>NW_027281313.1:0-413257 GCF_046629955.1 Centroberyx affinis
CCTCCAGGCCAAAACAACCCAAACAACGGTCATGTCCACTTTGAAGATGATGAAATTATTTGAAACAAAATCCTCCCAGAAAGAGCATCTGCGGTTCAATCTCACGGCTCGGATTTGCCGAATAGCAAACACATCAAGGTGTGGCATTTAGGAAAAACTAAACAACAATGCTAAAGGTTAAAGTAGAAAATTAAATCAATTGAATTTTATCAGCGGGGGCAGACACCATGCAAAGGATTGGTTTAGTTTTTGTTTGTGTTGCGTCTGTCAAGAGATTTAGAACGGGAGAGACAGCGCAGCGTAGCCTACGGCCACAGCCTCAAGCCCATAGATGTACAGACACTACAGGGATTTGTACTGACTGGGAGTAAGTCTGAGGTAGGAAAGAGTGAGAGAGCGAGAGAGAAAGAGAGAGAGAGAGAGAGAGAGAGAGATGAGGGTGAAGCAAGGACAGAGAAAGATAGCAGAGCAACGACACTGGCAGAACAGAAAGGCAGAGAGAGGAAGAAAGGGAGAGAAAATAGAAAGAGAGGAGGAGAAGAGAGACAGAGGGAGAGAGACAGAGAGAGAGAGAGAGAGTGGGAGAGAGTGAATAAAAGAGAGAGGCAGGAAAGATAAGTAGCTGTCAGCTCTTGTGTATATCACTTCACTTTGTTTGCCCCTGTATGTCAGCTTGAGGGAAAGAGAGACGCTCCCAGTCGGATCTCAAATACGCACGTGCGCACACACACGCACACACACACACACACAAACACACACACACACACAAACACACACACACACGCCGGTGGCAGGGCCAGTGGAGTAAGGTGTAGAGTAGACGAGAGCTTAACACACAACAGTCAAACGAGCAGAGAGGAAAGAGAAGAAGAAGGGAGGGAGAAGTTAGAAAGAGAGAAGCAGCCAATTCTGTGAACGGGTGTGGAAGGAGAAACATAGCAAGGGCAACAAGGAGAAAGACAGCCATGGGAGATATCTTTGTGTGCGTGTGTGTGTGTGTGTGTGTGTGTGAGAGAGAGAGAGAGAGAAAGGGGGGGGGGGGGGGGGGGAGAGAATGTCAGGGTATCTGATCTTTCCAAAAGCCAAAATTAACGCTTTTTAAGGAAAAAACAGACTTTTCCAAGCTATGTTCCAATTGAACATAGCTTGGAAAAGATGAAAGATCTCAAACTATAAAAAGATTGAAATATCTCAAACTATAAACGAGCAGTATAAGAAAAAACTAGCCTTACACAAATTAAGACCTGTAATGACTGTATTTAAGACATTTCAATATCTAAGACACTTTTTGCTTTGATCATTTGATTAAAAGTAGACATCAGGTTTTTGGTGCAAATCTGATTTTAGTTTTTAATTGTAGCACTGTACTGAAACATTATACATATCTGTTCACCAACGCACATGTGGTAGGGTCTAGTGAGTCTACTAAATATTAAGACCACCTGCTGTTTAAATAAAATAATCCGACCATGCAAATCCAGGTGAAAGCTGTGATCCTTATTGATTTCACCTGTTAAATCCACTGAGATGTCGATAAAGAGGAGGAGACGGGGGTTTAAGCCTGGAGACGATGAATGGCTTGTGCAATAAAGGGGTGCAACTCAGTATTTGGAGGGTGGTTCAAATATGTTGTACACTCAGTGTGTGTTACTGTGTTAATGTGTTGGTACCATACCATTCAATTCTATCATATCATAGCGGACAGCTGGTGCTTATCACCTCATTAAGAACATATCTCCAACCCCCTTCTGATGAAAAGCATATTGTTCCCCACATATACAGCTTCTCTGCATGCACACACAAATCAACCACGCATGCACAAGTTTGCACAGACACAGGCATACACAAATAGGACATACATACACACAAGCACACACACACACACAGGGTTAGTATGGTGAGGGGGTAGCCTGGCATCTTTGAATCTGCACTGAGCCATGAACAACCATATGGAGGCCTTCTTCTTAGTTAAACCCGCTGGATTGTTGCATGACAGTAGCCTGGTAACGTCGTCGGGCAAGTTACGCATTTCATTACACACAGATGCGCGCTGATTTGCACACTGATTAGCCGTTTTGGCAAAATGCCGGCAACACCGGCACCACATTTTCAATTGTAGGGTCTGAACCACGACACAAAAGCCCCCAGACAAAGAATGAACATCCAGCAAGGCGATAGCACACACAAACACACCTCCTCTACGCTAAAATTAAAACTATTGTTCGGCATTCCTCACAATGGGCGATGAGAGCTGTCCATGTTTCCAGGCACTAAATAGCAGTGTGCTTGAATAAACACATAGATGTACTTAAAGAGTACATCTATCATGTGATGCATGGTAATAAAAGGGCAGTAATGGCCTCTGGCCTGCAGGGTATAGTGGTATTGTTGTGGGGGCAGTGAGAAATTGAAAAGCGTGTGTATCTGTATTTTACTGCTTCATTTTCTGTGTAAAACCGCTACCCAGCCCCTTGCTATACACACACACACACACACACACACACACACACACACACACACACACACACACACACACACACACCCTGGCATCTCTGTGGCAGCTCATTCTGGCCCAGAATTGTGTCTGCCTATGTGTTTAAGTGCACTTGTGTGTGTGTGTGTTTTCATGCCAGCAGTATCTAAACAAGCCTAAACAAGAGGCTGTGTTAACATTGTCCCTGTGGGCAGGCTGGCTTGCCTCACTGCCTCATCTGATTAGCAAGCCCTCAGCCCCAGGGCTACACCACACACACACACACAGAGAGGAGAGATGGATAGACAGAGGGAGGGAGGGAGGGAGGGGGGTTAGATTGAGAGTGGGGAAGAGTGGGGTCGATGAACGGGGTCGATGGACAGACGGACGGACGAGGGAGAAGGGGCGAAGGAACGATATAGGGACAGAGTGAGAGGTGGGAAACAGAAGTGCAGAGCTGGAGAAAGTGAAGGAGAAGGAGGAGGAGGAGGAGGAGGAGTGATGGAGGGAGCGGAATGAAGCGGCAAGGCAGCAGAGAGAAAAGGGAGCGAGAAATAAAGGGGTGTGAAGCCATGAAGAGATGGGATGGGGAAACAGAGGCTGAGCATGAAAGGAAAACAGGTGATACAATGGATTTATGGATGGCTGATCCAGATTACAGGCTTTTGTTTACAGGGAACAATTTAGCGGTTTGTTTGTTATTGTTTTTTTATGGTGAGGGCGTAATAGTTGGATGTACTACCCTGATCATTACCTTGGTCTACTGAATGGATGGATGGCAAAATGAAATCAAACTGTGTGTGACATGGAAGATGGCTAAAGCAAAGAAAAAAAAAAGTCAGGGAAAGATGTGAAGAGAGGAGAGTGAGGGCAAAAAGAGGAGTGGAATCAAGAGATTAAAGGAGGGACTCTGAAGATAAATGGTAGCAGTGGAGAGCGGGGTTAAGATTGTCTTTAACCTCAGTAGCCATTTCCATCTCATTACCATCTTCCATTAGTGATGAGGCTGACCGCACCATGTCCCTTTGAAGCCTGTTGCCAATGAGTCAAAGAGAAATGACCCCATACTGAGAGTCGGCTACCGCTAAATGCCCAGCCTCCCTGAAGATAGAGCGACTAGAGAGAAGAGAGACAGAGGGTGAAAGAGAGGGTGATGATGATGTTGATGATAGGGATGAAGATAATGATAGTGATGGTGAAGCCAATGTGTCAGAACGGGCAGGCAAAAATGACAGTAGGTGGCTTACTATCCTCATGTCACTGCACAAAACATGAGAGGATAAAACATCACTCAATTTGTTTTACTCTTCAACAGCACCACCAACTTCCCTTGAGCTTTTGTGTCAAGAAACGCCTTTTAGTTCAAGCAATTATGTTAATTAATTGCTTCCACTTCTACTAAAAGATTGCTACCACATTCTACTGGCACCATGAATAGTTTAGTCTGATCTAGTCTAGTTAGTTGCACATACACAAGATAAAACACAAACTAGAGAAAATAAAAGGCAAATCCCGGTGGGCTCATAAAAAAAATCTCATCCCAAAAGCTGCAGTGTGCGTGTGTAATTCTACACATCCTACACTTCACAGCCTGGCCTAGTAGCCTTCATTCAACTCTTTCCTCCCAAGATAAAACAAAAAGCTCAGCGACAAGCCGAGACAGAGTGAGTGTATAAGAGCGGAGAGAGCGCCGAAGCATCAGTGAGTGATTCGACTCAGTGGGGAGTGTATGAAAAGCATGAAAGTGAATGAAAAGACCACAGAGTCCCTGGTCAGCGCTGAGCCAGAGGGCCGCCGGCTGCAGGTTTGGTCGTTAGATTTGCACTCAGGTTCACTGCGTGGGACCGAAACACAGGAAGAGCTGAAACTCTGACTGAAACATGGATGGACACAATGACCAGGACATATGCATGCGTGCACACACACACATGCGCACAAGCAAAAAAAAAAAAATAGAGACAGACGGCGATAGCCTCAGAGAACAGCCAGTGCAATTGAAGTCACTTCAGAGGAAGTGGCAATCAGTGTGCACTAACTCTCTCTCTCACACACACACACACAGACACACACACAGTGGCACCACACTCAAGGACACACACAGATGGCAGGTGCTACACAAACACAAGCCACTGGAGCATACCTTATTATCAACTAAGCCAGCCAGCCAGCCTGCAAGTCACCACTATACAATAGGAACCAATCTGCAGTCTTGAACATGGCAGCTCCCCTTAATGTAGAAAAAAGAGCAGCTAAGCTCACAATTTAAAGGGACTCCTGTGAAGCAGCAAGTCAAGCAAATCAAATGGGGCCTAGGGTGATTGGAAGGGAGTACAAGCCGCTCTACTGGAGGGACAAGTAACAGAGCGGAGACACATGGATGGATGGATGGATGGATGGATGAATAGATGGATGGATGGATGGTAGATATAGTGATAAAGAGATAGAGGTGATAGGCTAGACAGCAGGTGAACTCTTTAGCTCTGTGTGTGCAGAACAGTCAGCCAATTGCCAGACAACGGACTGGATATCCAACAGTGATCTAGAAACAGTGTGTGTGTATGTGTGTGTGTGTGTGTGTGTGTGTGTGTGTGGGCATGTGTGCACATTTTCAGCTTTTGTCCGCTCCCTCTGTAACATATAGCAAAAAACCCAGCTATAAAAAAAAATATCACAAAAGAATTTATCTGTAAAAACCAAATCAAAAATCCCATGGGCTCAGCACAGAGAAATATGACAATACAGTAGATATGGGAGACAATATCGGGCAAATGGGAAAAGACCGCACAACCACCCAAACCTAATAAATGTGTTTATTGAACACTGTCCAGGAGGGCACTCCACATATAATGAAAATCAGCCGGAGAAAGAGGATGCGCTTTCTAATCAATGCTCCGCTGAAGTGAGGTGAGAGAGAGTGAAAGAGAGGGAAAGAAAGTGAGACAGAAATCAACTCAAAACGAAACCCAGATTCATCAGGCTAACTCCACTGAGCCTGGATATCATTATTTGATACCTTTGCTTATGGAAGCATCAGACAGTTTCAGCATTAGCATTTGTGTTCGCTGCCTTCTCTAGACTTCTGCTGCATACAGTGCAACAGTCCAGAAGTCATATTAAAGGCTTTCTGCACTCCAGACAATACCAAAAGCCGTACTACTGCACTGACTACATATAATCATTTATCTGATAGAGTACAAACATTTCAGTATTCAATTTATTGTCAGCATTGCATGCTTTTGAGTGCAGAAAAAGAGGATGAGAGGATTGTGGGCAGAGGAGTGGAAACACCAACACAGCAACACCACTCAACACAAATCACACAGCCAATGTGAAAAACACAGCCAATCCTGATTTATACACAGAGATGCCTGAGATGAGATGAGATGCCTGTTATGTTACTTAGATATATATTCGAAACAATGACACATGGCAGTAGTTCAGTACTGTAAAGGGGGAATAAAGGGGAATTTAAGAAGCCACATGTTATCATTATGGTCTCTAATAGTACAATCAGTATTCATGAACATTAACAACTCCCTCAACAGGTCTCCTCCGTTGTTTCTGGCATTGAATAACGTATTTGATTGCCAAAATTGAGCAGCATTGCTCTTCAAAGTCCATGGTTTACAGTTTGGTGTGTATAATGGTCTGCAGTTGGTTGCCAATACATTTCATTTTTTTTGAGAGCCTCAAAACAAAGAGACATTCAACAATGGCATATACAAGTATTAGGGCATGCCATTTGGTACCAGGTAATTCCAGACTTACTGATTTGTTAAACATTATTCAGACAGAGTACTTCATTTCCCAAATTCTACATAAACTCTCCCACAAGTTCATCCAAGCTCAGCAGACTAGAAAGAGCTGAAGAGGCCGTTTAATGTCAAGACTCATAGGCCGTGCACAATGGTATGATGACAAGATAGTGACAGTGTGTGTGTGTGTGCGTGTGTGTGTGTGTATGTGTGTGTGTGTGTGTGTGTGTGTGTATGTGCGTGTGTGTTGGAGGGGGGGGGGCTGAACCAAGAAATATGACAAATACGGAATCTGTCATCTACTCCAAGCCTCAGAACAAAAATAAAATGTCTTTTTCATGTGACATGCATTCCGCTTTCCACCAGCCACAAGATAGCAAGACATGGAAGAATGAATGAGTGTGTGTGTGTGTGTGTGTGTGTGTGTGTGTGTGTGTGTGTGTGTCCATGTCTGTACTGGCAGTGATTCTCATTCTTTCCTATAAAGAGAGGTTTGCACACTGAAAACTACGTTTGTGGGTATGAGGGTTGGAATCCGTGGCCTGCTGGCATGCCAGGCCTACCGACATCTGCTTTAACTTAGACAGATCAATAATGAATGTCACACACACACACACACACACACACACACACACAAAAGTATGGGTAAGCAATGGGGCAGACTAGTATATCAAGGCTGAGATCGGCGTTCCATAAACACATCGAAGATTATCTGATTCAACGTAACCTAGAACTAAAACAACCTTGAAAAACTGCACTGCCCTCACATACAAACAGGGTGTGTGTATCACAACTATGTATCACTGAATTCATTTGTGTTACAATGTGTTATGGGTTGCTGAATAACCAACAGGCTATTAGCTGAAGGAAATGGGTTTCCTTCCTTGTACGTGCCTCAGTCAGCTAGCGTGGTGTTTATTGCCAGGCAATCCAGGCCTAGCAAAACCTCTAAGAGTAGACTTGTTCCTCAAATCCACTTTCATTTTCATCCCAAGATACTAAAACTCTACATAAATGAGAGCATTTAACAGCTAAAGTGCCAATGTAAACGTGGGTGGCTGGGTGGGTGCGCCCGTTTACTTATTCCTCAACAGCAATCTCTATAATGAACTGCTCTGTTCTCCTCTGCACTGCACTGTCTGTTTGAATGTATGGCCTGTGTGTGTGTGTGTGTGTGTGTGTGTGTGTGTGTGTGTGCACGTGGTCAAACATTCCTGCGGGGCTAAGGGGTTCAGCTGTCGCCGGGGCTATTTTCCTGTGCACTGCATGCCATTGGTGGATCAAGGAGGATTATTCCTGGGGTCGAAGAACTGTGGGTACAGAGAGAAGAGAGAGAGAGAGGGGGGGAGAGAGAGAGAGAGAGAGAGAGAGAGCGAGAGAGAGAGAGAAAGAGAGAGAGAGAGAGAGAACCACCATGGTTTGGAACGGCATCTTCCAGGAATCGAACTCAGGGAAATGGGACTGCGGAATGGAGCTCTGTTTGTCAAAGCAAACCACGAAGGGAATCGCACGGCCAAGAACTACACTGAGAGAGAGTTGGAGAGAGAGAGAGAGAGAGAGAGAGAGAGGGAGAGAGAAGCAATGCAAATACAAAAGGGAGAGAGCGTATCCGCCACTCAAGCCATCTCACGCCACAGAAATAATTAACCGCTACTCAACTGTCACACAAGAACATCCCTGGGGCCCGCTTTGAGTTTTGCTTTAGCTTGAGGAGCTGCTTCACATTTTGTCGGCTGTTGCCTTAATCTTGTCCATTACGGAGACTATGGCAGGGCGAACAAAGCGCCCGCTCTCCAATTTGTTTTATAATGGCTCTCGTGTCCTGTCAGGGGCCGAAATGAATGAGCTTTCCAATTCCCCTACACATCCTCCAGATTAAATTGGGAAGAGAAGGAGCTGTGGCTGACTAGACACCAGCTAAACTAGGCTAATTCAGATGCAGCAGCCAGTGAGTGGCAGACTGAGAGACAGAGACAGAGCGAGAGAGGGAGAGAGAGTGTCAAACTGATGGCCGTGCTCAGCTAATTTGTTCGTTCTGGGGGCCACACAGACAAAATCAATAGAGTGGAGTAAGAAAGTTGGAGGGGGCGAGAAAAAAACCCGCCCCAGTTTCCCGATTTAGGTCAACGGCAGCCGTGTGCACCCTCTAAAGCTGTCTGTAATTAAATAAAACTAGTTAAAAAGTCTGCAGGAGCTCTGAACTCGAAGGGGGGAAAGGGAGAGGGAGGAGAGGAGTGGAGGGGAAGGGATGGGGCTAGAGTGATTAATTTCATCTTTGTTTTTCTCCTCCCACAGTTGCGAGTGAACACCATTATACAAAGTAGAAAGGTAGCCTCATTTGTGTGCCCGTTCAATGCTCGGCGCTCCCTGGGGGGAGAAAGTATAAAGATTCTAATGAGCTACAGAGAGTGTTCCTGAAACCCAAACAGAAAGATAGAGACACACTGGGACAGCGCTCTGCCAGCCTTGGCAGCTCCGCTCTGAACACAAACTCCGTGTGGACCATCAATTGACAGCCCATCAACCCACAGATTTCTCTGTTTCTGTCTGTCGTTCTCCTCCTCCATCTCCCCCTGCCCTCTCCTCTCCTTTTCATTTCTCTCTCCATTCACATTCCCCTCTCCTCCTTTCCTTCTCCCCTCTCTCACTGGAGCCGGTCTTGCAGGTATTGCCTGGCAGGAAGGCAGGTTATGTTTGCGCGCATGTGTGTGTATGTGTGCAGGCGTAAGTGCATAAATACACATGTAAGCCTGTATGTGTGTGTGTGTGTGTGTGTGTGTGTGTGTCTGTGTGTGTCCATTATCACAGCCAAACATGCAAAGTCCCAGCCAGCCGCTGCCACCCAGACTGTATTCCTAGGTGGTGATGCGGAGGTTATTGGTGCATTAGGACAGCCTGTGCAAAGAGGATTATGGCTGCAGTCCAGATGAGGTTCCAGGGGGAGCTTATGGGTGACGCATCACCACTGATGATGCCTGGAAAACATTCCCCTGCAAATCAATGGCCTGATTCCAGCCCCATTCAATCACTGCCATTATCACACTAACCTTTGCACTCAATACAAACTGGAAGGGATGTACTCGCATAATGTTAGGCTGTGGCAAATTGGTTGTGTCCCTATACCTATGCAACATACTGTAATGTAATAACCGCTGGATCTAAAGTATATTATGAAAAGAATCAAAATAAATGTGTGCAGTTCCAGGTAATTACCCATCAATCATCGACCCATTTAAAATGAGTCATGTTCTCATTTGAAGCTCTTCCCTTTCTACCTCTGAACAGCAGCATCAGTAGCCACGCTAAAAACATATGTCATAAACGTGTGCGGTGCAGCACGCTCCATTTGTGCGTCAGTATTTTTAGCATCCCCACACTCATTATGTCAGCGCGGCACAGCAGAAGGCCTGAGCTGAGCTGAAATGAACTGAGAGAAAGACAGGAAGGAAGACAATGCAGGGCTTTGCTTCAACTCGGGCATCCGCTCAAGCATGCAAGCCACTCACATGCAGCCTGGCTGTGAAGAATGTGTTTTTCTTTTCACCACACCAATTAAGTATATTTTTGAGGGTGATGCAAAACAAATACGCCTCGTTCCACTGCTGTAGCTGTGTACCAGCAAGCTCTCGAGGTATAAACAACGTCAAGAGAATGGGATTTGTGTTTCAAAGAGCAGTGCGCCACACCAATGCGCACACACACACATGCACACACACACACGAATCACAGATGTTAGCCTATCCCTTTCAAACATTCTGGCCTCTTTCAGTCCTCTTTCAAGTTAAACTAATGAAACAACATGAAAGCATCTTTCTTCAAAAAGAAAAGTCCTCAAAGACTGAAAGATGATACAGGGCTTTCTGATGACCATCAAGGTCAAAATGGCAGCAATGACGGGTCGTTAAGCCACTGATAAATGGACAGGGGGACACATGATACAAAAAGAGATATCCATCATTGATCCATTAACAGCAGGAAATGATTTCATAGGAAAATACTCTGCACCCAACAGTGTTTGGGTCGTGTTGCTATTTTTATATTTCAGATGCCCTTGGGAATGCTCAGCAATCATCATAATCTTAAAGCATGTAGCATTCTGTGACTTGACCAACAAAACCATCCGCAGTCAGAAAGCATATATTACAAGAAACGCCAGTGAAATGTAGATGCTTGCTAACTGGCGCTCAAGCTACACTATTATTTGTATGCCAGTCTCTGCATATTACATGTGAGGCCAACCCCTCTACACAAATGCTTGTTAGCAAGAATAGCCAGTGGCCTCTTGAGGTATGAGAACTATCCACCGGGAGGGAAGCTGCTACAAGAGCGGGGTTTGAGCTCGAGTTGTGTACACAGCCGACATACATACAGCGAATCTTCTCTCCTGTCATCTCCTCTGCTGTGCTGAACCAACTGCCCGAGGTGTCCATCTGCCATCACCCACACTGAGTGCTGTTACTCCCCACACAAAGGCTCCCACAGTGGGGGCCTTCCCCAGCGTTTCCCCTGCCTCTCGCCCACACAAAGGGGATCCATTTCAACCACTTTTAGCTCAGCCACTTTCCGCTTACAGGCCTCCTCTACCTCCCCTGAGGGTAGGACTGGCTGAAGGAGTAAAATAAAGACACCAGGTGGATGCTTGGAGAGAGGTTACAGGCTTGTGGCAAACTGGGGCACTTGAAGCCCAGCACGCTGCGGCTGGATGTTGTCTTTTTTCAACGCCTGGAAGGAGGAAGAGAAACCAATACCAGCACCAGGAATGATACTGACGTCTGGCTTTGGCACTGTATTGCTACATATCTAAGAATGCTAGCTAGCACAGATGTCACGAGCTAGCACAGATGTCACAAATTGGTCTATCACTATCATAGAATAGCTGTGTAAGTGGAAAAGGATTTGATTTACATTCAGAGTGTACAACATTTTTGTAATTACTTTGTAAGTACTAGGGCTTAACATTTAGTTACAGTTTGGTGAGAATCTTAATTACCTCTGACACTGGGTAGCTGAAGGCATACAAAGAGGATATGGTTATAATTTTAGCTAGTGGCAGAAGTTGCATAAATTCAACCATAAACCATGGAAAAGATGCACAGGCAAACACATAAACAACATGAAAAACCGTGAAATGTCTAGGCCTACTCCTTCTCTTTACAGTTAATAGGTCATAGCTTTGGTTAACACAGACTCGTTAATGACAGGAGAAGAAAACCCCGGCGTAATGAATCAACTGAAGGAATTCTCTGTGCCACTTCCAGAAAAGGAACACAAACAAAGGAAATCAACCCTACAATGCACTGCGATGCCAACCTTTGGTGCTGCTGGAAGAATGCTGAAAAGCCCCCATTCAATCAACGATGAGAGGGAGGAAGCAGGAAGACACTTTGTCTTCTCCCCTCAGACAAACAAAACTTCAGATGATCCAGTGGCTCAGATGTTTAGGGGCTTATTAATTCAGGACAAGTATTTAACTAAGAACTTCTGTTTCTGTCTCTGCGTGGTTTAAAGGCTTTCCTCTTAGCTGGATAAACATTCCAAGCAGGAACAATCCCCAAAGACAGGTTAGGTTGAAAAAAGGAGAGAGAGACGTTAAGAAGCGAATGGGGTCGCAGTTGGAGGTTTAGTCAACCTGATGAATTAAACAGACTCTCTGAGGCAATAAAGCTCTCAGACGCCCACACAATGAATTTAAGACTTCACAAGAATCGTTCAGCAGGAAAGGACTAGTCAGTTTAGAAATAATCATAATGTGAAACACTGAGTTTATGAAATGTTGAACTTTATCTGTTATTTACCTTGAATCTAAATGAAGAAAAGTCATTGCCAGCACATACTATAGATCCTATACCATCCCCCTGAGAGACTAAAGCTATTTCAATCAGTCAGGCAGTCTTGTGTGACAAAAATCAATTGCAATCGGCCTGAACACCCCGATGCCTTCAACCGGACGGAAAAGGAGCCGTGACGGAGCGAGCGAGCGGCGGTTGGCCGCGATGAAAAGCCCTTTTGAAAGTCAACCTGACACTAAACTGGCTTTTCTGTGTGCGGGCAGACAGGAAGCGAAGCAAGCTGACAGAGGAGAGGTGAAGAGGACGGGCGGCGAGCCAACGCCTCGCCGGCTCACACGCAGCGGGTCGACACCGAGAGGAGAGCCAGGCCGTCAGCTCGACAGCAACAAGGCAGCGGCCCAGCCAGAGCAGGAAACACACCGCTCTCACACACACACACACACACACACGCAGCACACGCCTCAAAGGGTACACACAAGAGCAAATATGCAGTCTATATACGTATACCATCAACGAGCCACACTACACATACACACACACACACCTAACAGGTAATAAGACAGCTAACAGCAGCCAAGGTCAGAGCGGCTGCCCAGAAGCATCCAGGTAGCAGCTGATCCGCTCTGAGGGAATGATGGAGACAGGGAAACAGCTCGGTTAAAAATTTATATATATGGTAGGTTTAAATCTCAAAGAAGAAAGGCAGGAATGTAAACTGATCAATGTCACTGCAGCAACTCTTGAGCCCATTTTGGGAGTGTAAAATACCTAAGGTATACTGTATGTGTACATGCATCTATATGTGCCATAGAGATTTTTAATGATCAATTCTACTTTGGATATAGTTGGAACCTGGTCTAATTCATACAGTGAAATCACTTGGGCCAGAAAAGAAGATGAAAGGACAGCGATAGACTTGGAGGTGAGAAAGGGAGAGAAAGAGACAAAGACAGAAGAAGAAAGAGAGATAGACAAAAAGATACAAGACAGAAAAATACACTGTCACTTAAACGATGGCATTACCCTTCCAATGCCATGTTATGTCGCCTCTACACTGCTGCCAGCATGAAAACAGCCTCCGCCTCCATTAGGAAAACACTGATAAAACAGACACCAAGGACAGAAAAGAAAAGAACAGGACAAGGCAGAATAGGACAGAAACCCATCTGTCTGCCTGCTAGATACACTTTAAAGCAGTAGAAATATGACTGATGGATCCTGATAACGAAATAGAAAATGGAATGAGTTTTGTGCATTTATGAGTTCGTGTTGCCAGCTACTCCCCTCTGTATAGCCTTGCAGGATCAATTTCAATAAAGAGGGAAATCTAATTGAATTACTGCATATCCGTTTAGGGGGCAAAAGAGTAACTGAACTTCATCATTCAATATCTCTAAAATAGCGAGGATCCAGTCTGTAAAGTGCTAGAATTTTGTCCACCATTTCCATACTCTCCATTATGAAGCAACAAAACTTTGTTTTTTACATTTTATGCTAGAAATCACTTCACTTCATTTCACTTCAAGAGCAGATTTCACTGTTTTCAAATCTCATTTTGGAATGACATATTTCATTTGAAAGAAAACATATTCAATCAGAGCCGATGGGGAGCAGAGTGAGCAGCACAACAAAGAGACGTGCAAGATCCATTGTAGCTACAGCTCTAGTCCAAAGCCTGTGGGGCGTCAGTAGTACTTTATCATCTTCAGACTTCCACTCCACTGAGGCCGCTGCAAACACACACCCAGGAACACATGCAAAAACACACAAACACATGCATGAATACAACAATACAAAAGCTTGCACAAACACACACAAGCATAGATAGAGATAGAGACGTGCAAAAAGACACGTATACATATGCATACACACATATGCATATGCATGCATGCACAGACACACGTATACATATGCATGCATGCACAGATGCAAACACACACAGATGATAAATATGTCCGCAGAGACACACATGTACACATGCACAGATGCACACACACATACACACACAGTATCTGGGGATATCTGGGACAGGTGAATATCTATCCAGGGGAGGGGAGGGAAAAAAAGGAGAAACAGACACACAGGTGGAGGAGAGATAAAGGGAAGACTGACTGAGACAGAGATAGAGGGAGGTGGGCTACAGAAGGAGAGGAATAAAAAAAAAGGGCCAGACAGAAAAGATGAGAGATGAGGAGATAGATGAGAAAAAAAGAGAGACAGACAGTGAGATAAGCGTAGAGAGAGTGTAACCTCCTGTCTCTGGAAACAGTTCTCTCTCTGTTAGATTGAGCAGGAGAAAAGAGGGAGAGAGAGAGAAAGAGAGGAAAAAAGATGCAAGGAGAGGAAACAGGAAGCAATGGGAAACTGATTCAATACAGGAGCAATACAAAAGAATTTGTATTCAGTAAAGGCAGAAGAGAATATAAGACAAAATGGAAGAAGAGGAGGAGGGAAGAGGAGGAGATAAGGCCAGCAAAGTGTGAACAGTACTGTGTGTGAGCTCCCAGTCAAGGTCGGGCAATGGCGTTCTGTCTGAAGGCCTTTTACCATCTCTATCTGTCTCTGTCTCTGTCTCTCTCACTGACATTAATCCTGACCGCTGCCCTACTGATAAACTCCTGACAACGCCCTCAGTGACCTGAGCTGGGCTGAACTGCTTTTTACTAAAACAGAGAGGAGTAGAGTTTAGCTGTACTGTTCTGAGCACACACCCCCCCCCCCTAAAAAAACTATCTTGGCACTTAGATCAATATAAATCCACAGGGGGGAGGATGGAGAGAGAAAGTGCTCCGAGGGGAAACTGCCCCATCACAGATTTAAAGTGAACCGATGAGGGTCAAACATCCGACGGAGAAATGGATTACACTGCTGAGCCGAAAAAAAAGAACTGGACCAAACTGATCTGTACTGAACAAGTCTGGTTACACATCCCCCCACTGTTGCTGTAACAGTGACCACACTGTGTGACTGACAGTAATAGAGGCCAGCTCTATATTCAAGTGTTTAAAGAGGGTGACAACCATGGCCATTAGCTATTAACATTAAACATTCATAAATAATGCATTATGTCCTTACAGCACGCCTCAACCAAGCATGCCATCCTCACACTTTATTAGGCTTCAGTAATACATTAATGATAAGAGATTTAACCTGAATGGACCACAACTACTCCTTTGTATTAGTTCATTAATAATGAATCAAGCATGTTGAATTTACTAATGTGGACAAGAGGACGAGCAGACGCAGCTATTACTATAGTAAGGTTTATGGGAAAATGGAAGCTTTGCAGTCATTAGAGTGTGCTGGGTCACACACGCAAGCACACACACACACACACACACACACACACACACAAAATCAATGTACACTTCCTTTATGATCAATACATGCAAGCCTGGATTACAGCCACAGGACACAGATAACCGAGCCGGGCCAGTCGCACTGATGCATGGCAGTGTCCAAGGAATCGTTTTTTTTGTCCCTTAAATGAGCAAGAATAGAAGTGTCTCTTGACGCATAAACAGCTCCTCTCACCCGCCAATCACAATGATTGTCACCGGCAGACACTCTTCATTTATGAAAATGGCATGTCAGTCATTTTTCCCCCGTCCCACACAGATGACAAACACACACACACACACACACAAATGCACACACACACACACACACTCTCTTCTCTCGCCCCCACTACAGCAGTGCTACTGATCAGTAAAGCTGCTGAATTCCTAATAGGACACATCCCATTAACCTCTCTCTCTCTCTGGGATCACAGATTGATATCGAGGAAGGGAAACCATAACCATACTACACCACAATGGCATAGGCCACCCTATCACAATAGACCAAGCCTCACAAGCATAGGAGTTTCATTCCATTCAGTATCTCTAAAATACAGATCTCATCCCTAAAAGTGTCATCCAAGGAATTGAGTTGCCTACTATTTATTTATTTTTTTTATACTATTTTTAAGTGCCTGTATTTGTTTTAATTTTGTTGTATCACTCTTTTCAAATGGTAAATATCATTTTATAACAAAACTTTTCATGTCATTCCAATATGGCCATTCCTATTCACACACAAAAGCAGGCACCCATTAGTTCAACAACAACACTGGAAGCCAAGAATGTTAGAAATGAACTGACAGACAGAAGAGAAGATGAGACTAGTCATTAATATCAAGCAAATGTGAGGCAATGGCCATTCAATAGCCATGTGTGTCCTAGTAAGCGGGGGTCACCAGCCCATCTCAGTCTAGAAGCATCATCTCCCCGCAGCAAGCATGCTGGGATACCACTGGGGTGGAAACGCAGCCCCCAGCTGCCTGTCTCAACAAAAACATACGTGGATGTTGTCAACTAGAGCATATTGGTGTGTTTGTGCCATCGACTCCAATGGGATTTACAAATGTATTCCCAGTGAAGAAGGGGGTGAGGGAGTGTGTGTGTGTGCACGTTGAAAGGAGAGGTGAAAGGAGGTGAAAGGAGGTGAAAGGAGAGACACGATAAAAAGTCCTAATTTCCACAAAAACATAACTGAGGTCAAAACATTTTCTCCTTTTTCATGTGTCTGGTGGTGTCAAAACTAAACAAAGGGACTATGTTTGTATGGGTTTTTTGTGTTAACTTTCATAATTGAGGGCTCCATAGTAAATAGAGCATGATTTAATTGAATAACACAAACCGGCCAGCAGTGGCATTTTTCCAACTCTGTGCTCATGTCTCAGACCATGTTTGTGTTACAATGGCTATTATTGTCACTGTGAATCAGCGCTGAGAAAAATACTCACTGAGCCCGTCATATGTCATGTGTCCATGTAGATTTATTTAACCCTAATAAAATGTATCTACCAGGGTACAGCTTGTGTATATAGTGGCCTATTAGGCGGTTAACTGTCTCTTGCTTTCTCTCTCTCTCTCTCTCTCTCTCTCTCTCATTGCTCCCTCTGCATTTGTGTTCAATTCACAAGGGAGCCTCCATAGTGACTGTGGCAACTCCTTCCATGGTAAATGATTGCATTGGACTCGTATGTGTGCAAATGTGTGCATGTGCACGCAGAGGAGACGGGGTGCTATCTCTGCAGATGAAGACGAGGCAGTGAATGAGGAGAGCAATTACAAGCTGGTAGGCGTCAGATCACCACGCCCCCTCCCCCCACCCTCTCCCATACATCGCCCGGGGGCTTATTGCATTAGGGAATCATGGGTATAATGGTGGAATGGGCCACAGGGCCCCCTCCAAAACAACCTGCTAATCCCCTGTGGAGGGAGGTGAGGGGTGGAGGGGGGGCGCCCCGACAATGAGCCCCCCCCCGACACGCGCCGGCACCCTCAACCACCCATCACCCCACCCCCACCCAACCCCACCCCATCAACTGTAGCGACATCCCCCCCAGGGAGGAAGGCAGGGAGGAAGGCGACATCAGGCAGGGAGAGCAGGAAAAGCCCCGGGCCAGACATCGGCCCTCCATGGCAGCCAGGCCTCCAGCTCCACTCTGCAGCCAAGAGTGGGAACATTCAATCAGGCCACTGTTCCATTCTGTCTTTATCTGATGCTGCGAGTTGCTTTTTCCACAGGGCTCGGGGAATGGAACATGGGTGAAAACGCTAAATCAAGCCTCTCCACTCAGTGCTTGGTAGAGAATTCACCTCGCACGCACACGGACCCAATCCAGCTCGTTAAAACGGTTTAATTATGTGTCTAAATTATGATGAGCAATGACATGCTTGATTGGCTGTATCAAAGAGCCTTAATGAGGAGAAAGGCCTCTCTCTGTCTGTCTATTTACTCCAAGTCTACTCGCTCCAAACATAATGACAAAATGCAACCCAATATGTTCTCTGTTCAGCGGCTGAGTCGGAGTGTGTTGTCATCTTGAGTGACATTTGTGACAGATTATCCACCGTCTATTTGTGGAGCTTTAAACAGAACTTTGTGTGTAGGTGTGTCATTCCACCTTCGGTTGCTTTCATTCGACTCCACACCTCCACTCATCCTCCCCTCTCTTCCCTGCTCTTATCATTTTTACTGGCAACCCAACCCATCTTTGAGCTTAGAAAAATGACTTTGATATGAAAGATTCTCCCCCTTGGCTCAATCCAATATCTCCATACCCCAACTCCGGCAAGTCCATTTCGGAATCAGATATTAACATCATCCCATCAATCTTCCGACATTCTTGCTTCAGGTTAAAAACCTGTAATCACTCCAATGGTGGGCTAATGGGCGCCTTAACGTCAACTCGCCCAGACTCCATTCATATTTCATCAATGGCAGAGGCCCTGTCCTCGTTGGCCCCGCTCCGCTGGTAAGGCGAATCAACATCAAAGGCTGCTACCTCCCAATTAGACAGCGAGACATTCTCATCTCATCTCGATTTGGCCCGAGATCAAATGGGATCCAAGGAATTCCAAGTCCTTTTAGTTACCCAGCCTCCCTCTCAAATGGGGGTAAAATGTTCGCTGAAAGCACCTTAAGGAAATCACATTTAAAATGGCCAACACAGGGACTTAGCCTATTCGTTTCAATATTTAGATATCACATCAATACTACAGCTTGTATGTTCATTAAACACCCAATGGGAATACATGGAGAAGTGAAAACAGTGGATGAATAATGTTAATGCTGTCGAGGAGCGATGAAGCTCAATTTTTAAGACCAGCTCAAGTGTTGTTTTGCTGTAAGTTGTGCAGACTTCTGGAAAGGCAACAGCTGTTCCTCCTGGCATGAATAATTCAGGATGACGTTCCATGTTGAACTCTGACCCCCATCTGGGGATCAATGGTCATTTAAAGATCATTAGTGGTGTGAGGTTATTTTGCCACAAGGATAAACATTTGGGTATGATGGGTTTTTTCTCCGCAAAATATTGTAAGTATTCTATTTTGGGACTACTTAACTCAATATTGCTCTTATGCATGTGTAATAACATGCTAAACCACAGCATTAACGGAATGAGAATCACAGCAATACCAATATGAAAGAGTGAAGTGTTTCATTTCTCTGGGATTACCTCTTGACCGGAAAATCATTTAAGCATGGCTGAGATCTGAGATATCCCCCGAAAAAAACACACTCTGGAAACCAAGCGACATTCACCACAAAGATCTGTCTCAAGACCGCATCAATCCTCTTAAATGGAATGGATGTCATTCTCCCCAATCACTGATAAACAGGGAATGTATAAACAAAACAGAGAGACAGGATCTTGATCGCAAAAGCACACAGACTTGTTTGATCTTCAGATTCCCCCCATTTAACCTGCTGAAGCTGACACATCATCACAAGTTGTTGTTATCCTAACTAATCCTTAACTGCGGTATCAGACAACTTCTCACCATATAATTTACCTTCTTCAGTGTGTGTGTGTGTGTGTGTGTGAATCATGTAACCAGATTTTCACAACAGGAAAACAGCCTACTTCCTCAGAAGGAGCAGGTCACATCACAATGGAGAGCACCGTTGCCAAAGTACGTCTAAATCACGGCCAATTAAGAGTCTTATTGCTCATATTGAGAAAAAAAAGGATAAAGAGCCTTAATCCAATTAACAAGGCCCCCTCTAGCAGTTTGGGGACAATGGAGGGTATTTAGCCTTCAAAATAAATCTCGGCCTTTTATACAACCAAGTGAACTTTGACAGGAGGGAAGCAAGTTGATTTAAGAAGCTAAATTAAATGAATCAATTCCGGCCTATCAAATTATGGGGGGGGCGATGGCTCTGGGGAATCTTTCCCATTAGCCTATGCAGGATTAAGTATCATATAACTACACAGTGACTGAGGTCAGGTCTTTAGCACTCAACTGGACAGGGAAGAGAAACACGTCCACGCCAGGGAAAATGAGCCAGACCAGTCAACTGACCAGAAGCAGACTGTGACGGAGAGGGGCCAAAGGCTAGTTTCCGGTTCACTGTGCCTCACTGAGTTCAGGTCATGGTGGCAAGGTAGAAGCACCTAGCAGGACTTACATTTTGGGATGATAAGCAATATTTACAGCAGACTAGGAGCCCTACTTGTGTAACCAGATATGTACTAGATCGTATACAAAATAGAAACAGGTCTTCCAAAAGACTAATTTGTAGGGGTGCTGGACTAGATGTTGTCTTACAGCAGAGAGAGAAAGTCACCACCCTAAGGAAAATAAATATAATTCCAATTGAGACTTATGGTGTGTTTACGGTACTCATAGTGAGTTAATAGTGACGTTATGGTAGCCTACGTCATATATATATATTTTTTTAATCTCCTCTGGTATCGATATTATACCTCTATAGTTTACTAGGTACTTTTTTGCTGTGATATTTGAAAAGTATCCTAGTTAAATGATGACAGGATTACTAGTTGGTTTTCGTAAGGGCTGTGGGAGCATGTAGGAGGCTCCATGGAGCATCACACACAGAACAGCCCCAACATCTCTAGGGAATATTATTATGAGACATTTAAGCCGCCTCTCAGCGGTCGCATCTCAATGAGCCTTTTTTTTTTTTTTGCTGGTAGAGAGGGGCGCACAACAAATTCCTACCACGCCAATAGGGCAAAGAGAAGTGTCTGTGTTTTTTTTTCACATTTGGCTCAGTTGCGTTGTGTTGTCGCTTGTTTGTCTCACTTCAGTGTTTGATCTACAGCCCCCGACACCCTGGAACAATGCACTGTAGGATACTCACATTTCCAGGACCTACACTACACAAGGTCCAAACCGACCTCCAGATCACATATACAGTCAGAAAAAAAGGGCTCTTAGCTTTTCCAAACGAGACCAAAATACAAGCAAACAAGCTCAGATTTATTTTTTCTTTCGAAGAAACGCCAGAGCTTGAGCAAAATGTGGCATAGTGGCACAGCACTTGCAACTGCCTGTGGTAAACTGCTGCTTTTTTTCCATTCAGTCAGACACAATACAACAACAAGAGCAAATACAAAGCACTTCAAAGATAGAATACTAGGTTATGCACTGACGATGCAATGGGGGGAAAGAGGCCAGTGAGTGGAAAATCCAAACGTAGCTATTCATTTGGTAAGCCATGGGGGGTCAGAGCGACAACCCTGTGCTTTGCAATGTGGCAGTGAGATGAAATCCAAGGCTCTCATCACGGGCTGTTTGTAACAGAGCTGATGCGCCCTTATGATAATATCACTCACTATAACAATTCATACAGCTGGATATCATCGTAGATTCAGTTCACCTCTATAAGCTCATCCACACACACACACACACACACACACACACACACACACACACACACACACACTACAGCTGAATGCGAGTGAACGTAAAGGACAGCAGTTTTAAAACATAAAGGCAATAAACTTACCGACGCCGTATTTTTCATGCTCTGTAGGTATCCACATGTTTACGGGCGGCACATTTAAGTAAGTGGTCGGAATAGCAGCGAAAAACAGGTTTTTGGTGCTGTGTTACGCATTCTATTGGATTGCTTTCCTCCGCTCTGTAGTAGGAGTCATTGTTTAGGTTACAGAGGGAGAAAGCGCTGCTGCTGCTGCTGCTGCTGCTGCTCGTAGTGGTACGGAGACTTGTGCTGCCTTCAGGTGCTGTCGGAAATATGGGACTTTTGGAGGTCAGCGCACACGAACGACCCAACAGCATTGGGGATTTTCTGTGATTCCCGAGTTGCCGAGATGTGACGTTTAGGGGGCGGAGAGCACGGAAGGTGTATCAACAGCTGATGGTAAAGTGATGCACTTTAAATGGATAATATTGTTGCATGTTTCTATTTTCACTCTTTGTTTGACCTTTAGCTGCAATTTGTTTTAGTGCATTCTTATAAGCTGTCCTCTTAAAATAAAACACATTTTGGCTAATAAAGTAATTAAACCTTCAATTAGCTATTGCTTAAGATTAGGTACATTCATCAATGAGAGAAGACACAAGTCTTTTGGCTTTTTGGCTCTACTGGCACATTTAATTCTTGACATGTTTGTCATTATATGTTTTTGTTTTTTATCTTGTTACAGCTTTTGCATTTTGAATTTGACGAGTCCAAATAAACCAAACCAAACCAATCCCTGATGCACATTTCTCCACTTTATTCTGCCACTGCAGCACAAAGTAACACTGCTTTTTGATTGCTAAAATGGAACAAAGGCCACCAAATAAACTAGGGTCTACTAACTAGGGTGAATTTTTATGATTATACCCTACCAGAGAGCGCTTGAAGGACAAGTACTATCGGAAGTACGAAATTACGAGGAGTACTTGAATGCAGCAACATCGCCAGCACGGCGAGACACAGGAGCAACGCATGCTGGGGCTTGTAGTAAAACCAAGTGACGTAAACGTGGACGTGAAGGTCCCGTTATCCATGGCATCTCCAGTGTTGAAAACATGTTTACTGTCCTATCAAAAGAGGTTGATATCAAAGAGCTGAATAGAAATGAAAGGCTAAATAAAATCTATCAGTTAGAAAGAAAGAAAGAAAGAACGAAAGAAGACTATCCTATCCAATTCCTCTGCATCATGCAGAGCTGCCTGCTTGAATTACCAATAAATCCTATTTCACATTTGTAAGCATTTAGCTGTCATGCTTATTCAGAGGAATTTTCACTGAGTAAGCACATAGGGGTTCAGCATATTGCAGGGTTGACGTTTCGGCAATGGGACGTTCTCTCTCTAACCATTGGACCTCCCTGCCACCCTGTAACAAGAGACATAAGCAGAGAAGATTTACATAATAGGCAAGAGGCTGCACAGACTGGGCACCTAATGGCAGGGTTTTGGTGTAGAGAGAGTGCTTGTAACTGGGAGGAGGGTGGGCATGTCCTCTCTTGGACACACAGGCCTTCCACTGGGACACGTCCATGAAAAATGCATGAGACTGTGTGAGGGGGAAGCAGGGGACTGGAGGGTGTTTCGCAGCAAAACTACAAGAGTTCAAGGCACACTTCTGTGTGTGTGTGTGAGCGTGTGAGAGAGAGAGTTTGTACATGTCGGTGTGTAAGAAATGTCACACATTTTTTATGAGCCGGCTGTCCTCCCCTTCTAATGCATCCATTTCTTTCTTTCTTTCTTTCTTTCTTTCTTTCTTTCTTTCTTTCTTTCTCTCTCCATATTCCTTCCCGGTGTTGTGTTTGAATACAAGGGCTTTTAGTAAAAACCCATTCTGATGCTCAGTTCATTTCCCATGGTACAAATGGTGCATTAAAGAGCTTTGAAGTGTCAAAAGTGCCTCTCCTTTCTCTCTGTTTCATCACTGGTCCTCATGTTCATTTACCCATACACCTTTGTAGTTTATATGGTGAATTATGAATGGATTTCCAGCAATGGACTTGGGGCTTCCCGGCGGCTTTGCGGGCTGAGGTACATACCATGTGCTTGGGGCGTTGTGGGTCGACATTTCTCTCAGCGTTTGTCGAATTTCATCCTCTTCTATCTTCCCTGTCCCTCTCCACTGTATGCTATGTAGCAGAAATGCCTTCAAATAATACATTTAATTAAAATATATATATATATATATATATATATATATGGGAGAAGCAGGTAGAGCTGGATTAATTTTACAGTACATTTCCATGTTGCACTACTTCACTCCCCATCCCCATGCGGCCTCGTCCGATATGTCTGATTGGAGAGGTGGCGGGTTATGGGTAGGGTGGGGCAGGGGGGTGCGAAGAGAGAGGGGGGGGGGGGGTGTTGGAATGTTCTACTCTATATATGAATAAATCATAAGCAAGGGAGCAAAGTAAGGCAGAAACCCTGTGGATTCATCCCTGCGAGGACAGGAGATTGGAGCTAGTGTGCTCTTTTAGAAAGAGGAAACTAGAGTATGTTCTACATCAGTGAATCGGTGCATACATCGCATTTCAGTGCTTGGAGAGGTTGAAAAAAAAATGGCGAGGAAAACAAGAAGACAGGAATGTGACCACCTGCTACCAATTGTGGCTTGACTGAAATGACATGGTGTTTTATTGTCAATTTTACACATCGTTGACCTTGTTCAATGTTCAATTTGCTTTCAAATTGTAAGTAATTCACTCACTTCCACTTAAGTATTGATACAAGAGTTAATTCCCAAAATGCTATATCCATTTTGGAAGCAAAATAATTACCTGCACTTTATCAGTCAGTACTTCTAAAATATAGTAGATCCAGCTTGTAAAAGTGTTCTAATTTTGTCAACCAATGCTTAATTTACCTACTATCCTAATTTGAGAAGGTAAGAGTAGGTGTCACCTTTTTCAAATTGTGTTTGAAACAAAATCCTCAATTTTCTCAAGGACAAATGTGCTGTTCTTTCTGTGTCTGGTTCACAGCCAGGATCTGTGAGGGAGGAATGATGGAGAGGCAGCTGAAAGGTTGAAGATGAAAAAAGAAGCGGGGGGGGTGAGGTCAGAGGTGGCATATCTGTTCACTGACCACGCTGTGAACGGATTATCATGGTAGACCGAGGACAGGTCGAGTCACCCAGAGTCTAGCATCTGTGCTCTACCCTTTTTCGCTTCCGTTCTTTCTTTCTTTCTCTCTCTTAATTCTCTCTTCTTACACCCCTCCATCTCCCATCCCTCTCTTTCCGCTCCCCCTGCATCCAATCCCTCTGTCCTTCCTCCCTTTCTCCACGTTTGCTCCGAGTTTCATCAGTAGGACCCATATGTTCCCTGCAGGGCGTCATAGCTGGGAGAACGACTGAAGATGATGGAGTGAAGATGGAGTCGGTCATTGCCACAGACAGTTCCACTAGCCCAGATGGGCTCTGAAGATTGCTCAGCATTTCCGCCACTCATCCACCAGTCCCTTTTCATCTCTGGCCCATGGCCACAAATAAACACAACATCTGTGATGCATAAATCAAAACGGGTACGGTGAAGACAGAAGAGAAGAGAAGAGAAGAGAAGAGAAGAGAAGAGAAGAGAAGAGAAGAGAAGAGAAGAGAAGAGAAGAGAAGAGAAGAGAAGAGATATTGTGCTCTTTCTTAACCTTGAAGAATATGTTGTACTTTCCTTTGTTACTGGGCAGGACTATTGTTTTGGGAACATAAACAAGTTGTGTCTGGTAAGGCAGACGAGGCACGGCCAGCAACATCACACTAGAGCTTTCAGGTTTCATTCAGTCATGACCCGAGTCTCTTTTTCATGTCCTCTCATTTCTCCTCACAGAACCCCTTTGGGCATGAAAACATCACATAACTACAACCGGTTGATTTGTCAAAAATGAGATTACACAAGACCGATTTACTTTGCTGGCTGGTTGGAGCAAAAATGACACCGGCTTGTCTTATCTCAAGGGGCCACTGCCTATCACCTCCTCTCAGCGCTTGAATTTTGATTTAATTCACACCAGGAAGTGTAGGTCAGATGGGGGGAAAAACATATGCCTCCCCCTGCTCACACACAGCAGGCAATATCCTCTCCTCCAACGGAAGACAGCCATCTAAATATAGCTATGAAAATAGGCTGTACCTTTGTAGAAAAACACCCCTCTCTATCTATATATTGTGCCATATGAAGGCTGAGTTTCAGCACCCTGTTCCTCTGATGAGGGATTTTCATATAGAAATGTTGGCCTTGGTATTTGGCCTTAATTACTTTGCTTTTCCTAGACAGTGCATTTATAGTATTGGCACGCATACTGTAGCTTAAAGAGGGATTAGTCATTTGCTTTTTCTATATACCATGTGTAATGCCTTCTTAGGTTATAATCCGCCCATAAAAGACCAATTCATATTCACACGACCATGTGAATCTACACACACATGCACCTACAAACACACAAGAGCACGCCTGCACATGTACGTTCACGCATATGCAAGGCCTATTTCTTCCTCTGCCGTTTGTAGATCGTAGAAGCCGGCGTTACGCGGCAGAAAGATAGGGCCTTCAAATGAAATCAAGCGCTGTCAAAGTGTGGAAGAGTGTGACAAGCTGGAAAACCATGTGAATGTGTCATACTTACACACACAATCACACACACACACACTCAATCACAAAGACATATGAAGGAGTTCATTTCAAAACACTCTCAATCTATTCTGGATGAAAAATGTAACCTGATCTATATTATTCAGTTGAGTTCAATATTTCAAAAAAACAACTGATTCATTTATAATGGTACTGTTTTGTAGGCGAATGTCAAGTGAAGTAATGACTTCAATAATAATACTAGTCAGTTGTACTTTCCTTCCAGCAATCATTTTATAATGCTGCATTATTTCCAAGTTAAGTTTATTTGTATAGCCCTTAATCACTGTTACAGTTTCACAGGGCTTCATAACACCCACATTATGAAAACAATAAATGAAAACGACACCCCCCAACCATAGAGCCTCAACTGAGGACAATTAAAAACTCCCACAAAACCCATTAAGCAGCTAATCATTGCTGAATAACTCAGTATCCAGTGTCTTGTGGAATGAAACTCTCCACCTGAACACCATGCATGTGAGAGCAGCATCGGCAAATCTTAGCGAGTCTGGATGATAGCGGTATATCAGCTTGACTTAGTTTTTTTTTTTTTTTTTTTCTCTCCGCTGGGCCTTCACTTCAAACCTTGTTTTGGCTGGATGTATAAATAGACCTTCTCCATCTCCCTCCTTCGCACAGCATCAACACAGAATACACCAAGGACGATTTTCCATGGGCTTGATATGCAAAAAGAGCATTCAGAAGCGATGAAATATGATTCGCGGTACAGGAACGAATCCTGTCACCTGTGAGCGTTCACCGTGGGAATCAAAAGACTCAAAATATACAGCGTCTCCCCCCTGCTCTCTCTTATCTAGTTTAACCGCTTCTCTGATACACAGAAAACGTTTACTGTCAAAAGGCTCATGAGTTGCTGTAGGCGAGTGAGGTCCAATTACTTTTTTAATATGCTGCTAATGCTTGTTCCCAGCTGCTCTTCACCCTTGAAAAAAAGAAAATTGTTGCTCCTTCAGTGACAAAGTTTTCTGTTCTCAGCGTATTCCCAAAACACAAACTGAGGCCCTTGGGATCTGAACCCGAGTCTTGTTCCAAGATATCAACAAGTTAAAGGAATTCAACTTAAAAGAACTCAATTTTTTTTGCAAATACCAAAGGGAGTGAGTTTAAATTACATGATAATGTTTAGCGTTATTGCAGCTCATCACTGAACCTCCTCCGTTACGTATGAATAGACTTGACTTGACTTCACGTACAGTCACACAACATATAGGCTAGTTCTTTCTGACTATGATGACTAGAGTTGTGTGAAAGTTTGCATCCAAGGTGTGAAGATTCATAAAGTTACATTTTTACAAACCACTTTTACTTTTATTAGTGACATAGGCTACTGCTCAATAAAGAATAGACATAATTTGTAGAAAAGTGTTGTGTATAGGTTTGATAGTGCATGGGTGTATAAAGGAGGTATATAAGTGTTTAATTCTTGACTGACCTGATTTTGCCTCTTGACGACCACAGCACTGTGGTAAAAAGCTTGTTATTATTAGGATCATCTTTGTTCCACTGATTGATAATGAATGTGTAACGCTGTTTGTTGTGGGTGCAGTCTAGGGAATAAAACGTTCAGGAGACTTATGAGTTTGTTCTTAAAACTTTAGTGCTGTCACAAAAGCTACGAAGCGTGCAGCAAACACCTGTCTTACTCTCCTAGCTGACCAATCAACACATAGCTAGTACTATGAAGCGTAACAGGATATACTAGTCAATTCTCCATATCTTCACCACACAGATGATTATTTGAATCAAAAGATTGCTTCATCAGTGTCTCTGTTTTAACTAAAATAACATTCTTAACTGATAAAAACAACAAAATTAATTCTGTGTTTTCTTTTAGCTGAAACCATTTAGCACACAACAAAAAATGAGATGACTTGCGAAATTTAGATTATTTACCCAACATATTTCAAAAAATGACTTTACTTAACTGAAACATGTTCAACTATTACAGATGTATGATGTGTGTTAAGATGTTTTTGGGGAATCTCAGCTCAAGTGGTTACTGTGACTATTTCGACATGGTTAACTGCTTCCTCTTAATTCATTAAACCAAGATGAATTGTAACTGTACAGGAATATGATATGAAGACCCACTGTATCGCATCTTTCTCAGATTATTGTTTTTGGGTCACAGTAACAGCAGGCTCCCCAGATTGGGGATCTATGACTGTGTTCTTGTGACTAACATGCACTGTCGTTCTCCCACATCTCCCATGCTGTTGCACGCTGTGGGTGCAATATTACAGTATACAGCCACCTGGACCCCCACACCCACCTGCTAAAACAAAATTGTGCCTGAAAGTGTATATACACACATGTACACACACACACACACACACATACACGCTGGACAGATGGCTGTCATAAATGGCTGTATCCGTTAGCTAGTTTAAAGCAATCCTTGTCAATTTGCCCCCTCCCTACCACCTACCCACCAACCCACATTTCTCTCCTGTCCCATCTCACCAGTTTACAGTACAGAACCACACACACACACACACACACACACACACTGCAAAAAATGACCATCTTAACAAGACATTTAGTCACAGATTTAATCACTTAAAGTAGTACTCTGCACACTTGTCATATAAATAAATGTCTGTTTTGATTGATATCTTACAATAGTGATTCAACCTATAATTGGGTAGGACTTTCCTGGGAAAAATCCTGTGGCACTCAGGAGGTAGGCCTATGTGTTTTTTTGTTTTCTTTTTACAAAAGCAGCAACAGCGGTTTGTTTGGAATAAACAGAAGTAAAACTGGGTAGTTAGCATGAGCAGCGATAGCCACCATGGCTGAAAAGAAACTCAAACCTCACCAACATAAAATCCAAGGAGAAGGAAACAGATTAATCCCTCAGAGGAAGGCAAACATGCTAAAAAAGGAAAGCGACTGAGCCAAAAGTAGTGAACATCGCCAAGGGCCTTTCCAAAATGTAAAGGACTCAAAGATAAGAAGCTTTTTTTCTGGACTGGTAGGTTTATGTTTTTTTAGCCACAGTCTACACCGAGTGTGTTTATTGTAATGTTGGGCCAGTGCCTACACTGAGTTGCATCTATTGCTAGCTAACTTTAGCTCGTCCAATTCAGTAGCGTTCCTAGTCTAACGCTTGCTGCTGTTGCTTATTAGCCAACTTGCGTAAGTATTTGGTGAAATCCACTTCGTAGCTTGTTAGCTCCTAGCTGTTACACAGTGTCTTTGTCTTCAAACTCTGTTCGGTTGTGTATTGATGGCAAGACAAATATCTAATGTAGTTGATCTAACGTTTTAAACAATGAAGCTTTTGATGACACTAACACAGGGTAGCTTTATTGTATCTTGCTAACAAAGTTAGCCAACTTTTGAAAGACTGGCAATTTTTTGATTGTCAAACATCAGATGATCAAATGATTCACAGCTGATTCAAATAATGGCAACCTTGTTTATTAGCTTGGTTTCATAAGTAGTGATAGCTTTGTTAGTTGATAGGTCTATTGCTCTGCAAACAGTCACTGACTTTTGTCACTATAATGTTTCTATCAGTTGAGTAATTACTTGCAGCTATCGATTGTCATATATATGCAGTAATAACGTACCTAAAGAGTTCACATCATTTTATAAAACAGGTTTGAAAAAGGATATTACCGTCTCTGTAGACGTGGTCGCTCTTAGACACCAGCTGAATTGCTGTCGTTAGCCTCAGCAGAGCAGCCTGTTTGTTTGTTATTATTTGCTCTCTCTCCACCCACGCAAATAACCCACAGCTGAATGCACCAAGTTCATGCCGGTTCAGTGGGAGTTGTCCAAAGGTATTCTGGGAAACGTAGGAAATCAGTAACTGAAGTAGAAGCAGACAAGAGAGGTTGAGGGAAAGTGGGTACACAAAAAAAGTAAACACATCGCAGATTGATCACATACAGTCTGAGGATGGATTTTTCTTTTAATATCTTTAAACAATGATTTGCATTTTCACTTTTTTCATGTTTTAAATGACATGTTAAAATTTTTAACAGTGCACAAACATACACAATCAGTTATTTTCCTGTGTTTAGCCATTCGTCTTACTCATATCTGTTAAACCACAGACTGGCAACAGCCTGACCAGTCTTAAGTGCTGTTTGCTCTTTTCTGGTCGGTGTTGTGCTGTTCTTTCAGACTGTTGGTCTGTGGGTGTTGGTGTGAGGAGCCGTCTGTGCTGCGCCGAGTTTAACCGCCCCACCTACATCCTCTAATCCATATAAAGAGGTGGTGGATGTGATTCACTAGCGGGTGAGCTGATAATTTGTGGTTCTCTGATGCATTAGGCCCTCGGTGCGCGGAAATGCCGTGAAGGGTATGATTATCATGGCTGCGTGTTTACATCGCCTAATAACATAAAAACATGCTGACACCTTTAACTGTAGCTTGTGATACCGATACCTGTGACAACACGCAGCGCTATCAACGTGACCGGCTTGTGTGTGCACGTGTGTGTGTGTGTATTTATGTGTAGCCTATGCACATTAAGATGTGTGCACGGGTGTGTTTGTGTGCTTGCATGTACACATTTATGTGTGTGTGTGTGTGTGTGTGTGTGTGTGTGTTTGTCGTTCCAATTTCAAGACTGAACAGTAGATGTGACTGGGCCTTTGCAATCAGGAGGTCATGTTTTCACCCATCTGGTTGCCTTTTTGTTAGCAGGATATCTCAAAACGGTTTTTGCTGAAATTTGGTGGACAGATAGCTCTTGGCCCAAGGATCAAATGATGAAATTTTGGTGGTAATTCGGATCTGGGATTTTCACCATTAGATGATTATCGTTTGTTAGCCATAACTAATCTGCTGCGTTCATGTGCTGGTGGGAAGATCCGACATCCGGGACTTCCAAGTCAGCTGCTAAACAGCATTGCATTCAGGTATTATTTTGTCAGAAAATCAAATCTGGAAGACAAACGCTAAACAAACATAAACCATTACGTAGGCTGCAGCTTTGCTAGTTGAATAATTGTTTAGCGTTGGCGGCCGTTTGCACTCTACTGACTGCCTTCAAATCTTTTTGTTGTTCTTTACACCCACACTTCAAACTGTGTTTGAAAGGCGCTATACAAATAAAGATTATTCTTATAATTATTACTATTATTATGTGTGTGTGTGTATGTGTGTGTGTGTGTAGGTGCACGCACATATGTATGTATATGGGTGAGTATAGAGTAGCTTTGGCCTATCAGTAATGCCAGCACACTGCAAAAACTCAAAATCTTACCAAGTATATTTGTCTAATTTCTAGTAAAAATATCTCATTACGCTTAATATAAGACACAATCACCTAACAAGTAACATTTCAGTGAGATATAAGGACTTGTTTTTAGACAATGCATCTTGAATATCTTGTTAAGTGAGAGAGTCTTGAAAACATCTTGTTTTGAGTCATATCTCAGATGAAACAAGCTCTTTTGACATGTCATAAGGTTTTTAAGCTGCTGTGTTATTTTTAAAAGATGGATCATCTTGTTTTAAGAAATAGACTTACTTGATTCAAGAAAATAAATCTGCTTTATTGAAAACCTCAAGTTCAACAGCATGCCCAACTCATACATTGCATTAGTAACTTTCTGGAGTCTCTGCTGGTTGCCTGGAACCTCACAGTGATGACGAGACTCTAGGTATTCCTAACCAAAATAGAATTTCACTAAGATGGAATAAAATAAAAAAATACAATAATGGTGCCTGTGTTACCAGAGGCTAAAAGCCATAACAGCCAAAAGCCCAAGTATTCAATGTTCAGTTAAATAAAAAACAATCCCCACATTTGAAAGGCTAAATAAGCAACTGTTATATGTTATATATGACTTAAACAGTAAAAAGTGAATGTCATTGATTGAATGTCATTTAACGGACACTCTATTTGAGCATTATTTGAAAGTATTCACTGAATACCATAATGGCCTTAATCCATTGGAACCCCATACATCATTAATGAATACATGCATCAATAAATCAGTTACTTATTCAAGTATCTCATACACACTGGGTTCCTCTAAATGGTTCAATGAGTGGAGAAAAATGAAAAGTTCAATGAAATGCTCCCAAGAAAATCAAGTTAAAAATTTAAAAAAAAGAAGAAAAAAAAAGGCAGAGCATCAACCTTGTCTCCAAAAATGACTGCCCATTCTCTTGTTATTCCTTACATAATAACTGTACAGTAGGTACAGGTGACTACTTTTCTTACATTTCATCAGACCATGTCCATGTGATATGGACAAAAGACAGAGGCAGAAGCTGGAATTATGTTTCCTTCTCTGTTCCGTGGCACTCTGGACTCAGCCCAAATACCAACACTCTATACAGACTCAAGTATTTGTATTAAGGGAGTGATGTGCAATGATGTCTGTGAGATCATACTTCACTGGAATGTACTTGCTATTATTGAAGGTCAAATAGTAGTATGGTGTATAATCAACAAGATTTTCAGCATCCACAAAAATATTGGCTTGAGCTAGGTAGGGAACTTCTACCTTGTAAGCTAAATAATGATCATTCCACTCAATTGTAGAGAGAGGTTGGCATTCAAAACAATACACTGACGCATTTACAATATAGATGTTTTTCACAAGTGCAAACTCTGGAGTATTATTGATGACATTAGAAATAACCAAAGATTTTCCACATGTATGCTTATTTCCATGTTGCATAATCCACTGTACAGAAACTACATGTTCAACTTGCTCTATTCCTAAGAAGTCTTTAATCTTTCCTCCTACATAGTGAACATTTTTCACCTCAGACACTGGGCCCATTTCAACTTCACTTGAAAAAATTGGATGTTTCTCGTGCACATTCTGACTACATTCATATAGTTGGTTGTGCTTCACAAGAGATTTACAAATATTCTTAAAACTACTTTTCAAAGCCCACTGCTTGAAAAAGCAATGCTTTGACTCAAAGCGCATACACATATGCCTCACCGTAGGACCAAGTGCCTTAATCTGAGAAGGAAGATGCAGAAGGTAATGCTGTTTAGGTATGATATTTCTATCTGGAAACAGTTGTTTGAAATGTTTCAAATGTTGCTCTATTAAAAGCTTCAGCCTTGAAAGAGTTGAGAGAGCAATAATAGGTGAAAACAAAATTTTGACTATCTCTAACAACTTAAGCAGCATTTGTGTGTAATCATTTTCTCCAACTGTGTCAATGAGAAATGGCAGGATCTTTAACAAAACCAGCATCTGCCCAGCTGACTGTTTCAGTTTATTGTCATTTGATGACAGTGTATTGACAGATATGGGGCAAGGCTTATCCCTCGCATCCACAGCAGAATAAGGGAAACCAATAATTGCACTGTTGAATGTGTCTAACTCCATATGCCCTGAAAGCACAAGATGCTTTAAAACACATTTGATTTCATATGGGGCAACACCTTCAAGAATAACATGCATGATGTCTTGTGGGGTTTGATTGATTATATCAAAGAGAGGAAATTCTGTTAATTTGCTTCTCCTGTTTATACCATATGTCGTTTTTAGATTTTCTTTCAGAAAGTCAGTGCTTGCCTTTTCAATGTCACTACATTGCCTGATATGACTTGCCATGGTCCTTTTAACAAACAAATCTTCATTAAATTGTTCCTGCATGTCTTCAAAGTTGCATTCGCAGTGCCTGCATTTACTGTAGGCAAACCCTACTCCTTCCTTAAATCCAGCCACTTCATGTTGAGCTAGAGTGTCTCCACACACAGACATAAGCGCCCCATAAATTGTCTTCTCACCATTTGCAGTGACAACTTTAACACCATCATACAGCTCAATTAAGTCACGGTTAATCCTCTCAAATATCTTATCAATACCACAATGGGAAAGATCTTTTGATTTTACCATGGCAAGCAGACGAATGGCAGCAAGTCTTGATCTGTATTTAGGGTTGATGTTACCTAAAGTGTAATAAATCAATAACAATTTGTTTTTGTTTGCCCGAGATCCAAGAGGATTGCATAATTCAATTTCATCTGTATATAAAATTAACTGCAATGCTGTGGGCACTTTCAAAAACAGTGGGTGCGACTTAAAAATGTCTCCATCAATTAAATCATGAAAAAATCCATCCTTGCATGGCTGTGGCCCCTCTTCAATCATTGCAAGAATTCTTGGATGCCATAGCAGCTGCTCCAAACTTTTCACCAACGGTATATAATGACAGCAATGGTCCTTAATGGTAAGGACTCTGGAGTCTCCACGTTTCACATAACATACCGTATGTTTTGAGATAACAATCTCTGGTTCAACTGGTTGTAACAGTTCTTTGATTGTCTTATCCTGCAAATGGGTTGTAGCAATTTGACTGAAAGGGTCAATAAACTGGTCAAATATCCCCATTGCATCACTCTTCAGTTGATCCAGGTCCCCAGAATGTCTCTCAATCATGTTACTCATTTGATGTTTTAGGTGCTCCAATAATGCCGCCTGATATTGCTGGACTCCATTCACCATCTGGTTAACAGCTCTCTGGGGAGGGGGAAAAAACAACAAAAAATCAAATAAACAAACAAAAAAAATACATTATGAACCTCATACAAAAATGCAGTGGACATGCACACTCACAGACACACATTTTTTTAAAGGAACCCTTCAATAAAATATTGTTAGTAACATGCAATGATCAAAATTAGTTATTTCAACCAAAATTATAATGAAATAATATTGCCTACTGAGTCATTCTTTACATTTTAAGCTTATTGCTTTTAAGCTTGCTACTAACAATGAAATACCATTCATTGGAAAACAATGGCATACATTACCTGTGTCAGTCGATGGGTTTCTCTGGCTTGAAGAAGAAATGCAGTTGCATGTTTGGAAAGGTCAACGTTCACACCCTCTCCACCTACTTGAAATCCACTCTGAAACAGATTAACATCAAACATCTCTATTAAAACAGGGAAAATGTTGGCATTGGTAGCTAGCACCACCAGACAATCTGACACTAACGTTAGCTACCTGGGTAAGCTAGCTAGCTAGATCTATTCTTATAAAAGGTACAAGATGGGTGCATGTGTATAGTTTAAATCCCCCAGCCAGTCTCTATCAAAAACAATGACTTTGACAGCATTGGGAAATCTGATTGCATTCCAGTAAGCTAAGAAAGGAGGCAACTTCCTGACACTTTAACAGCTAGCTAGGTTAAAGTTATTATTATCATGAAGAAATTGTTTAAGGATAACTTCGGTATTTTTTAAACCTGGGCCCTATTTTTTTTAATGACTAATAGGTAGAAAAAGTTTTGGAATTGGTCCAGTAGGCAGCCACCACCAGACTCCATTGAAAAAAACAGTAATTTTACCTCGCAGAACACGGGAGTTGCTGGTCTACTGTCTGCTGCCTCGATTGGTTAGTTTGTTTGTGTTATTGTGTGACTTTGGTGTTTTAAAGGGTTAGTTCAGATCCGAACTAAGTCACACAATAACACAAACAAACTAACCGATCGAGGCAGCGGTAGACCAGAAACTCCCGTGTTCTGCGAGGTAAAAATACTGTTTTTGTCAATGGAGTCTGGTGGCTTTGAAGAGAGCGATATAACGGCTGTTTCTGTTTCAACAAAAAGGATCTTACTCTTTAACAAAATGTCTATCTCTGTAAGGATCCTTTCCATCATGTTGTCAGACGCTTAAAATAACAACCTGAGCCTGTCAGTGGCAAAAACAAGCACTTTTAGTGGACGTAAAGTTACTTTGATCAGGCGCAGTTGCCCTTAAGGATTAACGTTACGTTGCAGCCATTGCAGCCCGTTTCGCGGGCTTGTCTAAAAATAATGACTTACCGTTCGAGTGACGATGCTTGAACCCTCTTCAATCTCCGAAGAATGTTCCTGCGTTGCACCGACCTCAGCCGCAGGGATATTCACATTAGTTTGGTTGTTTGTGGCTGTCCTTTCACATGTTCCTGGTGAGCCATGGCGAGTCGATCCTTCCTCCTCGGCCCCTTCGACTTGGAGAAGATGGTGCACGTGCGTTCGCTTTATGTGATAGTAATAGGAGTTATACACCCTGTACTCATTTGGACAGCCATCAATGCCACACACCACCCGAAAGTCAGGGCTGCGACTGTGCATAGAGTTAACGTGACTCAATAGTTTTTTCAGAGTCAATGCCACAAAAATGTAGCATATGAAACAACGCCAAATCATCTTGGAAGAGCAAGGTTCCTACCAGGTAAGGTTTCGACCGACGCATCAAGCAACACGTTACACCCAGCTAAGATACTGAGTTCATAACTTTTAAATGTGGGGGTAAGCTGTGTAAATTCTCTTTTAGTTATCTTGTATTTACAGAATAATTCAACTGCAATGCACACAATGTAGTGAACAAAGCACAGGTTTTGCATATATATATATATATTATAAATCCCTCATAAATTGAGAAACTAGTCGTTTTTAATTGATTTACGAATTAATTCATGTCATAACCCCCCTTTTAGAAATGGTAGCTACCCATATGGCCAGTGGGGGAGCCGAAGAAAACGCGCGTTACCTTGACCGAGACCCACCGAGACTTGGATTGAAGCCATGTGTCACTGCTAGTTACCTCGACGGAGACCGATTGAGACTTGGATTGAAGCCGTGTTTCATTGCAAGTAAGTTATATCCAATGTTTCATTTTTTTCTGTAGTTGACATCGCATACGTTTTGAATGTTATCCATGTTTCAATGTATATTTATTGTGTACACTGTTGCAGCCGAACAGAGATAGCACGAGCTAACGTTATCTGAACTAACTAGCTTGCTAAGCTAACAGCATGGACGAATTGGATGACGGCGCCCTGTCGATTTTAAGGGGTAATGTATGCAAATATTATTTTTAAACTTAGTTAATGCCATAGATATAAAAATGTAGATACCGCGTTCGCTATTTGACGTGCGTCTGCACGGTCGCCATATTGGAGCGGTGAAGATTCGCTAGTAAACAAATAGAATTGTGTATCAGAGGTGCAGACTTCACTACAAAATCGACTGTAACTCGCTTAATTCTGAACCGATTTTCATTAAATTTGGTTTGTTATAAACGTGAGAAATTGAGCATGATACTGGTTACTTGTTGCAATTAAATTCATGACATGCAGGCTCCAATCTATGAATAGGCAACATCAAGTGTAAATTATTTAGAATTTCAGTTTTTGTGAGTTTCTCAAAAATTTTTTAGATTTCTATATCTATTGTATTGTTATAAAGCCGCCTGGTTGCTTGTTATTGTATTAATAATTAAATCAATTCATTAATAAAATAAACAATAGCCTACTCCAGACTCCACTTAAGAGAAGAACATCCAGTCAGTTCATCCGTACACCCCGCGACACATATGATAACTCCACTTCTGCAGGCTGGACAGTTGTCATTACACAATGTCACAAATATGGTAAATCTCAAATATTTTATTTTCATCTTCATTAATTCACTTTAGACACTGACACATACAATACAATACTATAATATAATAATACAATACTACAATACAATACTATAGTCTAATATAATAATATAATACTACAATACAACAATACAACGTACAGCAGCGGCCAATGAGGTATCTACGTTTCTATATCTAGGGTTAATGCACTAAACTGGTTAGCACTAGCTAGCTATTTTGAATGAAGCGACAACTTTTACTAGTTTCATGCAGTTTGGCTGTTCTAGGGCACTAATTCATCTTGCCACATGTGTCTTCCAATTTGTTCACAGCTGCAAACATCAGCGAGGGAATGATGGGCACCCTGTCTCGTGAAGACTTGCGGGACCTTTTCCCAGGCCCAGAAAACTTCTTACGGAGAAAAGCGGTCTGGCGTACCTGTCATGGTGTTTCAGAGGAGGTCAGTTTCTCAATGACACGGCATTAACTAGCTACCTATATAACTTAGCAGCAGCACATTGAGCTAGCAGCACAGTGATTTTGGAACAGGCATGGTAGCATACAGGTGTGTTCAATTGTGACATCATGTTTAGATTTACAGTTTTTGTCGATTTAGTAAGTTTATTCAGTTTCTGTTTCTTTAGTAGTTATTATTTTTTAGGCAGTCACCAAACCTACCTTTATTGATTTATTATACCACTAAACAGAGAATAATAATACAAACACACATGCATGCACACAACAAACTCCTGCAATGTGCTTTTTTTGTCTTATTTTCCGTTACAATAGGCTGTTTTCGAGTGTTTCAATGTTTATGTAGCCTAACATTATTAAACAGGCTATATATTCCTGCAAATTTTGAATAGCCTTGCCATAGCCTACATGACAGCTATACTGAAAAGGGAATAATTGAATGAGCCTGTCAACAAGGACTGGCCCTTTTAATACAAACCACGTTTCATGAGAATGAGTGAGAACCTAGTCGTGAATTTGGTGCGTGTGCATACTATTTTTCATGGTTTTGTGATGCTGCAGTGTTATGAGATTGTTCAACATGTTTAAAACTGTTATGAACAATAATTTCTCTTTCAAGAAATAAATACTGGTTTAGAGATTCATTGATAGGTGTTCAGTTAGTTGACGCAAGAGATTTAACCTCTAAAATGAAACATTGCATAGTTATACTTGTGCAGAGCTGTCAATGCTGCATTGCAGTTTCTGTTAACACAGTAAAAATGAAATGTTGCATTTACCAGTAGTTCATTTTCTTTTATTTTATAGGAATCTGGCCGAGAAGACTCAAAATCAACGGGCAGTTCTACTTCTATTAATGAGTCACCCATGCCACAGACATCCACTCCTGTGAAAGGATGTCCTGCAAAGTACACAACCCCTGAAAAGGTTGTGAAGTTATCCTTCCCAGAATATGTATTGTACACCGACACTGAACTTGAGCAAGTCCGAAAACAATACTTTGAGTTGGCGAAGAAAGGTGAAGAGCGCAACTGCCAAATGTCGAAGGACCTCAGATGCCGGCTCATCCGAAACACCATGACCAGTATGATCGCAATCCTGAGGGCAACAGGGGATGGAGAATCGCGCTACCCGTTAAAACTAGAAGTTACAGCTATGGCAAAGAGAATAGTACTGTACTACCCCATGCTGCAGGACCGAGACATGAGCAACAAGAATACATGGGTAAGTGAAATGCATCCAGTTGATGACCAAAGTGTTTCATGTTTGGCATTTTTAGTAGAGATTTGAAGGATTTACTTAAATTTGTCTTGTGCAGTTCACTGTGTACACACAGCTATACAAAAGATTGCAAAACGTGAGGTCCCCCCAAAAGACCATTCCAGATGGGAGACATTCAAAGAGGTAGGGCTGCAACTAATGGTTATTTTCATTATCGATTAATTCATCATTTAATTCATCATTTTCTCGATTAATTGATTAGTTGTTTGGTCCATAAAATGTCAGAAAGTTGTAAAAAATGTTGATAACTGTTTCCCAAAGCCCAAGGTGACATCCTCAAATGTCTTTTTTTTTGTCCACAACCCAAAGATATTCAGTTTACTGTCATAGAGGACTAAAGAAACCAGAAAATATTCACATTGGAGAAGCTGAAATCATAGAATTTGGACATTTTTTCTTAAAAAATGACTCAAAACAATTAATCGAGTATCAAAATAGTTGGTGATTAATTTAATAGTTGACAACTAATCGATTAATCGACTAATCGTTGCAGCTCTACAAAGAGGCGCCGTCTTGAGCAGCCAAGTGACACAGATGAAATTGATTCAAGTGACTCGACAATCATTCTAGATTGCTCCTCAGAAGGGAGTAGCACCCCAGACCCGGGCAGTAATGAAAGAGGTGAGTTACAACTTTGCATTTACAAATTTACCCTTGTGTGGTGTTCATATTTCTTGTGATGTTACACTTGTGATGTTCACAAGTCTAATAAACCCACATTATTGGGTCTTTAAACAGTTCTTGATATTTCACAAAAACAAGATGTACCAAGTGTCAGTCAGTGTGATATTGGCATATGTGCCTGGGGCATCAAAACAGAATGAAGCTGAACCTGAAGCACTCAAACTCTAGTGTGCGGCAACCTTTTCTACTTCCTATAATCACTCATTCATATCAAATAATGTCATGTATTTAACCCTTGTGCCTCACTAGGGACATCTTTGGCTTTTTATAATGTGTTAATGCATACGGCATAAATAAGTTCAACCTCAGCTCCTATAATAAGTCTATAATAAACTGTGTAGCCAAAATACAGACACTCAGATCCTTACGGACAAAAATGTCCCCATTGAAACCCATTAAAACCGTAATTTGTGATCCCACGGCCATTACAGCATAAAATCATGCATTCTATTATATCAGACTGTCAATCTAAAGCCCTGGCTTCAAAATTGTAGTTTTTACTATTTTCCACCAGATCGAGCCTTTTTCTCATGTTTGGCCTATGGGGCAAATACATGTTATTTTCTTGGTTTCTTGGTTTCTATAGGCTATTGAGCTTTGAAGATGTGTGTGTGTTTGCTTTGGAAAGTTATATTTGATTGTAAACAACCTTCTAAAATGGCTTAGGTTCCAAAATACTGAAATGATCCTTGAAACAAAAGTGCATTATCCTGATAGAAGGATGTCTGTGTTATGTGTTTAAGGAAAAAGAAGACCCCAAAGCCTACTTGAAGAAGCGCCCTCTCTCCAGTCCAGTCCTGATTGTGAGTTCGTCCAACTTTGTAGGGGTGTACTTGTGTGCCTACATGCAAGTGTATGTGATTGCACGACCATATGAGCCGAGAGCAAGTGGTTCTCATGGCATAAAAAAAAAAAAAATCCCCCTAGCATTTAGTATACAGAAAATAATTCCTTTTTTGTTTTTTTCCATAAAAAAACAACAGTTGCATTGTGTAAACAAACTGGCATTTAAAGGGTTAAAATTCTGAAAAATGAGTGAATATTTGGTAGTTATGATCAGGGCTGAAGTTGGTGAAAAGATTTAACTCAGTGAAAGTGGAAAATAATATTAATATATAATATTTTTATGGCAGTTTTTTGACACAGACATTTTTGTCCTTTAAGGAACTTTTTTAAAGTGAGGCACAAGGGTTTAATTATGTATGTTTGTGTCTTACAGCTAACAAGCCTGCAGACATCGACAGTCCAGACACCGACAGTCCAGCTACCATGGCCAAGCACTATAGGACCCTACAGGCTTTGTATAAAAAAAAAAATCCAAACCACGAGTCTGTCTCTCAGCTCCTGGATTTGGAATTTGCAGCCAGAAGAGCATTCATTGATTCCGATTCCGTTCGCGAGGAGGACAGACACGAGAAAATTCTAGAGGCATATCCTTGTTTCAAGGACATTGGACATGTAAGTCATTATTGACTGGGCATAATTCAAAACATGGTACCACACATAAAAATGTTTTATATACCAATTTCCTCCTCCTAAGTGATGCATTCAAATGTCTGTATTGGTATATTGGATATTTCATAGGTGATGGGGGAGCTTCGACGCATTTTGGACAAGGATAACAGCCACTACATTGATGAACTGAAGGGAAGATGGCACGACTTCTGCCAGAAGGTGCAGTTTTTTGGCGTATGGAAAAAGATGCTGAAACCCCCAATGGGAATGGACAAAGGTAAGCAATGATGTTTTGATGTTATTAGTGATCAGGGTCAGGGTGGACATTAGGGCATGTTAATTGTCAAGTTCATGTGCTAGTGTCTTGTCTTGTCTTCCTTCTTCTTTTTCATCTATGATGGCTATCCCATCGTTTGTTGAATGTTTCTATTTTTTTAAAGCATTATATCTGTTGTATACCGTTGATCAGATTTGATCTCGTGCATTTTATCTAAGTGTAAAAGTAATGAATCTTTTCCTCAACAGTTGAACAGGCTGTCGGGATCCTACGTGTGCTGCCATCACTGTTTCCCTCTACCCCTGCTCCTCCGAAGAAACTACGAGATGCGAGTGAGGCTCTGGTGCATGTCCTCGAGGTGAGCTGTGTAAAACGTTACAGGATAATTTCAACTGCAGTATTGAAAAGGTTATAGCTGAAGGTGCTGCTTTTAACTGCTCCCAATGTATTTCCTATTCACATACTGTATGTTCTAAGCCTTCAACAACCAAAACATTTGATTTTGGAAACAGGATTTTCGCTGGTAAGATGTGTGTAGCTCTCAATGTTACAGTATGTACAAAAAATGGACACATTACATGGTTAGTAGCAGGTTTTATAGACCTAATGAAGACCTAGCAAGACTACCCTAGCCTTGGCTAGCCCAACAAATCTAAATACATTCCTATAAATCCAAATACAGCGTGCTTAGCAACACAATTTTGTACAGCAGAGACGCATTTTGCTATTCTTTAAGCCTATTGATTTCGAAAACATATGTTTTCAGTGTTTTGGAAGGCTTACAACGTATGTGAACAGGAAATGCATTGGGGTCAGTTAAAAGCAGCAACTTCAGCTGTAACTTTCTCAGTACTGCACCTTTTGTCAGAATTTTGCTTTGGAAAGTTATATTTGATTTTAAACAACCTTCTAAAATAGCTTAGGTTCCAAAATACCGAAATGATCCTTGAAACAAAAGTGCATTATCCTGATAAAAGGATGTCTGTGTTATGTGTTTAAGGAAAAAGAAGACCCCAATGCCTACTTGAAGAAGCGCCCTCTCTCCTGTCCAGTCCTGATTGTGAGTTCGTCCAACTGCCTCCTGGCTGTAGGAGATATGCCGATAACTACGTTCCCAAAAGACAAGGTTACCGAGGGTGCTTTATACCTTATGGGCTACTATTATGCCCTACACCTTACGTACCCCAAGTGTGTAGCCACTCTGCTTTCAGTCATACAAACGGAGGTCCTCTTGGACACAATCCATGAGCGAGATCTCACACCATCTTACAAGAAGGGCATGGCCGATTGGAAAGCTTTTGTTGGCCAATAAAGCCAATGGTCAGATGTGGACTATAGGATAGATCTCTCTCTCTCGCTCTCTCGCTCTCACTCTCTCTCTCGCTCTCGCTCTTGCTCTCTCTCGCTCTCTCTCTGAGATTCTATTCTAGGCTACTACAATCCACGGTCATTGCCATTGATTCTTGGTTGGATTTAGCCAAGTTAACCCAATATTAAAGTTAGCCCAAAACCCTTAATTTGAATGTTACAATAATAAGCACTTTATAGGTGTATTGAGGGACACATTGGTCAGATGTTCGGGTCCGACCTTAACCCACACACATATTTGGCATGTTCTGCTATGTTTTCATTATTTTACAGTTCCATACACACTGTGAGCCAAAACATATTGAAAAATGTATTGTAAAATGTATGTATGTATTCATTCTATGCAAATGTTGTGCATAACTTAAAAACAGACCTCTGTCCATGGGACTCTTGTTGTGTGGCGAGAGAGGATGGTTGGAGGGAGAGAGGGAGGGAGGGGTGAATGGTGCTCCAGTCATACACTGCTGTGAAGAAGTCTCCATGTAATGCACTGATTTGTCAGAACTGTATGTTTACTCCTGCATTCCACAGAGCTAAAAAGTTAAAGGCATGGTTACTTTTATGCAGAGAAAATAAAGCATTTGTTGGTTTAATGCAAGACTAGTTTTCATTTTTTCAGTCTTATTTGAAGTAGGCGATTGTCTTAAATCTAGAACAGTATCACTATTGTAGAGCTTACAATAAGTTAAATACACTTCAATTGAAATGGCTGGAGAATTATGGCTTATGACACAAAAAGCACTTCCTAATACTAGTAACAAATGCTCAATATGAGTATTTCCAGCTAACTTCAAGACATATTTTATCTTAAAATGCTTAAATATCACGTTCTGATCTTATTTCAAGTAGGTATGGTCTTAAATCTAGAACAGTGTCACTATTATAGAACTTAAAATAAGTTAAATACACTGGAAATGAAGAGGATGACATGAACGGTAAAAAAAACCAAAAGCTACTTTTGAGGGAAAAAATACTACTTTTGAGCATTACAGGCTTATTATGAGACACAATACTTCCTAATACTAGTAAAATATAGCTTAAAATGAGTTTTCCCAGCTAATTTCAAGATCTCTTTTATCTTGAAAGGCCTAAATATCACATCTTATTTCAAGAAATCTTACCAAGTGAATTTTCACTTGTTCCATTGGCAGATTTTTTCACTTATTACAAGCAAAAAACATCTTGTATTAATGTTTTTTTTACTTATTTTTAGAGTGGCCTTTTTTCCAGTGCAGCAGGAAAGACAGATGAGAACAGACAAGTCAACAGAATTATAAATCACAGCGGAGGATGAAACAGCAAGGATTTACTGCCTGTGGAAGCACTATCAAGCTCACTGGCACATGTGTAGCACACATACATCAGTTACAGGTCTTGTGCTACACTACATGTCACAAATGATAGACCAGCATTGTGTGCACTGTAATCCTCAATTTCCACACAGCATGAAGTCATATCTTTATCATGTATTTTTTAAATGCCTTGATGATGGCAATGCGTTTGCATGTGAACACAGCAAAATCATCAGTGTTAATTTAACTCAGCGCTATGCCAGTGTTTGTATAAGTCCAGACCCTCAGAGTTAATTTAACACTTTCGATGTTTTGAACACCAGCCCCAGGGCCGCATCAGCTCTGACTGAACAAACAACACTCCAATCAACGCTTGTCCACACCAAATAATTGTCACTGAAAAATCAACATTCATTAACACTGGAAAATTTGCTGTGCATGTGTATGTCTTGTACCTGTAAATTTTGAGGACCAAATGTCCTCACAGGAATAGAAAAATGAGTCAAATCCTACAAAGTGAGGACATTTTGGAAAAAAAAAGGGCAATTTAGGATTAGGAGTTAAGGATTAAAGAACTAATGTAAGTCAGTGGAGTATCCTGGCATGTATAGTATGTGTGTTTGTGTGTGTATGTGTGTGTGTATGTGTGTGTGCTTACACTGCAGCTGATGTGCATTCAGGCACAGATGAAAGCTGGCGAAGGGAAGGCCTGTGCCTCTTGGCACAGTGGGAGACACACCAGGCTTTACTCTGATAACCTTCTGACTGGGAGGTGGGGGGAACTGTGACTCGCTGCTCCACTCACTGCAAACAGTGCAATACAGAGATATCCACACGGATGCAGGCACACACACACACACACACACACAGACCTCTCCAAGCATATAAAACTGTAGACAGAGGGAAGGAGAGAGGACAAAAGGGACAGAACAGGAGAGAGAGATAGACAGAAGGAAAGACAGAGAGAGCGAGAAGAGAGACAGGTAGGCAGTGAGAGAGAGAGAGAGAGAGAGACAGAAAGAAAGACGGAAGGGAGAGAGCGAGAAGAGAGGCAGGCAGGCAGTGAGAGATAGAGAGAGGAGAGACAGAGAGAACGAGAAGAGAGACAGGCAGGCAGTGAGAGATAGAGACAGAAGGAGAGACAGAGAGAGCGAGAACACAGACAGGCAGGCAGTGAGAGACAGAGAGAGAAGGAGAGACAGAGAGAGCGAGAAGAGAGACAGGCAGGCAGTAAGAGACAGAGAGAGAAGGAGAGACAGAGAGAGCGAGAAGAGAGACAGGCAGGCAGGGAGAGATAGAGACAGAAGGAGAGACAGAGAGAGACCGAGAAGAGAGACAGGCAGGCAGTGAGAGATAGAGAAGGAGAGACAGAGAGAGCGAGAAGAGAGACAGTCAGGCAGTGAGAGATAGAGACAGAAAGAGAGACAGAGAGAGCGAGAAGAGAGACAGGCAGGCAGTGAGAGAGAGAGACAGAAGGAGAGACAGAGAGAGCGAGAAGAGATACAGGCAGGCAGTGAGAGATAGAGACAGAAGGAGAGACAGAGAGAAAGCGAGAAGAGAGACAGGCAGGCAGTGAGAGATAGAGACAGAAGGAGAGACAGAGAGAGAGCGAGAAGAGAGACAGACAGGCAGTGAGAGATAGAGAGAGAAGGAGAGACATAGAGAGAGCGAGAAGAGAGACAGGCAGGCAGTGAGAGATAGAGAGAGAAGGAGAGACAGAAAGAGAGCGAGAAGAAAGACAGGCAGGCAGTGAGAGATAGAGAGAGGAGAGACAGAGAAAGCGAGAAGAGAGACAGGCAAGCAGTGAGAGATAGAGAGAGGAGAGACAGAGAGAGTGAGAAGAGAGACAGGCAGGCAGTGAGAGACAGAGACAGAAAGAGAGACAGAGAGAGCGAGAAGAGAGACAGGCAGGCAGTGAGAGATAGAGAGAGAAGGAGAGACAGAGAGAGCGAGAAGAGATACAGGCAGGCAGTGAGAGATAGAGAGAGAAGGAGAGACAGAGAGAGCGAGAAGAGAGACAGGCAGGCAGGGAGAGATAGAGACAGAAGGAGAGACAGAGAGAGCGAGAAGAGAGACAGGCAGGCAGTAAGAGACAGAGAGAGAAGGAGAGACAGAGAGAGCGAGAAGAGAGACAGGCAGGCAGGGAGAGATAGAGACAGAAGGAGAGACAGAGAGAGACCGAGAAGAGAGACAGGCAGGCAGTGAGAGATAGAGAAGGAGAGACAGAGAGAGCGAGAAGAGAGACAGTCAGGCAGTGAGAGATAGAGACAGAAAGAGAGACAGAGAGAGCGAGAAGAGAGACAGGCAGGCAGTGAGAGAGAGAGAGAGAAGGAGAGACAGAGAGAAAGCGAGAAGAGAGACAGGCAGGCAGTGAGAGATAGAGACAGAAGGAGAGACAGAGAGAAAGCGAGAAGAGAGACAGGCAAGCAGTGAGAGATAGAGACAGAAGGAGAGACATAGAGAGAGCGAGAAGAGAGACAGACAGGCAGTGAGAGACAGAGACAGAAAGAGAGACAGAGAGAGCGAGAAGAGAGACAGGCAGGCAGTGAGAGATAGAGAGAGAAGGAGAGACAGAGAGAGCGAGAGGAGATACAGGCAGGCAGTGAGAGATAGAGAGAGAAGGAGAGACAGAGAGAGCGAGAAGAGAGACAGGCAGGCAGTGAGAGATGGCAGTGAGAGATAGAGAAGGTGAGACAGAGAGAGAGGGAGAAGAGAGACAGGCAGGCAGTGAGAGATAGCGAGAGAAAGGCAAACAGATATACAGAGAGAGAGAGGGAGAGAGGAAAAACAAACACCGTTCCCTATCTGCCTCCCACATCAAAAGCCCTTCTCCTCGAAATGTCAGGGCAGCTGGACATCGGGCCCGGCTGTGCTTCAGAGTCAGGCTCGTCGGCCCTCTCGGTTTGATATACCGTCCGCCTGACAAATTGAACTTTGACAGCCGGGTGTCTTCAGCCACCGGAGCACGCCTCGTTGTCTTTTATAGTCCGTGTTTTAGATGCAGCTGCAGCTACAAGGCGGAGGATATGGCGTGGATTTGGATTATGGTTAACAAGCGCCGCAGGGAAGATGACTGTTCTGACTCTGTTTCTAGATGGATGAATGGACGGATGTGTGAGTGACAGATGAACAGACAGGTAGAGAAATAGATAGATAGGCCCAGATAGAGATAGAGAGAGACAGAGAGAGAGAGAGAGAGAGAGAGAGAGACTCTGTGTTTCCATCGTCGTGATTTATCACCTCAGGTAGTGTACACTGTGCGTTTAATCCAGACAAACCAATCATCTCTCTGTTCTCAGCAACACTCGTCCCTCAGAGGGGGGGGGGGGGGGGGGAGCGAAAAGATTGTGCCCAACAAGCCTGACCAAAGTGTTGTAGGTGAGCGGGCCCGGCTTTAATTTATTTCTGTGCTGGTGTGTCGTTCAGTGTTTATAAAAGCGTTGCTCCTTTTGCTCCTCGGTGTGGAAAATTGCAACACTCCTTCAACGTAAATAAAAATGACATGGCTTCACCGGTGCCAATGGGCCGTGGATGACAGTCCAGCCTCCAATCCAGGAGATAAAAAAGACAAAAAAAAAAAAACGACAGCAGTTTCTGTTTTTCTTGCTGTTGTTGCTGTTATTGGTCCTCCTCTTTTGGCTCAAATGCATGTTTTCTCTCTACCTTGCTCTTTCTCTCTGCCTGCCTGCCTGTTTCTCTCTCTCTCTCTCTCTCTCTCTCTCTCTCTCTCTCTCTCTATCTCCCTCTCTCTATCTCTGGCCTGACAGACAGAGCTGAGTCCCGGCGGATATTCCTTTCTCCTCCAACTGTCACAATGATGACATAACCTTTAAAAAGCCCTTTGGCTTGATTTCTTACATCAGTCTGCTCTATTTCTGCACCCCCCCCCCCCCCCCCCCCCCCCCCGCCATGACTTCTGCAATTCTTCACTGAACGCTCTGTCCGCTCTATTATTAACCATACAAGATGTGTAGGACTCTAAAATGAAGTCCAAATCAATAAAATATGTGCAGTGCAGTGCCAGGGAATGATACAATGCACCATAATGTGTTTTTTGTATAAAACTGAGAAATCAAACAGTGATAATGCAGTTAAGCACAAAATAGTGCTCCTTTCAATGTAACGATTTGATGTACACATATTTACATCATAAAATTAATGTTTTGCTAGTCACACATGCCTTTGTGGTAATAATTTGAATCTGTCTCCATGCTGAGTGCATAAAATATATGTATATTATACCATGTGCTAGGTACACATGTATGTGATAAAGCAGTCCATGTTTAGCCCCCAGGGCGTGTTGCGGTGTGTTAGCTGGACTTGCAACATGCTCTCCAGAGTTGTATTAATTCAAGGTCAGCAGTCACAAACTGGCAGGGCTTCAAGACGTCACATCTGATGTTTCACCTTCATGCTGAGCCGTATAAAGCGTCTGTATGAAGGCTGAGACGGCACGTAGAGGCATCTGACATCAAGACCCATATTCCTTGCCCTGGAGCCTCGGGCCTAGTCGTGGAGCGTTTGAAGATACACATACGTGCCTGTAAGCGGCTCACATACATGTACGGATGCACATACCGAGATATGATCTATGTATCTTTGATCTTTGTGCCAGCTGCGTGCATATACCGGGGTGAATTCTTGGTAAAGCACCTTCGAGGAGGAGAAAGGCGGAAAATTATGAATTCTCCCAGTGATTCTCCAGAGAGAGTCAAGGCTTTATTATACATGAGGTGGGGGAGGGGGGTGTATGGGGGGTTGGAATAGATTCATGGATGTCATTTTTCTGAGAAAGAAGTATTTCACAGTAAAAACAAAATGTTAACACATACAGATATCAATAGGCCCAGTCAAATCCCAATGCTAATGTTAAATCATGCCATTTTCCACTGAATATATGTATACAGATATAGAATGTGTAGGCTACATAGGTAGTTTAGCTCAAAGTCAACTCAAACCGTTGTGCTGAACAGTGGGAGAATTTATAGCTTTTTGTTGACAGGGTAAAATCCAGAGCCTCCAGTCATGTTTCCGTAGCACTCTCACCACTTTAGCACAAGAGAACAGTTCATCAGAGAGATTGGTACAGAATAGGGTCAACAGGCTACAAGTATCGATCTCTCCTGTCTCTCTCTATTGCCTAAGCAGGGACAGACGGGGGTCCACACACAGCGCACATGAAACACACACACACACACAAACCCACTGCCCCAGTGGGAAGTAGCACTCCCTTAAACATTGTGTTAGTGCCGAGATCAGAGTCAATAAGCGGAGGAAGGAAAAGACGCTCGTAGAAAGACAGAGATGGAGGGAGAGAGAGATAAAGGTATAGATAAAGGCAGAGGCACAGATTGCAGACACAGACACAGACAAAGAGAATCAGACACACTTGTAAAAACACTCATTCCCCTCCTGTATATGCTTTTTTTGTGTGCAGGGAAGCCGTGTAGACCCGGTGCCAGGACTGTTTTATGGAGTTTCCTCCAGCCTAAAGCAGACAGACAGCCAGCCAACCAGCTATCCAGGTGGGAATAGACAAAAGCTTCCTCAGCCAGCTGTATTCTCCCGAACAAAAATGAGAGGTTCCCTTCAGCCTGAACGCACCATGAGCAGGAGCCTGCAGACTGACCAACACAGGAACAATGGAGCTATCTTTTCTATGGAGCTTTTTCATCATGTGGCATGGTCCTGACGTGAAACCGAGAAGGTTCTAATACTGTTTTCATTATGAAACCATTATTTATCCAGCTTAGTTTAGTTCACATTTATAAGGCATAGAGGGGAAGTAATAAAACATGGGGATAAAATATAATCATAAAATACAGAAAGAAGAAATAAAAAAGTTGTGGAGATAAGATTATAAATACAAGGTGCTTATAAAAACATCTCAACTCAAAAGAAACAAAACAAACAAAAAAATACATCAAGATGACAAGCCAGGACACAACAGAATAATCTACACTTGAATTTGAGGAAATGATGTGTAAATAAACAAAAAGCACGCACAAAACAACTGTACTGTTAAGTTTTCAATGAGTAGAATCCCAAGCATATTGTTTATCTGCTTCTGCTGAGCCATTTCTATCTGCCCAGATAATGGAATTAACATTTTGCTAATCCCCACTGATACAAATGGAAAGTCCCATGGAGGGAGACAGCGGACAATGAGCAGCTCACAGACAAAATGGGCAACATAACAGTGCTGATGGACAAAAACCATGGATCTCCAAAAAGTTTTTTTGTTTTTGAGAATATAAGAAAAGAATGATTATTTTCTCATTTCTGTAGCTGACCCTGACCTCTCACCTCCTTGTGGAAGGGGGCAAGCGAAAAGAGAATTTCCCTACCATGATCAATAAAGTATCCCATGATTATTACCGATGCTCCTGAATTTTTTAAATCATTAAATTAGTTTTTAACAGGTTTCAAGTGACCATGAAAGGTCATGAAACGCACTCAAAACATTCATGACTGTGTGAAATTCCAATTCAAGCGAGCAAAATTTGAGTCACAGGTTTTTTTTTTTAACCTGAGAGCAACCATTAACCAAAATAGATACTGGAGCCATTAAAACCAATGCATGTGGTTGCTTTAAATGTCAATAGTACTCATATGCGCACACAAGCAGACACACAGACACACACCAAAGAAACACACATGACCAACAGATAGAGCATAAATAGGCCTGTCTGACGTGGGTCTGAGGGGAACCTGTGTGTGTGTGTGTGTGTGTGTGTGTGTGTGTATGTGTGTGTGTGTATGTGTGCGTGTGTGTGTGTAGCTGAAGGCAGCAGTATTGGTGATGGTTTTGGGACTCAGGGGCCCAGTGCCCTGCTTCTGCCCACGGCCTTACTGATCTGCTCTGCTACAGATCTAAGCTCTCTCCACACATTTTAACAATTTATTTATTTCCACATAAAAGAAAACAGTACAAGGACACAAATATTGAAGGTGCAGTAGAGAACATTCACAAAATCATGGACCAGTGGCATAGGTCTTCACAATACAAAACAAAGTACTTGGTTCTCAGGGGTATAAGTAGCAGCATCTCCACCATATATGGCAGTTGCCAATAATAGCAGGGACAGCACAGTACTTTGCAAACCGTTTATCCCCCTTTTTGGGCATCCCAAGTTGTTGAAGCCCTCTTACGACCAACCTGTGAGTGTGTCCTAGGCTGCCAAATATGAAAACAAGTAGTCTGCACCTATAACCTAGCTCTAAGATGGTATTTAATGACCTTGGCCATAAAGGCTTCCTCTAGGCTAGAGTCAAAGGTGCAGGCTACCTCTATAACAAACACTGCTTTGGACTCTTCATTGACCACTACAACATCTGGTGTATTGGCAGACAGATGTGAAAAAGTGCCTGGGTTACTATTACAGAGATCGAACATGGAAGATTTGACAGAGGAATGCTTGTACATTCTCACTGAGGGTGGAAAATGGTTTGATATGTCCTTTGCTATAAGGTTCACCATTCTGTCATGATGTGCTATGTACATTCCTTTGTAAGCATAACAGCCATTCGAGATGTGTGACATTGTTTCAGTGACCTGTTCTGTGGTGTGATGCAAACAATGAGGAACCTGAGTAGTAGGAAACCAGATAGAAAGGTTGAGTCAGGTGGGAAGGACTTGTACTCTGGCTTTTACTGTGAACGTGACAATGTCCTCATTGAGTGTTCTTGAGGAATGAGTGAGAGACAGCAGAGAGAAGACATGCAAGTTTTCCCTGAAGCTTTAGTCCAGTCCAGTGTTGTTGTTGTTGTTGATGTTGGTGTAAATCCATAAGAGTTCGCCGGGTACCTGTAGGTGTTAGCAGGTGACTGTGTCCACCGTATGTGGCTGTTGCCTTGACGGAGGTGAGGGGGTCAGTTATAATGTCCTCTGAGACCCTCACAGTCCCAGAGTCAGACCACGCCCACTCCAGGGACACTCCAGTTCGAACACAAAGATCATTCAGATCCGACCAATCTGACCAGGTCATGAAACGCACTCAAAACATTCGTGACTGTGTGAAATTCCAATTCAAGTGAGAGAAAGAAAAACAGCAAAATTTGAGTCACACGTTTTTTTTTTAACCTGACAGCAACCATTAACCAAAATAGATACTGGAGCCCTCAAAACCAACGCCTGTGGTTGCTTTAAATGTCAATAGTACTCATATGCGCACACAAGCAGACACACAGACACACACCACAGAAACACACAGAAACACATGACCCACAGATACAGCATAAATAGGCCTGTCTGACCAGAGATGACCTAGAAGGGCTGTTTTGGTTCTCCAAGGTGTGTGTGTGTGTGTGTGTGTGTGTCTGTCTGTGTGTTTGTGTGTGTGTGTGTGTGTGTGCGCGCGTGTGTGTAGCTGAAGGCAGCAGTATTGGTGATGGTTTTGGGACTCAGGGGCCCAGTGCCCTGCTTCTGCCCACAGCCTTACTGATCTGCTCTGCTACAGATCTAAGCTCTCTCCACACAGACACACACTCTCTCTCTCTCTCTCTCTCTCTCTCTCTCTCTCTCTCTCTCTCTCTCTCTCTCTCTCTGGGTTAGCAATCTAAACAGAGAGAGGAGGGAGGAGGAAAATAGGGGGGGAGGCAAGGAGGGAGAGACGGTGCAAAGTGAGAGAAAGAAGAAATAGGTAGTAAGCAATAGATATGGAGGAAGGGAAGAAATAGAGAAAATAGAGACCCTCAACACCAGAGAGCAACAAAGGGAGAGGCTGTAGAGAGAGAGAGAGAGAGAGAGAGAGTGGGAGGCCGACAGATAGACACAGAGACAGAGAAGATGCTCCTATCTTCCAGGGTTTTTCTTTCTCTGCCCTCCTTTCTTCATTTCTGTCTCTCTGAATTACAGAGTGCCTACTTTCTCCCATAGGCCTAGTAGACAAGCGGCTCCAGTGAGCACACAGTGGTAATAATTCACAGTCAATCTGTGCATTGGACCGCCGCGCAGACTCATTTAAATACTGCCCACAGCCATTACTATATCTCTCCATGTCTCTATCGCTCTCTATATCTCACTTGACCTCCCAACTCTTTCTGCTACAGTCGTTTCCACTTTTCTGCACGGCTTTTAAATTCGCTGCTTGTGCTTTATCACTCATTTGTGTATTCGTTCATTGTCTCCGTCCTTCACTCCTGCACTAATTATTCAGTCTTACATCCTATAAATCTCTTTCCACACTCTCATCCTTCTGTCTTACTGTTGCCACCTCTATTTCCATCCTTTTTCCAACTTTATTTCTTGCATCCCCTTCATCTCTCCAGAGCTTGGGGGTGAGTTGCCAGGATGCCAGGCAGCAGCACAGATTCACTTGTCTTTGTTTGTTGCCCCTGGCGATAGCGTTCGAGAGTGCATGGCTAGGACGGAGTTCATTTGCTGTGTCGATGTAGAGAATTACCGTGCCATCAAACTGCCTGAATGCACATACTGATTGAATGCTGGGTGATAATATGCAGAGTGACATGTATAATGTATGTACAGACTAGAATATGTATAATATACTATCACTTGCATGTCTTGCACTGTGAGGCCCTGCTGTCTTTATACCATCTATCCATATGTACAATGTTGCTACTGTGTTCTGCACCAATGCCACCAAGTCAGTTCCTGTACATTTATAGTACTTGCCGAATAAAGCAAATCTGATTCTGAATTTAATTATGCTTCTTTGGCTTCAGCGCAAAACGTTGAGTCTAGAAAGAAGCCCTTTGATTCTGAGGGGTTGACACCAAAATCTGATGTTTTAGGTAGGCTAGACATTTTTCTGCAATCAAACTCCATTGTAGCTGTGATGGATGTGATGTCAGTCCGTCTAATTTTAGCCAGTTAACCACAGGAATAAGAAAAATACACTGCCAAATAACAACATGAGCCCCAAAATGCAAAGTACTTCACCCAGCTATTTGTTAAAGTGTTTTACGATGGATTTTTCCTTCCAGCACAATTAGCAATACACACCAAGCCTTCACTTCCTCCCTTCCTCCCTCACTCCCTCACTCGCTCGCTCCCAGGGTTTACATATATCTCAAGAACAGGTTTAATTGGTATATAGGAAATAGACACAAGGATCTAAAACCTGCATCTCCATTGCAGGTGTCCATCCACAGTGGCTAGGGCGAGGGAGTGAGGGAATGGAAGCATAGGTGGAGAGAGATGCAACCTGAGAGTCTCTAATCATCTCCAGCTGCTGCCCACTATATCTCCCCGTCTCTCTCCATTTCTCTCTCTTGTTTCCTTTCCCCCCTGATCCCCTGCTCTCTCTCTCTCCCTATTCACCCCCCTCTCTTCTTCCCTCTCTAGCCCAGTGTTGTAATCTCCAACACAGCTGCAGGCAGATCTAGCTCAGGGTGCCCATGGGCTGTGTTTATCCCAGGCTCCAGGCTCCCCAGGCAGGGGGGTGGGGTGGGGGCATACCCTCACCACAGGTTCACCGGAGCTTCTCATGGCATCAGTCCATGCCACCCTGCAGTGCACAGATGGTGCTGACCTACAGAAAAGGAAAAAATAATAATAATCCCACTCAAAATCTGTAGAAAAACCACCTAAGCTGGTGGTTGGATGGATCATACAGAATTGTGAATCTGTAGCCATTTCTTGAAAGAGAGCCTCAAGTCTCTCATATTGTCTATGAGAGACTTGAGTGAGCATGTCATGTTTTGAGATGCTGATGTGTTTATCTAGGTGGCAGGCTTGTACTGTAAAATCAAAAGCACACAAAATGTACACAGTGATAAAGAGAGCATGTGATTCAGCCACTCGTCAATGCAACTGATTCGTTGAATTTGATTTTCCCATGTATTATGAAGAACAGCAGTTGTGGGATTGGATTATTTCATTCTTCTCCTCAAGCTCATCCCTGCGGTTACATAAGACGTCATAACCAGTACCACAGTTCCCTCTCTTTGTGGCGAGAGGGTTGCTAGGCAACTCCACGAACGTCTGCCTGCCTGTGTTCCTGCAACCTTTTGTGGCACACTCACACACACGCACGCACACACACACGCACACACACACATACACATGCACACTCACACTCACAATCCAGTCCCTTTAATCACCTGTTCCCTATTGTAAGTCTTTTACTTTAGAGAGATAGATGAGTTTACACAGCTCTGTTATCTGTGTTCACCTAAAGTAATGACACTGCCAAAAAGAGAAGTAGCCTTTGAAAACAGAACAGAAACTTTGCAGGATACCAGATGACAGTGTGGAGTTTCCCAACTTACTTCCTTGACAGAGACATTTGACGGAACTCGGATTCAGGCTGCGTCTCAGTTGTCCGAGGTGGCGTCCTCTCTGAAGTCTCCTGTCTTTGTATCCTTATCTCCTTGCCTCTGTTGTCCTTTGAGTGTAGACACTGACAGATACGTACATTAAGTCAGTTACTGCCTGATATCCCATTCTGTTGTTGAAGAACTGGGTGATTTGTGATTGCTAGATTGGAGAGGCCAAACAAGTAAAAAAAAAAAAAAAAATCAACACTATCCAAACTATTGAGATGTGCACACCATCTTGAGAATGGGCAGACTTTGCAGGAAGCTTGGAAAAAAATCCCCATCCGGCATCTGGTCACTTTTAGTCAGACAGACGTGACTTCAACAGACAAATATAGATTTCTGCCTTTTGTTGTCAAGACAGATTGTAGTTTTTTTTTTTCCTCCCTGATAAATTTAAAACAGAATCGTGAATCAGAATCATCAGAATCATTTTCGTCATTGAATGAGAATGGCACTGAAAATGAGACCATGGGTTCACTTCGATATAACACAAGACACACACATCTCTCTCACCGAAAGTGTAATCAAGCCCTCATGTTGACATGGCCATGATTTCAAAACCAGTCTCAGGTTCTAATCTATTACCCATGTTGAGCCTGTTCTGTATTTTCCCACTGATACTGTCACCACAAGCACACAAAGCATAATAGATTGGTAAACCATCGCCTTAACCATTCACCACCTTGTGACACACACATACATACGCACACATGCAAAACACGCTTGCAGCCCCACAAAACACATATGCTCACAATACTGAAGTACAGTACTTTTGAGAAATAAATGTAATATCCTGCCAAAAGGTACAGAAAATACAATTTCCTGTATTTGCCACATATCATTCTACCCACTGTACTGTCCATGCCCTATCTCCACTGTAACTGCTATGAATGACCTAGTGTGTGAGTGTTTTTAATATATCTCCATTCTACTATACTGCGATAAGGCCCTGGCTTCTTTGCTGTACTCGGAGACTGGGTGTTAGGAACAATCCATTCACTGTCCCTCCCTTAGAATGGATTATTATAGGCGAGCTCAGCAGCACTCTGTAAAAAATGGATCCAGACTGGCCATCCTCTCTATGCCGAGCGCAGGTGCATGGACTCTGTGTGGTATGGGGGAACAGAGCCAGCCCTCATATGGACCGATGTGAATGGACTCTCGTAAATCCACACAACAGACCCTGGGGGTGGGGCGTAGTCAGGGCGATTTACTACAGATAGATCCAGTGTCCCATTAAAACACTGGCCTGAAGCAACTTGTGACATATAAATGTTCTGCTTTACATGACACACTCGCACCTCGTAAGAAATACTGTTTTGCATCATTTAGGCATTTAGCACTAACGCTTTAACGCGGAGTGATTTACAGTGAGTGAGCAGGTAGGGGTTCAGTGACACTTCAACAGGACTCATGGACTAACTGGCTGTTGTGGGGATCAAACTTGTAACCTTGGGCGTCTCCTACCTCTGTTTTGCTTTTAATTTCTCCTGCAAATGGGTAAAATGCAGTTGGTGGTGGGCAACATGGAGGGGGTCGGTGAATGTTTTTCAGCTCTGAGGAGAACAAATAACACAACGCGGGTCGATATGCTTCCACCCCCTGGTTGTTGTGCTCCCCAGAGTCACATACACTGACTGGAATACCAAAGAAAGAGAAAGAGAAGGGGAGAAATGGGGAGGGGGAGATGTGTGTGTGTGTGTGTGTGTGTGCGCACTTGAGAGTGAGCAAGTGGGTGATTGAGTGAGTGACGAAGGGAAGGAGAAAGTGTGCTTTAGAATGAAGAGAGAGTGAGAATGCAAAAAAGCAGAGAGACAGAGAAACGGGGAGAAAGGATGTAGTCTAGCATAAAATAATGAGTTGTTTTAGACATCAGCAGTGGCAAGCCAGAGCACTAGAGATCACCCAACAGATCCTCTGCCTGTTTTAACAGCCTTTAGGCATAATGTCTTCTTCAGATGAAATTTCACAGTCTGGAAGGCAGCTGCCCAGACAGACTCCAGGAGCGTCCATGATTACCTTGGTCCTGAAGAGAATTGTCTTGTTTTGTTAATGGCATTGTTTGTGTCTTGCTTTTCTCTCTCTCTCTCTGTTAGGGCTGTGAGGCTGACAACCACAATAAAAGTGAAAACGTACATGAAACGCAATATGCATAATACATAATAACTCTACTGTGGACTCTAAACTGATAAAATGCTTTTTCCCACTGACCCATTAACCCTGGTAGAAAAAGCTGTCATCTAAAGTGAGTAATATTTTTAAGGGCATTACTGAACAATCTTTTAACTTCAAACGCCTCAGTCAGTTCTCTGGGTGGGTGCACTCTCCCAGGCCTGACTGCCTCCTGCGTGAACCTTTAGATAGGATGTCTGAACTCATTTAAAGAACTCTCCTGTAAACCTTTTCCGCTCTCTCTCTCCCACGGTGGAGGAGGTTAAAAAAAAAAAAAAAGATATAGGAAATTCCCATAATGGGAAAGGGGCTTTTCAGAGGAAATGGAATTGAGCAAGCTGTCTAGTAGCTCAGCTCCTCTATTGATTCAAAGCCCAGGGCTCTCTGTCGGTCTATATGTGTGTGTGGAAACCTGGAAAATGGGCCTCACATGCTTGACCATTCTGCCTGTCTCTAGGACTGGGCTGAAGGAGCTTGTCTTGACTTGCAATAGCACTCAATTATAGAATTTGTGTGTAGAATGTGCTTTGCAACAGGTGCAAATAGGCCTGGATGTGCATACCCATGTCCTGTAACTGTAATACCAATTGGAGTGAAAAGTCAAACCTGATTGAAGATTGAAGGGCTATTTTTATCAGTTTATTGGTTTGGCTTCGTGGGTGTCTGCTACATAATATATTGTGTCACAGCAGGTGGAAAATGGCGGCTACCTCTGGAGTCCTGAGAAGGCAGCGGGTAATGAGGACTGCAGAGTAGAGCATGTGAAGATGCCATTTACCCCCACGCAAACCCATCTGAGCCACAACCAGCCACTAAATGTGTTTTTAATCTACTTAATCAGATGGCCAGATGACAATAGCATTTCCTTATCAGCTATGTGTGTGTGTGTGTGTGTGTGAGTGTGTGTGTATGTGTATGTGTGTACAGTATGTGTGTGCAGGACTTAATGGATATTTCCCAGGACTCAGATAAGCCCATACCTGGAGTGCAAAACGCTTTCAGTGCAGATTCTTCATCAGATTCTGCAGCATATTGATGACCGCACCTTTTACGCTAGAAACAAGGTAAAGCTAACATGAAAATAGTAACATTTAGTTGGATAAACTGAAGCGACTTACACCAAGAACAAGCTCTTGGAATAATGCATACACAGGTGCTTGACTTTTAATCAAGCAGATTTTAAAAATTGATACCTGTCCTGGTGTTTAATTGGATGAGTGAGTGACAAACTAATTCCGTAAATGGCCGTTCAAAGAGAGGCTGTGACACAGTGGCTTTCTGCCCTACGAGGGTGATGGGGTTTGAAGTTGAGATGAAAAGGCAGAGCAGAGTTGGGGCATTCAGGTCTTTTTTAACCACCCTTCCCCCATCTCTGTCTCTGTTCTTTCATTCTTTTTCACTCTCTTTGATCAATTAAAATCCCTGTTAGGGATCTTGGTAGAGGCGTGGCTCACCACAGCTTCAGAGCAAAGGAGACGTCAGCTTTAATCTCTCTGTCTCTCTCTCTCTCGCTTTCTCTCTCTCTCTCTCTCACTCTCTCTCTCCCCCTGCAGCCCAGCGACTTTGAGCCTTCATGAAAAGGTTAATGGATTGAGAGTGAAGTTGCAAAAATATGAACCAGTGTGACATGTGAGGGGGGATGGAGAGGTAATCGCGGTGACAGAAGTTTAGTCTCGCTGTCACAGCATGCGGTGCGATAAACTGCTCAACCCCTCTCTGCAAACAAGGAAAGGAGGGGAAAGAACATGGGATACAGCCAATAACTGAGGCTGTAATGAGGCGATGGATGTTGTTCTAATTTGAGCACTCAGACTGAATCAAACAGCCGTGGTGTGTTTTTGTTGTTACTGCTGAGCAGGGCTGTGATAGCTGTGATTATTTGATAAATCATTTGAATTCAAACTATGGCAGGTGGCATCCAAGTGGCTAACTGGAGTGGATCCCAAATAAATTGATATATTTACACATCAAATTAGCGGGTATCGGCAGCAGTAGCGGTAGAGCTACCTGCTGTGGTGTTCAAAAACGGTTCAAAAACAAAAACAGTTACAAAAATAAATAAAAAAACCAAAAAAAAACCCTCTTTGATTGTACAAATGCTTCTTATTCCTATTAAAGGCTTAGCTGATGAAGAAGATACAGAGTTGGTTTGACTACTGTTGACAAAATGCACTTATTGTAAGTCGCTTTGGACAAAAGCGTCTGCTAAATTACGTAATGTAATGTAATGTACCTGCGACAAAGACAAAATGAATGAAAAATATGTATGAGATGAGAATATACCAAAAAATGTTAGATGTGCAGAACAAAATGTTATAAAATATCAATATACAGTATATGCAAGATATAAAAAATGAGAGAAAATGAGAAAAAATTAGAGAAATGACAGCAAAACAACATGTGAAATCAAAGCATATATACTGTGTATACATATATATATATATCTTATGCAAAAATGCTCCTTTTTCACATGCATTAACATGTCTACAGAGGGCTGTATGCACAGAGTGTCAAGGTGTGTAGATGTGTGTTGTATAAAACCACAAATCTTATCAAATTTGTTTACACTTACAGAATGTGCTGGATATGTACATTACTAACTGTCCATTCTCACTGCAGAGACAAATTATATAAGCACAGGTAAAAACAAGAGATGGCAACAGAGAACTAGCTCATGATTTTTTTTTAGATACCAAACACTTAGTCATACCTCTTTGAGAGGAATATGCAAAACGAGGTGACAAACCGCTCACAGGTTGGCAGTAAGAGAGGTCTAGCTTGCCTGATAAGTGATACCTGGCTTTTGTGAAAGGTTGAAATGTTACTTTAGAGACTTCTTATTGGCTGGAAGTAGGACAAGTGCCACCCTCTTCACCCAGAGGTCGGTGGGGTCGTGCCTACATTGACCACTAGGGGGAGAGAGCGCCCACTCAAATTTCAAAGACAAGTGTTCAGCGCCTTTGAAAGATCACCTTTGGTTTGGCTTTTGACGATGCGGTTCCATCAACCCAGCTCATAGAACATTGAACATCCCCCAACCCCCCCACCCCACCCCCCCACCAGGCTTAACCCCTGCAGCCTCACCACATCGCTCCGGGCCATGTCATTTTATGAATTATTTAAGGACAGTAGCATTGCACATGAAATGAATATTCAGACATGTTCTATTCTCTGCTGTCAGCTCTCTCTCTCTTTCTCTCTCTCTTTCTCTCTCTCTTTCTCTCTCTCTCTGCTATCTGTTATTTTGGTAATGATCTGTATTCCTCTGGCATTAGGTTGGTCAGGGCCGGTGCCCACTGGTGCAACGTGCCTGGCACGCTGAGTGAGGCTACACTGGGCTGCTCTGTTTTTCTTTACCCCCTACTGGTTCACACACATACACACACACACACACACACACACACTCACTCACACACACAGGTTAGGTCTGTAATTGTGCGACTAGATGGATAGGAATTGAGGAGGATTGAAGAAGAACATAGGAAAGAACAACAAAAACCTGAACTGAGAGGGAAAACATCCTCAATAAAATGATCAGGCTCAACAAAACCGGTTCCCAGTACTTATATAATGTCATCCACTTTTTCCATGACTCAGTGCCCCAGCTATCACAACAGAAGACATTTTTGAAATGCTGTTTTTTTTGTACTGGTTTGAGTATTTGATATTAATTTGCATTGCATGCTCCGAGTCCATTAAACGTTTAAAGCAAGACACAGCTCAGCAGTGAGCACAGTTCACTGACTCAATAAATTATGCATCAAAAACACATCCCTGGGAATTTCAATTGCTATATTGCAGTGATGGTGCTGTGTTCTTTGAATTTTAAAAAGAATGGCTCCCCCTAGTGCCAAAGACAGTAGTAAAGTCTGTAAAAGTAGAGCACACATTCCATAGTATAGGCACCTTTCACTCTAAGTGTGCCCGCCTGAATCAAATGCTGTTCATTAAGTTGGATTTCAATATTTAAAACCACAAGCCAGCTTTTTTCTTCAAATTCAGTAAAGATGAACCATTATACATTATACCTCAAAGAGACATGGTTGCACAATTCATATTTAAAAAAAAAAAAAAAAACAAGCACACAAATCTACCATACATATCACTTAATAGAGTGTGTGTTGCATTTTATGTCACTTTTTGTTGTGTCCCCTGATCACACACCACTTTTGTGCATTATCAATTATTCAAGCTTGACCCTGCACACGGAGCAGCAGTCCTGTCCATGCACTTTGCACTAAGGTCTACATATACAGTGTAGCTTCTCCTGAATCGGCTGGAGTCCTCTGCTGGGCCTGTTCATCACATCAGACATCCTGGTAAATCAGTACATCATTCCACAAAGTACAAAGTACAAAGCAAGAACAAATTCCCTTACATTTATTTTACTGTTTACAGACACAGGGTTTGTTTTTGTTATCTGTCTCTATAAGGTCAGAGCTGAACTAGGCTGAATTCCTCATGTTAGAAAGTTGGTCCATATAGGAAAAGGAGGATGATCCTTAACAAAGTTATCAAGAAAAAAAATGAAAAGATGTGTTTGTTTAGTCTGGGGTAGGCTACAGTAGACTTAATAGCCATGCATTTCTGGGTAAAGCCTTTTACCTCCATGATTAACTGAACCCTCATCAGCCTCTTCATGGAACTCACCGCAAAAAGATTTAAAGCTTTCTCGGTGGATTTAGACTGTTAATGAAGGATCCTGTGGCAGACTCAATAAGGAGCTGTCTTTGTTTTGTTTAGTCAAGATTTAAATAGCTTTGGATGAGCCTGCTGCTTTGATATGGGACTACTGCCTGCTGGAGCGATTGTACAGATCATTTTTAACTTTGCTTGCTCTCTCTTCTATGTGACTTTGACTGCATTTCTTCTTTTGTACATTGTTGAATGTTGTTTGTCTGCAACTTTTATGTTTGTCTTGATGCTGCTTTCTTGGTCAGGTCTGCTGTGAAAAGGAGATTGTTCACCTCAATACGACTACCTGGTTAAATAATGGATAAATTAAATCAAAATGACTAGAACTGTTTCTGAGCCCCTCTGAGACTTTCTGAGAGTGCATGCGGACCAAGGCACTTGCTTCTCCAAAGAACAAAATAGAAACTGACAGCTACATGATTAAAAGCAACTCCACTAACAATTAACTTGATAAAAGTAAGCCAAAAAAGCAAGGACAATGGGCTGCTTGCGTGTAGGAGGAATGTGTGTGTGTGTGTGTGTGTGTGTGTGTGCGGGGAGGCAGCTCTGAAAACCTCCCAATAGTCTTGCACTAGCTGCATGAAAGATGAAAGCCAGCTTTTTTGGTAGACGTCTTTAAATTCTGCAAGAACCGTCTCACTGTGTTTGTCAGAGCGTCTGATCTGGAAAGAGCAGTGTTGACATTTGGGAAGTGGGAATGGCAGCAAGGAGACCAACAAACTCTGCATCAGGGTGTTTTCTCCACTGTCCCGACACCCTCATTTTCACACTCACTTTCAACTGACACGTCTAACATTTGATTTGATAGCCTGGAAAACATTAAGATTGATATAACATTGTTTCAGCAGGATAATAACATAAGGAATTGGTTTCAACATAAGATTGTTTGTCGCATAACAGCTAGGCAAACTTTTTACAATAGAAAGAAATGAGCAAAAACTGTGTGTGTGTGTGTGGATGGTATCATTGCGTTTGCTAACAAAGTAATATGCACCCCAACTGGCCCAGTGCCAGAAATGAACCTCACTCACTGTAATCTCTCTGCACTCTGTCTTATCTCTATTGATACTGTAGGCTAATATTTGAATTATTTGCACCAGTTTATAGCTAAATAACTAAATCCTGTACTGCCATGCTCTTCTACCCGAACACTGCACTGTCATGCTGAAATACTTGAATTGCTTTACATGCTGTTAATAGTGCAATACTTAAATTTAAATTATGATACCTATAATGCATGACAGTTGACTTCTTGCACTGTTGACTTGATCAACTGTTTCATTGCAGTCTTGGTTATAAAGTTATTGTTTTTTTGTTTTACTATGCACTTGTGTGAGGTGGAATGACAATAACATTGAATTATCTCTGTCCTGTTGGGCAAACACTGGTGTAACTGAAATAAAGAGCCAAGAAAAGAAAGTTGATGAAAGACTGGAATGTTTAACCCTCAGCTCTGGGTTAGGCTGTGATTTGATGGACGTTCAGGATGAGGATGTTGAGCAGCAGGGCAGACTAGTGGTTAGCGAGGCTTCAAGCCCACGTATTGGAAAACGTCCATCCCACTGAAGTGTCCTTGAGCAAGACTGCTGTTCTGTATCTGACCTCTGACCTCTCTGTGGAGGGGGGCGAGCAAAAAGAACATTTCTCTGCGGCTATCCATTCAATTAATGTTGGCTTTAATGGCATATGACAAGAGAAATAAAGCATTTCGTGTGAACCGATAGAGTAGCCTAAATATTGTTTTTTTAGGGGGCAAAGCATCAAAGCTATACAATACTATTATCATTGCAATATTTCAGTTTACATAATAGAGAACATACGTACAGTAGTACCTTAAGCATGAAATTATGTAATCAATAGTGAAAACATTCAACATAGTAAAGTAAACCACAGTATAACACGCTACATACGCTGCGTTATCAATAGTCTAACATTATGTGACCATTGCCCCTCGATGTGACTGATAGATGTGTCCTACATCAGCCGGTCTATCGGATCCAAACGTGACCAAAACACAAAAACATACATGTGGCCGCTGCATTCCTGTTCATTGCATCACGCGCGTACACACGCATCGGCCTGTTCCTGCTCCCGGATTGGTCAGCGATGCCGGGAAACCTCCTCGTGACATGTCTGCCAGTATAAATACTCTGAGCGACGCGCCTCACACGCAGCCCTGGTTTATGAGGGAAAATGTATCGTCTCGGCCAACAGTCTTTCTCCAAGATCGCTTTCAATTCCTTTTTGTCCACTGTGCCACGGGGAGATTTTCGTTTTACGAGACAATACAATAAAGGCTGGTCGTGTATTGGCTGATTTTTGATCACATTTTCTATTTATCTGCAAGAAAATGCCAAGGTCCAAGAAGAAGAGTAGCAGGGGTAAGCAAGCGGCCGAATGTTTTGGCCTTGCTGCTTTAGTTATCTTACTGATGGTAGTTGTAGTTCTTTTCGTGTTGCTAATCTATTGAGTTGAGTTGGACGTGTTTCCAGTAAAGACTACAAATGAAAGCGTGGCCTACGATGAACCACGAAGCTAGCTAACCGTCATTAGACAAAGAATCACCGTCGCAGACCAAACGTGCCATCATGTGGCGATGGCTCTTTACATTTTATCTCTTTTGACAGCTTCACCTGTCGATAAACAGACTAATAAATCGAGCAACGAGAGTCATAGTGTATGCCAGGTAACGTTAGCCTGCTAACGCCAGCTAATGTCAACTTCCCACTGGCAAGATATAGCTATAACTTTGCTTGCTAGCTTAAGCTGATTAACGCAAGCATGCTGGTTTGATGAAAGCCTTTCATCGTAATTGTTTGCTTGATTAATTGTTGGGATTGGCGCCCTACATAGACTAGTTCGCGGTCTATGAAGTCAGGTCGTCTGATCTGCTGATTGACCTCAATCGATGTTTAGCCGACGTTATATAACTAACTCTAGCTTAGCCGACCAACGTTACAAATATCAGTCTACTGGGCATATAACCTTTTGTGTATTTGGTTATCTGCGATATTGTTTGTCAACGAGCAATGGTGGGCGGACATTTCGGACTCAGACAGCGGGTGGAAAAATAGGCGGCGCCCGGCCCCGGTTCTCTGAAATCAGCTGTTTGGATGGGGAAGTCCACGTCAACACCATGCACAAAGAATAGCGGAAAAGGCTGGCCATCTAAATGAAGTGACAACACTCACAACAATCGCGATTATATACCAGCACTGCTTAAAATGATCAACCAAATGAAATATACGCTGCTGTAGTGACCACAAAGTCTTGTCAGTTGTCCAAGCCACACAGGCAGGCTAACCAACATGTCTTTTAAGTCTCTTTCACACTGTGCATGGGCATTCAGGGGTGAATTCAGGTCAGGAGAGAAACTTGGTCGCAGGATAAAACAAAGTTCTGCACCTCACATACGTTTATTGAGCAGTATCTAACGTTAATTGATAAGTAGTATAAAAGTTCTTGTTTACATTGAACTTCAACTATGAATCTTCACACCTTAGCTGTGACTTTTCACACAACTCCCACAATCCTTTTGTTTTCAGAAAGACCTTTAAGCCATTGCCTGTGACAGGGACGGGCCACCATGTGCCACGGAGGGCCAAGAGTATGCAGGTTTTCATTCCAGCCAAAATGCCCCTTCTCCAGCTGAAGCTGTGTTAATCAGTGGAATAACCCAGTGTAGTATTTGGTTGGTCTGCAAGCTCTTGGCACTTCATGGCACATAGTTGCCTTTCCCTGTGCTGTGAGACTGTACCAAATCTGCACTACAGATAGAGAAGTTTGGCAGCTAAGATGGTAAACATCATGGACATTATGTTGTTTACACATCCAACACAAGACTAGGTTGCCCTTGACCCTGACAAGAGCGCTGCACATCTGCACATGTGATAATCAAAGTACAGACAGGGAAACACTAGGCATGGAGAGAGAAGATTAGATATCTTTGCTACAGCACCTGTCTGGAAATGTAGTTACATAATGGTCTCGCACAGACCTGCTGCGCTGTGTTGTAGTATCTGATTCAATTAGTGCAAGGGCTGAATTATATTTCTATGTCCATTGAATTGAGTCTGTCTGTTTTTCAGGAGGGCAGCATGGAACTGTGCAGCCTTTCAGCGATGAGGACGCCTCCATCGAGACCCTCAGCCACTGCAGCAGCTTCAGTGATGCCACCAGTGTAGCAGATGAAGGTGTGTTTGTGTGTACATGGGCATGCATTTGTTTGTATTAGTATGTGTGCTTTGGTTTGTGTTTGAACGTGTGAGCAGACGTTTGGTATGCTGTTGTGGGTGTGTCTGTATATATGCATGGACCAGTGTTTGGGATCGGTGGGCCCTGTCATCAAGCAAAGGCCTGGATGCCTGGCTGACTCTTTTGAATTGAATCTTAAATGAAATTGTGGAGCACAGTTCACCCAGCTTCATTTCACTCTCGCACAAAACCAACATTTGTCGATGGGAGTAGCTGTGTGCTTCCGCAGTCGCTGTCCTTTTTTGAACTCATATGCACTGTGTGATCTGGATAGCTGCTGAAGAGGCCTCAGCCCAACTACTTGACTATCCAATCCCACAGATTCCCAAACATTTTCATTCTTGGAGACTCACATTATTGGCACTTGGTCATGAACCCTGAAATAATCAGATGGAATAAATTCCCTTGTTGTGCAAACTAGTGAATAAAACAGCTAAAATATACTATTCTCCATTTTTCTTGGACCCATTTTGGAACATCCAAGGACCTCCAAGGGTCCAACACTTTATTTGTGTCTAGGGATGCATATATCTCTACTGTTAATCATATCAGACAAGTGTCCATTCATCACATCTTTTTTTTTTTTGTTTTGTGTCTTTGTTGTGGCCAGGAGGGGAAGCCAGTGAGGATGTGGCCCAGGAGGACTTCCAGTACAAGTTGAAGGGCTTCATAGACAGCACAGTGGATAAGAGGTAAAAGACCGGCCTGATCATTTCAACAGTCTAATCACACGTTACCTGATCTTGGCATGCAGGCTGAAACAAGTCTAGATGTGTAGAGTTTGAGATTTCTAGCATTTAGAAAGTGATGCTTTCTCTTTCAAAGTGATTGCTGACATAAAAGCAAAGATTGTTTTGGAAAAAACATTTTGGTTATTGACCATTTACATCCTTTGCCCTCCAAATCATTGCGGAGCATGAAATCATATATTTTTTTAACTGTTGCAATGAATTTCAAGTAATTTTCCAAAAATAAATCTATAGTATTTTGGAATAAGACCCCTGAAGAATTGACAGAGCCTTCAGCAACAGAGACTTTAAGTAGGTGTAACTAATGCAGTTTAAAAGGCTTATTCCTGGAGTGGGCAGCCTGAGTTTAGAGTCACACAGTCAATCATAGCAGCAAGGTAAGAATTGTTGATGTTTCCAGTCTAGTCCAGTTAAAAATAGCCTTCATACCCAAGAAGCCTGGCTAACTGTGGTGATACTGAAGTAGGGATGCACCAGTACCATAGCTTCACTGCCATAAGCTTATACTGAGAACACATCCCGTCTGTTACTGACCATTATAGACTTGGACCATTAGTTTTGCATAATGCATTTTGTTTCCCATTAGCAATTTTATGCATGGAAAATTGAAGGATATGAAGTAACTTTGTTTTGATTTCTGACACAAGTGTTTCTTGATGGTGGATTTTAGTTCTTGAAAAATTCCTATTCTTGTTTTAGCCTGGTGTTTGCCTGATTTATTTGATGCTAGTGTATTCCTTGATTGAGGTTGCCTCTCATTTCTGTCAATTAGTATTATTACATTAGCACATCAATGGTGAGCAACCAAAACAAGCACTTGACTCACAAGGCTGTCATCATCGTAGCTATTGACCCTATTGACATAGACTACAGCAGTGGGTGTCAGCACATGCTCTTCACATGGGCTAATTTCCTCACATGGAAATAATGGATTTTGCTGACATTTCACTGACAGACATCCCTCTTCAGTCTGGTTATTGGAAGCCAAAGCTTTTAATCATGTGTATGGTTATATATAATGGCAATAATACTTGTTTGTCAACCTGTCTTGTTAGTGCTAAGACCAGACAGGGGGCACTGGACGGGTTAAAGACTGCAATGGCCACACGGATCCTGTATGAGTTCATCTCGGAGAGGAGGATGACCATTACAGACAGCATTGAGCGCTGCCTCAAGAAAGGTACCTAAAAGGATATTGCACTCAATTAATAATTTTAACATTTTGTCTTGTTCTCTGATGGCAAATCACAGTCAGTGATTGCAGCAGATGCCTGATGTATTGTAATGGTAGTGTATGTTGTTGTGATATCCAGGGTTCCTACGCAGGTCATACATCATTTTGAATGCCACCCTATATCCTCAAATCTAGTCACAAAAATGAAGGGGGAAAGAGTGGGGGGAAAAAATAATTCTCATTCCTTGGCTTCTTTTTTTTTTCCTCCCTCGAAGGCAAAGGCGACGAGCAGCGAGCAGCGGCTTCTTTAGCCTGCCTGCTGTGTATCCAGCTGGGCTCGGGCATCGAGAGCGAGGAGGTGTTCAAGACCCTCAAACCCATCTTCAAAAACATCCTGGCAGACGGATCAGCCAACATCCAAGTCAGACAAGCTGTGAGTCCACAATATTGTCATGGACAGAGCCCATCTTGTTTATTATTGTGGTGATCCCTCGGAAAACCTGCAGAAACCATGGAAGAATGCATTGTTTAAAGGTGGTGAAACAACAGCCACCAACCAAATGCTAGTAAATTGTGGCTGGTAGGTTTGTCTATGTTTTCTGCTTTGGTTCTTCAAGATCATATAGTTTTGATAATTCCCCTGATACCTGCAGAGTCAACTGAAACAAGTTTTTGTTTATTTAATAGGTTGCAACAAGTTTGGGCCTCTGCACTCTAGTTGCGGAAGATGACATCCTGGTAAGTTCTCTTATCTCGCTTTGTGTCTCATCTGTGGTTTGACACGTTTGGGCTTGAGGGCAAGCTGCAACGATGCCGCTCTTTACAAGCTTTGGCAGTTGCATGTTTGCGTTCATTATTAGTTGTGGCATCGTACCTCACCCAGTCTTTAACATTTGTGACGTCAACTTGAGTCTTGATAAAACTCAAGTGTTACCACTTGTTGCCCATGGAGGCAGAAACATGTTCATTGTGACCACTGAGAAAACACAGTTCATTTATTTAGTTATTTGTTATTTTTGGGAGTGCTGGCTGGCCCTTTCCCATTTTTACATTTGTTTTTGCTCAAATCTTTAGCACCTCCAGCCTCTTATTTTGCCTTACAAACTCCAGTCTTGGTATAATCCTCGTCTCTGCCTGCTGCAGGACGTGCATGCCACCATGGAGTGCTTTGAGAGCCTGTTCACCCGGTCCTATGTGAAGGAGGATGGTACCCGTCCTTCAGTGAGCCCCCAGTCCACCCAGCTCCACACCAACGCCCTGCTGTCCTGGGCACTGCTGCTCACCATCTGCACTGCCAGCCAGCTCAAAGACATCCTGCACAAGTAAGGCCGAGTATTGAGCCTCTCTAAATAAATTGGTAGTGTTGGACATGAAGTCAATAGTTTTTGTTCTCAAGTTTACCTCCAAGACACGGTAAAGAACCCTGGAGTTGATATTTTCTTTATTTTTTACTGAGGTGCGTGTGTTTTGTCATGCAGGCACCTGCCCAAACTGCCCAGGCTGTTGGAGAGTGAGGATGTTAACATGAGGATTGCTGCAGGAGAGACCATTGCCCTGCTCTTTGAACTGGCCAGAGACATGGATTCTGTAAGTTTACAGCTGTACTATTTAACCGATCTGGCAAATATTTCACTTGTGACCGTAGTCATTTCACAAGATTCCAGGAGCTCCTTTAAATTGCTACAGTACTGAATGAATTTCCATATATTTAGATATCCCACCACTTGTCATTATTGCAATACAATGATTGATGATTGATTTTTATCAACTGTGACTGAAAGTGGGACTAAATTACTGCTGTTGGGTGCAAAATATGGAACTCCCCAATTTATTTTTGTTATTTTCTTGGATTGAAGTTTACATGGTAATTTATGTTTGGTTGTATTTGATGACCTGTCTTTTGCATACACATGGTTTTTGTCAGACAACAGCGCAATTCCTCATTCTTTAAACCTTTTTCCTCTGATCGTTAACGCAGCATTTCTTTCCTTGTTACCCTTCAGGAGTTTGAGTTTGAAGACTGGGAAGAACTGTGTGATAAACTGAACGCACTGGCCACTGACTGTAACAAGCACAGAGCCAAGACGGACAAGAGGAAGCAGCGGTCCGTGTTCAGGGACGTGCTCAAGGCTGTTGAGGTGAGTGTTACTAAATGTCAGGCTGAGCAGATTTTAGGCATTTAGCCGACGCTCTTATCCAGAGCAGCTTGAAATCAGTGAGAAGCTAGAGAATCTTGGTCAAGGACACATGGAGAAGGCACATTTTTTGTTATGAGGATTGAGCCTGTGAATTTTTAGCTAGGGGACGGTCTGTCTAACCATTAGGCCACATACAAGCGTTGAAAGTTCGTTTCTGGCTTTGGGCGTTTTTCTTACCTCCCTCTCTGTGTGTGTTTACTTCCAGGAGGGTGACTTCCAGTCTGAGAGCATTCGCTTTGGGACGGAGCGCATGACCATCGACAGCTGGGTCAGAAAGAGGACATACGACGCCTTCAGAGAGTTTGTCGGCTCTGGGATGAACTACCACCTACAGGTACCTTTTTTTTTTTTTTTTTTTTTAGGCACTGGAGCTGCTGGCCAGCCAAAGAGGCTAAAAAGTAGCAAGCTAGAGGGGTTCAAGGGCAAGCCACCCTGGGGAATTTTTATTTTAATGAACAAGCTCTATTTTGGTGTCTTAACATCCATTCTGATGCCTTGTTTTCATTCAAAATACATATCTTGGTGTACTGACAACAATATGGTTTTCTTTTCTGTAATCTGGCCAGCAGCCGGCGCTTGTGGAAAAGGGTTACTTTGAAAAACTTCATTTCACAAGTGAAGATGAGACAGTGGGACATATTTTAGACCAGATAATATTGTTTATTGTAATGGTATGTAAATTAAGCTAAGCTTCTGTTGTAGGGATGTTGTCTCATAGTGAATTGTTTTCTCAATTTATTTATTTATTTTGTCTCCAACTAGGCAAATGAATTCATCAGAGATGTGTTTGAACTGGGACCACCCATGCTGGTTGATTCAGCCACATTGAAGGCCATGAAAATATCTCGCTTTGAAAGGGTATGTGTACCTCTATAGGTTATTCAAACCTCTGGTCTTTCAATATCTAGTTTTTTTTGGTTTTTTTTGAAACCCTATTTTGTCAAAAGGCTACTAAGCTATTGGTCTCACGTTGAGGCCTTTTCACTGGGTGGTTTTGTTATAAATGAACAGCTACATGTGGCACGTACTTTTCACTATTTTTCTTTCCATCTGTATGTTCTACTTCTAGCTGCATGTTCTTATTTTTTTCGTTTCTCCTCCAGCATCTCTACAACTCAGCTGCATTCAAGGCTCGGACCAAGGCCAGGAACAAGTTCCGGGACAAAAGGGTGGATGTGGGCGAATTTTAATCCTTTTTTTTTTTCTTTTTTTTTTTTTTTCAGTCTAATCTATTTATTAGATTCTGCTTATCTCTAGCCTAGATGAATAGATGTCATTTTGTTTAATTTATCCAGATATTAAAAAAAGTGGTGTTGTACATATAATTGTTTTTCCTCTTATGTGAATATTCTTGTGGCCTTTTGAACATTGTAATATAATTTAACATTTTGCTATCATTTGTCTTGCACCGTGTTCTAATAATTCATTCAATAATAAGTTCATATTATTGATAAGGCTTAGTCTTCAATGCATTTGTGATAAGTTGCACTATCTAGTTAACCCTAAGCAGGTTATTTCTTTAGAACCCTGGTGAATATACTGTGTTGTATTTTAGTACAGGATATATATTGGTAAGGGTGGTTAATAAACACAAACCGAAAAGCTGTAAAAAATAAATGTCTTGTATTTCTACACATCACACTACTGTATGAGATGAAATTGAGACAGTGATGCTGATTCACCAAGATGAGGAGAGGTTTACAGACTCTTCTAAGATGATGCAAAAGGCAGACAGCAGTTGGTCATACTTTGCATCCAGGAGCCTCTAAACAACTAAGCACCAACTAGATTTTGTTGAAGAAATGTCTTTAGACGAGCTAAAGAAAGAGTTGATACTAAAGTGACTACTCAGAAATGCACAAACCTTGTTGCTCACAATGTATAAATTGTTGTAAACAATGTATATAATTGTTGAAAACCCTTATACAGTGAACTGCCCCATAAATATTGATCGCCACACTGATGTTTTGGTTCCATGCTGTTGATTGATGGTCATCTTAAATGCTTTTTCACACCCTAAAATGTTAGAATCATGAACAAAAACCGATGACATTTCACAGTTTCATGCAATATGGATGAAAGTAGCCTGAAATGAAAACTGACAGTCTGCACTTAAAAGATACAATGCAGAATTTATTTGACCATCAAAACGTTTAGTATATTCACATATTTCTTTGTAACCATTTTAGAACATTCTTAGCTGGTCTTGACACAAAATGCAACTACATGTTACTCATTTACAAGTATTGAGGCAGCAGTAGCCTACAGGTGAGAAAGGAGGGTTTGGTTGCTGGTTTGAATTCCCAAATAGACTATGGAAATCTGGGCAAGTAAAGTGAATAATCAACACACTCCCCTCACTCAACAACTGCTACTAGAGTTCCTTTAAGCAAGTAAGTCAGGGATTCAGTATTTAAAGCAAACTTGATTCATTTCTACAAGAAGATGGGAGTCGCTGACGTCACCGCAGTCTCACACTGAAGTATGTCAACTGTACAGTTGCAATTTTTACCCACTTGTTACACGGAGTAGTGGCACAACTCTATAGCAAACGTCATGATGTAGCTAAATGGTTAACAAGCCAAAGAGAAGGTTAAAGCGGCGTTATGTAGTCCATGGCCTTTATCGTCCTCTATTGGCGGCCAGTGGGAAGCCAGCTAATTAGAGCAGAGATCCAACAGAACCGTCGAAAGAGGTAATATATCACCAGGCAAAATAATAATGCCACTTTGTCATTTGTACAAAGCAGCATTTGGAGTAGGTTGGGGCAGGAGATTGGGAGTGTGTTGAAATTCCTATGGATGGGGAGTTTTTGTTTGAGTACAGACCAGAAAGTGAGTTTTAAAAGCAAATCTCAGCACCTGGCCAAGTAATCGTTGAGTCATTGGTGTTGATCAACAACCCTATCAACCCCTGGCAGATATATGAAGGTCATTTTGTACAATGGGGCAGTAAAAATTGTACTTATTGCCCCTTTAACATATCAAAGTGAAGGATTTTGCAGACAAGGTCACAGCAGCGTTATGGAGCGGGTGACTTTGAGCAAAAGACCCTGCAGTTCCTATACGGATCCCTGGGGCTCTGAGATGGAGCCTGTATATGGATGCAAGTGTGTCAGTACTGAAACTATTCTGGGAGCGCAGGGAATAAGGAAGTGTGTTGTATCATAACACGCATCGTACGTTGGATGTTTGCTCCCACAGGTCCAACTCAATGACTTCCTCCTTTATAGAGCAGTAAAAATAGACCGCAGCAGCAGCAGCAGCGGCGATTGTCACATGATGAAAGTAAACGTCACCAAACTACAAATAGTCCCATCAATAATGTCAGCCTATTAGCCTGGAGTTTGGAGCGCAGACACAACAGCCCCCAATCGATTCGCCCATTCAACAGCCTCATACCTCAGGTGAAACAGTGTTACCTTCAGGGGAAAGAAGCAGCATAGAGCGAATACAGGTTTTTTCAAACCCTGTCTATTGGCTTTCCAATACAGGACGGTCCTGTCTGTCTAGAGGAGTTTTATTTGGCATCAGCAGGTTGAAACCCCTTTGTCTTTCTGGCCAAATGTAGCATAAATTAACCAGAGGATACTGAGAGCACACACACTGAACTGTATAAAAAGCACAAACTAACTAACATTATTAATAATAATAATAATAATAATAATGATGAGGAGAAGAATATACACACAGATGGTACTCTATCACCTCAGAGCCCCCTTCATCAAACCCAGTGTGTGTGTGTGTGTGTGTGTGCGTGTGTGTGTGCGTGTGTGTGTGTTAGACAGAGGGACCTACTCCAGCTGAGCCAAATGGCATGCTGTAAAAAGCTCTGAGCTGTCATTTCCCATTTCTTGGGGAAGAAGACAAGACCACAGCTGTCTGTCTGTTGGAATAAAACAGGGAGTGGCAGGCGGGTAATCGGGTGGGTGGGTGGTTGACACCGGTGGATGGGTGCACACTCGTAGGCTGTGAGGCTGTCCTTCATCTCCCTGTGGCCCTGAAGAGGAAGGGGCCAGTTGAGGGGATTTGGAGGGGTCGACATGGCCTTCACTATAAAAAAAAAATGTCCATCTTACCAAGTTGTTTAATCTTGTGTTGGGTCTTAAATCTTATTTTTGGGACAAAAGAAAGCATCTGGAACTGGGGAGAGGTCATTTCACTTGTTTGCAATGCAACTCATCTTGTTTGTAGAATTGTCTTGAATCAAGTGGAGCGATCTGCCTTGTTCCAAGATACTGCAAGTTCCTGACCTGAGTGATACTGCATTGGAAATAAGTGAAATTATCTCACTGTATTAGCAGATTTTCTCACTTTACCTCACTTTTTTCTCACTTTGTCTCTTTACCTCTTATATCTGTAAGTCGAATACTACTTCTAACTTCAGATAGTGGATCAATTTTAAACTGGAGTGTAATTTGAAGGAGCTTGACATTGAAAGAAAGCCTTTGTAAATTTCCTTTGCTTCCATATGACACTGACATATAAGGGAGAATTACTGAGCTGTCTGTGGATCTGTACTTTTTGGACTCAATGGACCTGCTTACTGGTGGGTTGACATCATTGTCAAAACAACAATACCAGACCAGCATATACCATTTATGCAGATGGCTACATGGTTCAAGATCCAAAAATGATCAAAATATGATTCTTAAATCCAGTTCATTAGTGAATACATAAGAATTTATGTAATTAACAAGCATCCAAGTTTCAATATCTGATTGATTGGACTGAAAATGATTTTTTCCTAACAACTACGGCTACTCTGTAAATAAACATTATCTTTTGATTAAATCCTCTCTAACTATCTAGGGTTCATTCAGTCAGAGAGAAAGGAATGTGGAGAATGCTAATCGACTGTATTATTATTCACATTTCATCACAGTCCATTGTATGAAAAGAAACATTATCACCATGTGATTGAGAAGGATGAATGAGGATCCAATGAATAAGAACTGTGATAAGGTATCTTCTATTTAATCCATAATTAACTTCATTTGCTTGTCTTTATACATTCAGTACAGTTTACAAGACTGAATGTCCTCCCTGGTCCATCGATGTACCCGTGAAGCAATTCTCTGTTGTTTGTGTGTTGTTTTGCTGCGTGAGAGAGGAAAACCTGTGGAAACTCCCGTGTGCTTGAGGGGATATAGAACAAAAGAGAATAGAATATGTCATTGTGCTGGGTGGGATTTGGCCAGTGAGTGTATGGAGGAGCCAAACAATGGGCTCTGAGGCAGTTAATTTTTAATGCCATAGAATTAGAAAGGAAAGAAACGGCACTCTTTGACACACCATGGCAGTCTCCTGTTGTACACCTGAAATGGCTGCCACCGCTGAAGGTTTGATAATATTGTTATGGAAATAAGCATTGTGTTAGAGCCAATTGACCTTTCAAGGCAATTGATTTCAACAGGAATGCACATTCTATCATTCAAGCTCTGTGGTTAATGCATGGTAATGTGGCATTGTCTGATGCGGTTAGCTGCAATACATACACACAGTGAGTGTGAGCCAGCCATTGCCATGGCTGGTTAGGCCTCCCTTGTTGAATGAGTTTTCCATTTATCGTGCCACACATTGGCAGCAGCCAGGGCCTGAAGCCCAACCATCGAGCATGTGTGGCAGTCACACATACAGGCATGCATGGGCCCATTCATACACACTCAACACGCACACACCCCTCCAGATGGATGCTATTCAAGAGCTAACCAGGTTAATGTATTTATTCCACTTGTATGCTTCTGGCGTCTCAGCAGCTGTTACTGTGGCACATGCTATAGATCAGCCCATCTCTGTAAAAATGTCTTATGTTTAACACTATAGTGCCACCCACCTCTACCTCCCTGTATCCCTCCTCCTTCTCCACCTCTCCCCTACATCTCCTTTTCCTGCCCCCAGTTGCTCCCTGGAGCAAGGCGTATACATCTATCACAATGAAAAATGGATAGAGAGATTAGCAACACTTTGTCACTGAATGAGAGTGCTCTGTGTTCTCCATCCCAAGATGCCAAGGGGCTTGTTGTTGTGACTGATAAAATGGCTGCTGCCTCTGATGGCTGCAATTATGCTGCATACATATATCAAGAGGATTATTTATCCCATATCTTTCTCCTCTTGGTGAATTACTGCATAGATCACAATGTGACACTGTATGGCACACACTGACTGCAATACAGAGAAACTCCCACACAATGATTTGTGCCTTAAAATGAGATGCAGGGAACCCATTGCCTGTTCTGTTTGTATGACTGATTGTTGCTGCAAATGAGAACATGTTTTCAATCAGTGCATGTGGTTTGGGTAAGGGTTATGATGCGCTGAGATGACTTAACACTAAAAAAAAAATCAGCGTCTCTTGCTCCCCCTCTCTCTCTCTGGTTGGTCTCTGGGGAGCCAGGGAGAACAGCCACCTGTTAGTGTGTCAGATCCACTGTGGAATAATTAGGTAGCTCCGCTTTTGGAGCACTCCCAAGACTTGTGACAAGCCAGTAAAGAGGCGCAGAGATAGCTGGCAACATGCACACACACCACACACACACACACACACACACACTCAAACACACAAACACACACACTGAGGGAAATCATTGCCACAGCAGGAGCATGATGACCCAAGAGACAGCTAGTGTATGTGCTTTTATTGACCCCCTCGCTGTGTTTTATTGAACTCAGCCATTGTGATGATATCATTGAGCTGCAACATCATCGCAGAGAGAGACCTAGGGTGAGGATGGATGGTTTTCCATTATTTAATATGTTACACATGTCACAGAAGCACCATAAAAATCGTTTGTGTGTTCAGTACTTAGCTATTCACATGTCCATACAAAAGTAAAGTGAGAAGGCTGTGAATCGAAAGTGAGGAATGCTAATGTGTCTACTTATGAGGTGAGACAGAGAGAAAACTGGCAGGCTCCCAGGAGGAAGATATTAGCTGTTTTTCCAACTGCAACATATTGAGCCATAAATCACTAGTGGTGTGTGTATATCGAGCCGGTTTCTTACCACCGGTATCTATGCTATATTTCCATCTTTAATGCATAGTATCTCAGGTTATTCTGTAGAGTCCTGACTTCTCCCACCAGAACAGCTTGTGAGCTCCCACACCTCAGCACCTTCAGGTGAGAGAAAGAGGGTGAGGGGAGGGCAAGAAAACCCTGCAACAGATACAGTTTATTCTGCATGTCTATCAGTACGCAGTGTTTCTGGGCTTACTGGAACACCACTAACAACAGCACTGACAAAACCACTGACAACACCATTAGGAGACTAGTGAACAGTGTTAAAATAAGGTGTCAAGCAGTTTATGTCCCACTTTTATTTATTTTATCTGCACAAATTTACAATTAAAGGATGTAATTTCCAGATATAGCCTATATACTGTAGATATAGGTATATATAGGAAAACATGGGTACCCGATGTTCACTGCTTAATATTTTAATAACCCAGATGATTTATTCCCCTTAAATGTAGCTATTTTTTTAAATGGCTCAACATAGCTAATAATGCCAATGATACTCCATAATGAGTTTTACTTTTAAGCCTACATTCATCATGTTAGATCGGGCTGCATTGGACACGCTGTGGCCGGGCACACAGACACCTGTTCACCACAGGTCGCACCTATTGCAGTCAGAAATTGAGATTTAAAAAAATGATTCTCAAGTCTGCTATGAGTTTTTTGAGTCAAACCAAATGAGTGTGAAATTTTGAATGCATGGTTAGGTTCACTCTTTCCAAAAAGCAAAAGGCACATGTAGGATACCTGGGTCAGCTGCAGCAGTCTCATTTTACTCTAGTGTCATGTCAGTTTTTTGTCAGTTTTTTGGCACCGTGCCACTAATTAGGGTTTCCCATTATCAGTGTGAGACGTCCATCAAGAGGACAAGAGCTCAGGTGTCCCCTTGCCCCGCCAGAAGCACTGACACTGCAGCAGTGCGCTTCTTGGCATCCACCTTTATATCAGACCATTTCTTTTTGTTTCTGGAAAGGTCCGGCTCTCGGAGCTGGCAGCTTTAACTGCTGCTGTGACATGTTGCCACTTAAACTTTTTATAGTTGGTGATTGCCGAACTAAGGCCACCGAACAATGCCTGTCACCTCAGCCTCCCAACAAGCACTTCAATTTCACACACTGTGAAATTTCTCTTTGTAGTCTTGCGGTCCGACTTTGCCATTTTCTCCCACAAAGAGAATGGAATGACAAGCACATTTCTATACATATCAATATTCATGAAGGGTGTTTTATTAACCATTTATGGCTAATTGTGGGAGTTAACGGGATGGGATGTGAGCCTCTTTGACGTGTGCAAAATGGCTGATTAGGATTTATTAAGGGAAACTTGGGTGACAGAAAGCATACACACGGTTTTATAGTTTCGTACACACAGAGGATTTATAAATGAAGCTCCCACTGTTACAAAATTATTGATTTCACGAAGTTTGATCAGTACTTACTGACTTAAGTCCTTAGTTAACAAAAGTGATAATACTTTTGCAGACTGACTTCTCACAGAACATGTTGCCACTGCATGAATCTTGAAACAGATAGAAGATATTCTTTTCACTGTTTACTTGCTTTTGTTGTTATTAGTATTACTGCTGTTGTGTCTGAATTTCAATATGTAGCTGTCTTGTCCAGGTTATTCTATTACAGTAAGTCTTATATCTCAGTGGGGCTAAACTGAATAAATAAAAGTTGAATTAAAATAGACACTTTATACTGACTTTATTCCACAGGCATTAACCAGTGTAATAACCTATGAAGAAGTACACAATCTATCTGAAGTATAATATACTTTAAAGGGTGTAACAACCCAATATGAAGACAAACAATTGCATTTGCACACTAGGTACTTCCATTGTGTTGTTAAACCATTATAAGTACATTATTTATTAGGACAATTTTGTTTCGGTACCTACACAGTATTATTGTGTACTTACAATACACGTTTCTGTAGGTTAATACAAAAGTTAGTGTGCTGGAATAAGATCACTGTAAAGTAAAGATTCTCCAAAGCTTCAATATCAGCACTTGACAGGGGGACATGACTCACGGAGGATCACAAATTGTGTTGACTCTGTTCTGAGTTATTTGGTGCATGCAAGAGAGAGATCAATTTGGTAATAATCACTACTTGATAGCATGATTTACTCAACCTCTTATGGGTCTCTGTGCTATTTAGAGTCTCCTTGAAAACAGAGCCCACACTCAGCAGAGGTTAGGGAAGTTAATCACAATGCGTTCATGGTTTTATGGATTAAGTGTGGAAAAAAAGCATACAAACAGCCTAAGTCCTAGGCAGCACCTCATCATATTTATAAGCCTATATCTATCATTCAGTATCATATAGAGGATCCAATCCATTAACAGAGGCTTAAATGACATAACATCATTCAAAATGTACCATCATTTGTTTATGTTATGTTATATTTTGTGTTAGCAATCATTGAACAGTAGTAATAGAATAGGTGTCACTTGTTACTTACTGTTTTGCAGCAGATTTTAGAGTGCTGTGTCTTTGTGAATAGAACCTGACTGTGTTACCTTCGTTAAAAAAGGTTATTTGTTTTAATGGTGTTGCAGTAAAGCTGTTTTTTTTTTGCTGCAGTGAAAAAACGCTATGAATCATCTAAAGGCGTTAATGCTGTGCGTAAGTGTTTGTGTATGTTGGAAGAGGGGCGTACTCTATAGCACAGAATTACTCACACACTCAGATTATTAGATTTACAACTGAGGACTTTATCTTTATTTTGATTTTCTTCATTAAAATGACATTATTATCACAGCTCAGTGCACTGTAATATGCGTGTATGTGATCATTATTCATTTTTCTTAAATTACTGTTTACATTGCTGAAACGTCTAAGTAATGATGATGTCAAGCTGTAGTTTTAAAATCCGCCAGGCGGTGGCAGCTGTTCACCACTCAGCTGTCTGGAATATCAACACTTGAATAGACAGTAGTCACCTCTGCACTTACAACTGAGCATAACGGATGATATTGAGTATGAATTTGAGTATGGTTTTTCAATCATACAGAAATAAACTGTGTTCCTTTTCAATTACGCCCACTTGATCGTCACCATTTATAACACAATGCATGTATGTTTCCTGCTCATTCAGTATGAAATAAAATCATGTCCACCCTTTTCGTGAGCTGAGTCATTCAGACAAGCGCACTGCTTTTTTTTTTTTTTTTTCTTTTTTTTTTTATTATGAACTGAAATGAATGTATCACACTGGTCCCTGGAGCACAGGTCACATTACAGGAACAATAAAATACCCAATTGATGAATTCCACACATCTCATTCATTCCTTAGCAACACAGCGCCGGCCCTATACATCATCGTGTGTAAACCTGACACCATATGGAATGTGGTTGTGGACTTGAAATAGAGTCAAGCGATACACATTTGTCATGCTGGGCGCAGATGCATTGTAGCCCCCACACTGTGTGACTCATACACACACACACGCACACGTATCAACACACACACACACACACACACACACACACGGACATGTATGTACACGGGTGCACGTGCGCACACACACGCTCATAAACACTTTCACACTTCCACCTCCCCCTCGACAAGCCCACCTCCTCTCCTCTCTCTCTCTCTCTCTCTCTCTCTCCCTCTCTCTCTCTCTTTCTCATGATGTGGGCCAGTGACAAACGCAGACCCCCGTCGGAGCTGACAACTGTTCGCTGGATGATGCCAGAGCGGCGAGGCAAGAGGCCATATAGTTCAGGGGACGGCACCTGTCTGTGTGTGAGCAGCGGCATCAGTCACACACACACACACACACACACAAAGATGTAAGCACACATTCACCTAGAGATACTGCAAGCGCATTCATGCATCAACACACATATACATTGACTTTTATAGGCATGTAGCGGACACATGTTCTATATATGTTTTTTTTTTAGAAGTTGCTATACAAATAAAGTTATTACGTGCACACACTTCACTTTGGCAACTGACGCCAAGCTTGCGTATGTGGGAGGCCAAGGCTTTATCTCCTCTTTAAAAGCATTGACTCACAGGCTGAAGCGCAGGCAGCACCTCGCTGACAGGAGGGGAGAGATAGCAGGGCTTCCTCCCCGTCAGCTCCCGCTATCTGCTGCTAGGCCTACAGCTTTAAAACAACTCAGGAACCTACATTTCTCTCATTTCATTTCTTAACAGCCTCTGCATCATAGCACAGCACAATAGAGTATAAACAAAGGGGAAAGAGAGAGGGGGATGACATGTGGAAGATGATGACAGGTGGACCCCCCCTTTACACCAGACATTAACATGTGTCCAGTGGTGGAAAAAGACTCAAATCCTTTACTTAAGTAAAAGTAGCTATACCATACCAAACCATACCAAACCATACCAAATACCATAATGGAAAAATACACTCACCGAGCACTTTACTAGGAACACCTTACTACTACTGGGTAGGTATCAGCTTTCAGTTCAGTGTCAACCGGCTACCAAAGTGCCATCCGCCTCAAGGTTCGACGTGTTGGATTCTGAGATGCTTTTCTGCTCACCACAGTTGTAAAGAGGTTATCTGAGTTACTGAAGCCTTTCTGTCAGCTCCAACCAGCCATTCTCCTCTGACCTCTCTCATCAACAAGGCGTTTCTGTCCGGAGAACTGCCGCTCACTGGATGTTTTTTGTTTTTCGCACCATTCTGTGTAAACTCTATAGAGACTGTTGTGTGTGAAAATCCCAGGAGATCAGCAGTTTCAGAAATACTTAAACCAGCCCGTCTGGCACCAACAACCACGCCACGGTCAAAGTCACTGAGATCATTTTTTTCCCCCATTCTGATGCTTGATGTGAACATTAACTGAAGCTGCTGACTTGTATCTGCATGATCTTATGCATTGCACTGCTGCCACATGATTGGCTGAATGGATAATTGCATGAATAAGCAGGTATACAGGTGTTCCTAATAAAGTGCTCAGTGACTGTAAGTATTACACTCACCGAGCGGGCCCTTTCAGAGTGTTAAACTATTGATGCATTAACCTGTAAGAAGTATTTTAATGTTGCAGGTCTAACTGCTCCATATACTGTTGCGGAGTTTAAACTCCCTACAATATTTCCCTCTGAGATGTAAAAGCAAAAGTACGAAGTCTCACAAAATGGAAAGTAAAGTGCCAGTACCTCAAAATTGTACTAAAGTACAGTACTTGAATAAATGTATTTAGTTACTTTCCACCTCTGCATGTGTCATGTATCCAAATTGCGTCTAGATATGACTTTTCCCTGACATTAAAATGCATCTCTGGTCATTTTGAAATCAGACTTCCTTAGCAAATGCAAATCGCCGTTAATGTCACTTCCACTCGTAATATTTAAGTTCACTATCTGCTGCCTGTTACCTGTTTGATTTGTGTGCGCTTCCTGGTTGGATCTACACACAAAAGTTTATTCCCTTTTATGCAGCTGCTATATGCGGATTGGAGATTCCATTCACCCAGGATGCATGTTAATGCCAGGTGAATAGGGGGGTCAAGCTCATGACTTGTAAAGCAGCCTACAGTAGGTGTCACTGCCCCGTAACACGCTGCAACGCTGCGTGACCCAGCCGCAGCCGGAGCTGTCTGATCCCTCAGCGGACACTCAGTGAAGTTTGAAATGGATTGAGTATCTACTGTAGCTTTACACAGTTTTTTTTAGACCAGTGTGTTATGGCCGGCAGCACTACTTTCACAGCTTATCTAGTTTGGACACGATCACTAATACTGTATCCTTCCACTGATCGACCCAAGATCTAAAGTAGGTTTTCACTGTTGGCTGGGTCAACCCAAAACTGATTCTTAAGTACCTGCCCCCCCTCCAATCCCCCAGCCGTCCATCATACACACACACACACACACACACACACACACACAGACTGTCTGTCCTGACCAAATAAGCGTTTTGACATTGATCTTGCCCTATCCAGAACACCAAAAGTTCACCTATTTGGCCTTCTCTCGATTTTCCCATTGTCCATATGCTGCATTTGTATCGGTTCCAGCTCTCCTTCATGCCTGAGGAGAACTTTTGCTGTACATCAGCTGTTCTACAATCAATTTCTGCCTGACCCATCTTGGGAGCGAATTTTCCGCTCAATCCTAATTATGCAGGCGCACACCTGCGTGTATATTAGGTTGGGCGTGTATCTCATGTGTGTTTATAGGAGAGCGTAATAATGAATTCATGAGGTCATCCATTAATCTGTCAGTCATGGGATGAAAGTGGCTGAGCCCGAGTCTTCACCGCACACTGTAGATCAGAACAGACATGGCAGCGTGTGTGTGACATGCCGGCTCCCGCACAAGACCTGCATACAGAGGAGCCGAGCCGGATTTTATTGGAGATGTTAAGAGCCGTGCGCTCACTCTGGAGCGAGACAGCACAAACACAGAGTGTGCACGTGGACACTAATACACTTGCACACACGCAGACACAAAGACAACCCCCCCACACACACATAGACACACACACACCACCCCCCACCACACACACACACACACGCTCACAAACACTCACACACATCACACTACTCTTTCCCTTTGCCGAGGAGGTTGTTGCCAAGGCTCAGAAGGAGCGAGCTGATTGGCCGCCTCTGCTCATCACCGGAGGAACTCACCAGCCGGATTGGCTGGTTCCATAAAGGAAGCTTTTGAACTTGTTTTCCCATCTCCTCCCGTACCAACCACTGGATCTCTCATTACACTCATTATCACCATTCACTGCTCATCCATTTTAATTAGCTCAGCTTCACAGTTTTTTTTCTTTTACTGCTTTTATTGTAGCAGGCAAGGTACTGTAAGGTGAACAAAGGAGAGAAAAAAATCATTTTCCCTGTACTGATCTATCTACATTATCATATGAATGATGATAGGTATTTCAATAAGAAATGATCACAACACGACATTGATTCCCTCTAGTCGTTTCCGAAAGGAGGTGAAGAAGGGCAGTTGCCTGAGGAGTGATATGCAGGAGTAATACTGTATATATGCAGCACTAGGATATAATCATAGAACAGAGTAAAAATCATTTGTAGAGTATCCAGCATAAGCAGCACACACAGACACTTTCCTTGTCTGCGGTTTATATCTGCTGATAAGCACCAATGACAAAATATGTCCTCGGCCTCGGGGTTGAGCGTGTTCCTGTGTGTCTGCGCGCGTGTGTGTGCGTGTGTGTGCGTGCGCAAGCAAGCCGTGAGCTGCCTGAGCACACATGTGTGTCTGCATGCGTGACTGTAAGCATGTGTGCAGATGACTGTGTGTGTTTGCGTGCCTCGCGCTTGTGGCTGTGTGTGGCTGTGCATGTTTTGAGCACGCTGCGATGTATGTGCTGAATTAAACAAGGTCACTCAGTGCAAGGCTGACTGCTGTGGCAGCCCCCACAGTCACTCCCCTACCACAGGAACACCGGCTCCATGCGCAGAGATGGTGTAGTGGTTAACATCCCCCGCCTCTGGAAGCACATGAAGAGATTATTTCCAAAATGAGATATATCCACCGACTGAAAAAATGTGACACCATTACAAAATGATCGCTGGCATGAAAGCAAAACTGCCTATGGATTACTATTAAAGGTATGATTGCTTAAAAAATTATCATTTTAGATGATATACCGTATATATACAGTATATATATATTCAGCTGATCTTTTATTCCAAAATATCCAGCATTTTTTAAATGAAATCCTTCCAGTGTAACTCCTGTATCTCCTGTGTCTCCCCTTCTCTGCCCCCACCCTTACAGCCTACTATCTCAATAAAAAAAGCATATATTAAGTGGAGTGGAGTTGTGTGATGGAAATACCATCCCATGCGGCAGCAGCCTCACCCTCTCCAATAGGCAACCTTATCTTTATCGCTCGTCTTCCAGTAAAAATGAACAGAGGACCACAAGCTAAGAAGAAGCCAATTATTGTCAGTTAGCTGTACGCCATATATCTGTCATTCCTTTTACTAGGCATTCAGGGTTCAAATGTATTCCATCATCATTTTTTACAAGGGCCGGCGAATGCGTTGATGTTATTTATAGGCAGCCGTTTCCCTTTCCATCAGCGCTGTCACCCCTCGCGTGTTTACTGCACCTCCTTGTTCACCTCTCCTGTGACAGCAAGCTGGGTTTAATAATAGGAAATATTTCAGTTTTCACTGTAAGTACCTGTGTAGTCAGTGTGTGTAGATTTGCTCTTTCTCAGTGTCAACAGCGAGATGTGTGAAAAGCTGCTCTTAATGAAGCTCTTCCCTGGAGCATGCTATGCATTAACCCATATAGAGTATTCTGGATCGATCAAATCCTGCAAAGATGGTTAGAAAATACAAGAAAAAAATCTGTCATTCGTCACATCTGTTAGGCATTCAATGAATTAACATCTGAGAGGTAAGGCTAGAGGCGCAGAGACAAACATGTTAATTACATACAACGTGATTGTGCTGCATACCTGATTTATTATGCCTCCTTTCCTCGGCTTGTGAATGTGTGTGTGTGTGTGTGTGTGTGTGTGTATGTGCATGAATATCTGTCAGGTATTGTGTGTGTCTATGTGTCTTTTGTGTGCATTTATGTGTGACCTGATTTGATTGCGTTGTTGGAGCAATGACGCTCCGAGTGCAAATTTGTCTGACAGCAACATCATTGCTGTCTAATACAAGACAAGTCAGAGATCTGAAATCTGCTGCAGCCCAAAGAACTATTTGTCATTCCTGAATACTGTTAAGCAAGAATATTAAAATCAGAAACATAATTGCTTTTATTTTGGGAGTGCAACTGGTGCACAAGGACTTTGATGTGATTAATTGGTGCTGACAGATTACAAGACAGTTACACAATACAGGATTAACAAACTAGGTGCAGGACAAAACATAACAGGATTTAACCAGATCCATACCACTCTTTCACTCCATCACCACTTCTGAGCCATCAGTGGCTAACAGAAGGTTTACTATGGATAATGATAATACAAATAATAATACATTTTATTTGTATAGCACTTTTCGAAACAAGGTTATAAAATGCTTTGCAATACAAAATAAGAAATACAGCACAAGGCAAGGTTATAAAGTGCTTTACAATACAAGATAAGATAAGATAAGAGATACAACATAGGCAAAAACCAAGTAAAACAAATAAAAGACAATAAAAAGAATAAAACAGTATCGTAGACAGACGAAAGAAAAGAAAAGGGGTAACAGAATAAAACCCTGTGAAAAGATGAGTGACTGTGTAAGTTATCTTGCTTTTCCTGCATTTGATACCTCTCACGTCTGTTTTTTTTTTTACTGTTTCATGAGCTTTTGGCACTTTTTTGTGCCAAGGATATGCTTGCAGAACCACTGTTCCACTGTACCAGTATCCTTACTGAACTGATGAAGGGTGACTGAAGTGCAACTGAGTAAGTGACAGGGTTATTACTCATTCTTCACGGTGAACGGTATCGGTGCGGTTATAGGCTCACAGTTCGGGAGAGAGGTGTTGTTCAGCCCTCTGTCTTGCAAGACCAAACGCCTCTGCCGACTCTCGCTCTCTGACATAGTTAAGAGGGTGAGCAAGCGTGGAGGCAGAGAGGTCAGTGACAGAGCCTGTCCTCTCTCTCAGGATAAACCCGCTTTCTCTGTCTGTCACCTTCCATTTCTGGCGGTCCCAGGCAGCATGTCTCTTGGCTCTCACAGTGTTGAATTTGTGTGCAACAGGTCACTGTCTCTGTTCACAAAATAATGTCCTTCTTTGTACCACTGCCGAACTCTGAATCCCACAGACGCACACTCTCACAGGTTCCATCTTGATATAAGTGGTTAGAAATTCACATGAGACTGAACAACATGAGACTGAATTCACAGAAGAATGAACAACCACAGCGCCAAAATTTGCCATTTTCCTTTTCCTATATTGGCCTTGCCTATTGGTTTCAAAAATACACATTTTTACATTGTTAAAATGAATAACAGTCTTTAAGTTAATAATGACTACAATTATACAGCTTTGTTTTTCATGATTATTATTATTATCATTATTAAAAATAATGTAACTTCTTTTGAAACACCTGGGGCCAGATGTAGATTCAAGACTAAAATTCTGTTTATGTACCAAATTGAAAACATGCATACACAGTGTTTCCTTCAGATTTACAAAACCCCGGAAAATGGTGTATGTATTCTTTTTGTGTATACACATCATTTATGCATCTGGTATTTTGTCTTTAATGTTTTTTTGGTTTGCCAATTGTCCTGTAGCTGCGCCCCTGACAGGCAATGCAAACAAAAAAAGACTGCTGTTTGGTTCTTTTTTATAACTCCATGTTTACTTATTGGCAAAAGCAGAAACTATCCAATGTACAGAAGTCGCTGCTTGTTGTACAGAAAGTGCTGTGGCAAGATTCACCCGATGGGCTTCATGCCAGAACCAGAGCTGCTCCTCCTGGATGTCTGTGGAGCACAACACAGTCTCATAAAATTTTATGAAACACAGATTATGTGTTGTGAACAGGAATTATGGGAAGATAACGTTCATCCACCACCAAAGGTTTATGTGACAATGGCAAGAATTGGACACACCATTTCTATCTCTTTATCACATGAAAAGGTTAGCTAACAGTTAAGGTTGGGCAACAAAATTTTTTTTATTGAGGTTATGGTCAGGTTATGGCTTAATGAGATAAAACAAAAGAAGAAGAAAAAAAAAAACGCTTACAATATTTCAGTGCCAGACTACTGCCTGTAGTCATGTGTCCTTTAAATAATCCTTTTGTGGTGGGAAAACATATTTCTATCACTTGCACAGAGCACGTATTTGCATTTTAAGACAAAATTAACATGGAGGCCAGGCTCCAACAGTTGTATGTTCATTATTGGCAGTCAGAAGCGTACATGGCTTTCCTTCATTGTAAAGAAAGAAAAGGATTTCTTAGAAGCAAACTGCATATTGTAATATGTTTGGCTTTTGGTGCACTTTTGTATTTTGACAATGAGCCGCTCCTGTGTGGCCGTACTTTTCCTCCCTGACTCTCATTTTTCATCATCATCATCCATATTGATTTTCAGAGATAGATCATCATTTTAAAAAAAGGGAGAATTAGGTCTAATATGAATGGATCCACATGTAGGTGGTGTTCCTTCCTAAATTCAACTTATTCAAGGTAACAATGGGTCCTCTGTACTTCTCACTTAAGCAGAGAGCTAGACCAGTTTTGATATTAGTGGTCTGTAAGCCAGTCCTGAACCCTAACTGGTTTTCAAAAAGGTCCTCCATTAGAGAAGAAATGTACTTCCTTCTGAATAGCCCATCATGCACATGACTCATGCTGATTCCTCAAGAATTTGTCCAGAAATTTTGTTTGTTCTCTACAAATTTCCAGTTCTGTCCTGTTCCATCTTTATCACAGGTTGTCTTGCCATTTTGGGTGGTGAGAATGCATTTGCACATATCAATTTTCAGAGAGTTACCCTGTTGATCCCATCTCTGTTGCTTAGCAAAAGGCACATTTGTCCCACAGTGCTATAGATCCAGAGCTAATATCATGTTCTTGTAAATGATGATAGCTAGATTAGCTGCTGGATTAACACTATGGGGGTCATCTTTGTATCAAAGCTGCATCTCAGCTACTTTATCATCAAATACTGAAAATGAGCACTCTCTCTCTTTTTGATCCAGCAGTTAGTAGCTGGTAAGGTTGAGCAGAATCTTTTTATGTGGTCTGTTTCTTTTGTGCCTCACAGAGCAATGTGTTTTTATTCATAAAAGCATCTTCCTTTATAATAATCCTCAATTTTTTTTTCCATTTGGTTGGGTTTAGCAGGTGTGTTGACAATTTGAAAACACCATCATTGTTGATGTCAGCTTTTAATTCCCTGTTTTGAAAGGTTAACATTTCCATTAGGGCCCCTAGATTGTGGAATGACCTGCTGTAGGACCTGCTGTAGGCTAGCTGAATCCATATCATCTTTTAAATCTCTCCTTTGACTGGCTTTCATTTTTTTTTAACTGTCATGAGTAATTCTTGGGGGATTCTTGTGTATTTATCTCTTCAAAGCCTCAAGCCAACAACCAGGCACTATACTTTCTGGAGTTTCCTTCAGGGTGCAAACCCATGGTACAGATAAGCACGTTGGCCTGTGTCCTTCACCCTCTTGAATACATCATTTTCTCAGTTGCTCAGTTCAGCCAACTTAGCCAACTCAAACGATATATCGCTGGTGACAAGCGCGTCATTCTCCTGGCTGCAGGTTCAATATGAAGGTTGTCAACCTGTTAAATCAGCTGATCCTACTGTACCAGAGATGCCGCCTGGTTCAGAGTATTGAAGATTACACCATAGGATCTGTATGTGGAATTCTCTGTCTACATACCAAATTGTAACATAGCTTGCATGCCTTCAGTTCTTATTGCAAGAGGCTGTTCTGGTATTTATACATGTATTTCATCCTCATTAACAGGAGCTCCTGTTACTGTGTCAGAGTCCATGGTGGCATGGTTTTCATATTTCTCATTTGTAGGTTGTAGCTGCTTGTGCAAGGCTCTCCAGATCCTTTCAGAACATTTTGCTTCTGTGTATGTTTTCCTCCTTGCTGCTTGCACTGCAGAGATGTGCCCTCCAGAACAGGATTATCAACTAACAGAGATTAGTGGCCAGTCAAGGGGTGTCTTACAGTCACAACCATTACGTTGCTTCATTTTGAACAGGATCTCTGTGAGGGTTTGGTTGTGTCTCTCCAAAAGGAAGGGGGGGTGGGGGGGGTGGGGGGGTGCACCTGCCCCCTTTCACTTAACTGAACAAAATGCCCCTACCAGTATAATTTTATTATTTTATTTTCCAAATAGTTAATAAATTGTAGCAACACGAGTAAAACTATTTGAGCTGCCAACTATTTTGAGTTGCCAACTCTTAGCTATTGGCTGCTCAGAAAGTCGCTAGAAGTTGCCAGATGATGTCATATGATAATTTGCATATCAATATATAATGCTGCACTTGTTATGCACGCCGCGGAGTAGCCTGTTTAAGTAGCCTGTTGTTGCTGTACTTGGTACATATCTGACCGGTTCTTACTATCTCTTTCAGAATGGCTCTCATCATCAGTAATCAGTGAGTTTTTCAACTGACGTATGCCCAAACTGCTTGTGAAGCTTCACTAGGACTTTGTACTTTTCCTATTCATGCTCTCAGTCACATATTCTGATCCTCATCATCTCTGCCGCAATTGCCTAATATATTAACACAGCAGTGGCCTGAGGATCTAAGCTCAAGTGTCACTAGCTTGAACATAATTGCTTTATCGTTTTCAATGTATAGAACTGCTCCAGCTCTCTTCAAAGAGGCTTTGCTTAATAACAACAGTATGTCTATTGGGACTACTTAAGTCTCTATGTTACACTTGGATTCGGCTAGGATTTTAACCCTCTTGTGGCATGTATAATTTTTCTCTATTTCTATCTCTAAATCGAAATGCCCTGTTACTTGAATCATGTTTCAGCTTATCTCTGTCCCTGTGATTAAGCTCACTTACATAGTTGTCGAGCCACTTTTCCCAACACACACTGCTTGTGCATGCTGCCAGTTACTGCAGAGCCTGATGACTCAGCCACAACAATCTCGCCTTAGACTCCTTAGAAAACAGCGTGATGTTACACTCCTCAACTTCGCCTGGACTGCCGTTGTCCTTAGTCATATTCACATGTTCATTCTTATGTGGGTAGTCCTTTGCCCAGTGTAAAGTACAAATAGCACACTTTGATCTACTACCATTCTTCCATTCCTTCCTATTTCCAGGTAATAGCCCGGCGACCTTTCTTGAAAATTTTGGGGCCACAATGAGCTACCATCTCGTTTACTCTGGGGAAAATATGCTGCTGCATTACTCACTTGTATGGTCCCCAAAAATCCATTTGAGGGCAAATTTCAGGATGCAAATGTAGGTAAGCGTTGTAAGTGTCATCGCTCTATGTAGCTTTAACATTTTCAGCATCAATTAATTTAAACTGTTGTTCCTATTCTATTGTTCTGAGTGCTCAGAGGCTGTTGGTAAAAGGTTTTCATGTAATCTCAGCGTTTAGATTTGCATTTCAGCATTTGCTGAAAATCTCAAGATTTCTCCATTCTGGTTCCACCTTTGTTGTTTCTTAAAAGTTGACTTGTCAGATATTCCAACACCTCCTTAGTGTAAGAGGTGAAATGTCAGTCCATACATCACAGTTGTGCTACATTTGAGTGTTTTAATTCAACAACCCCTCCCTTGGAGGCACCTAAGTAGCAGTCATGATGTGAGAACACTTTTAATGAAGAAATAGTTGTGCTTACCTGGGAAATAAGGAATAAGGAGTTAAATGGCCATTATCCACAAGTAAAGTATACAGTATTCTGAAATGCAGTATTTAGGGGAGTGGGCGGTCCACTTATCTTTGAGGATTTTTATTATTTATTTAGACAGTAGAAGAGTAGCAAGGGGAGCATAGGGAAAACAGGTGGGAAACAGGACAGGACTCGATCCCAGGCCAGCAGGGGCACACGTGGTTATGTTACATTTTATTGTACATTTACATGGCTAAGGCTGGATAAGGCATCAGGAATAAAGTAGAAAATACATCAAGCTTTTTCTGAATACAGGGATGTTTTTTAATAGCAGCCTTAGCTAAATACATCAGAACATGTAGATTTTCCAGTTTAAACTGTAACTTTTGTACATTTTGCATGGCATTCTAGACATGATGCATTAATGCATGATATTCTATAAATATTATAGTACTCTGATTAACATATCCGTCTTGTTGGCTGAGCTACTGTAATGCTTGCTTTTCAAACAAGGAAAAGTGGAGCAGGGCTGACAATGGGTCTGAGGGGAATGTATAGCCTGCACTTCCAGTTTACCCCCTATAAGATTAAAATCAAGGAAAGGCCTTCTTGATTTTTATTGAATGTGTGTCGTTGATGTCATCATTTTAGCCTAGATGTTGGGAATTATTGGAAACAGGTGGGGAGCTTGAAACTGGGACTACATTTTCACTTAGGTAAGGTATTGGTTGTGTTGGTTGTGTAATTCTCTTCATCTTCAAAAACATGATAGCTGTACCTGCCTGAGGTACCACAAATGGGCTTTGCAATCATCAAATGACATTTATAGCAGAAGCTGGAGATGACATATTGGAGTATTGGACTGGATTCAATCTTTTTAAGGTTTGGATAAACATCCGTGACATATGCCGCTTTTCCACCGCATGGTACCGGCTCGACTCGACTCGACTCGCCTTTTTTGGTTTTCCATTGGGTACCAGGTACCATATTACCTGGTACCTGGTACGTTTTTTTGGTAGCACCTCCGTCGAGGTTCCAAGCGAGCTGAGGTGATACCAAAAGGTGACGTGAAAACACTGCAGACTACTGATTGGTCAGAGAGAATCGTTATCATTGCGCGACACGGGACTTATATGCTAACGTTAGCTACCAGGTTAGCTTACCCTCTTGCGTCGCCTTTGAGCAACCGGAGAGCAGTCTTTTGTCTTGCTGCCTTCAGCCTCTTCAGAAATAAAATCTGTTTCCTTGCTGTGACTAACAGCTACATACCGAGAATCAAGAACACCATCCCTTCGATATCCTTGGCACATTGAGGGGGTACTATCTGCAGTGGAAAACCAAAGTGGTACTACCAAAAGCGAGTAGAGTCGAGTCGAGTGGAGGCGAGTTGAGCCGGTACCATGCGGTGGAAAAGCGGCAATAGTCCTCATCTAACGAGGGCGGCCAAAGCTTCCACAACACCTCTGTTAAAGTAATAATCCACAACCTTGCTGAGATGTCATCCCATTCTTCCACTTCTTCTGATATGATGTGAACGCAGCATTAGCTCAGCCAACCTTGGATATTTTTCTGAAGGATTTCCATTTTGGTTTCCTAGGTACATCAACAACATGAGCTGCATTGGTTTAACTTCCTGGATTGGTATCTTTGGTATCTCCCAGTATCTGGCTTGGTCTCAGTGGCGTCATCTTGTTTGCTGGTTTCGGTTTTTTCCCATCCATTACATCAAGAAGGAGCAACAGAGCCCATTGATTTATTTCACAGTCCAATTCCTCTTCAATATTCTGCTGTTCTGCCTTCTCCCTCTGACACCCAGCTGTAGACAATAGCAGAGCAAAGATGACATGATACGAAGGCTTGAAGAAGACTTTAGACTTCAGAATGCTCTCAGATCCGTCTCGCTGAATGAACTGCAGCTGAGCATCCAGGCAACAACCAATCCACACTGTCGCGGTAGTAAAATCCACTAAACATCTCACCTCACTACCAAAGGAGTGAGAAACATTTTGACTAAAGCTACATAAGTAGGAAAGTGATGAAGAAGCTGAATGGGGGTGTCAAAAAAAGAGAGTCCTTTCAAAGGTCAATGTAAAACATATTACAGTCAGTATAATAAGAAACATAAAATTGAAGTCTCAAACAGTGGCTAAGAAATTCAAGGCAATGCGAGATGAATTAGCATCCGAAGCAGAGCATAGAATTAAGCAGATTGATGACATTCACGCTAAGAAACAGAATTAACTCAGAAGGGGTTAGATCAGCACTGTTTACTTCTAAAAGAAAAAAAAATGGTAAGAATGGGAACACAGTGAATGAGGCAGGCAACACTAGGCACACTCAATCAATTCAAGACAACAAATGAAACTCTCCACTTCACACAATAACAGATATATGGGGAAAAGAAATCACAAAGCCATGGTTGAAAAAGTACATGCTGATCAAAATTAAATTGGGGTATGATTAAAATTTTGGAGAGTAAATAAATTCATGAAAGGTCCCAAACATTTGCAAAAAAAGTCAAAAGTATTGCAGAAAACTTATACTCATTAGGTAAAATGAGAAAGGACAGTGGTAATATTGAGAAAATGTTTGATGATAGGAAAAGTTACTAGTCAAGTTGAGAGAAAGAAAAAGCACCCAGACAACATTCCTTATACACAACAGACAATTAATGCCCAACATTATTTCTGGAGCTTAGATTTGTAACTCAGTGGCAGGTTGGTGGAACATGACTTCATACTGAACAACAAATCACTGAAGAAATAAACAGCTCAGAAGAATGATCATTAATCTTAAAAATGTTGATATATACTGGTTCACCGAGAATTCCCCTTCCATGACTCGTTTTGGTAAAAATTTGCCTTCCTGCTTCAAACTTATTATAGGTAAGTGTAAAGAATGGTTTTCTGTCATTTCAAATCAGCAATGTTATGTGGCATTGGAGAATTATTATGTTTACTAATCTTAAATATTAGGGTTAGGGTTTGCATTGTTAAAAAGGCAGGTAAAAAGATTGGATAGTGATAAAATACATTTTTACGCAAACAATCTGATGTACAAGTCTTATTAAAGGGCATGAAGACATCAAATTTGACCTTAAACAATAGAATGTGACATGTTACTTTCACCACTTGCTATCAAAAAGTAAATAAATAAACAAGAAAAAGTGGGTTTTGATAACTGGAGGCTGCATGTTGTGACACTCAGCAAATAGCTAATGTGTACCAGGGTCAGCAGTGTCAGTCTTAAAGATGCAAATAAACACTTTCTCATTAATACTGTATGCTGCTGTGGAAATAGCTGAAATGACAATATCAGTGCCTGACAAAAACAAAACAACAACAAAAACAAAAACAGTAACTGGCATTGTCACAAAATAATAATCCCAGTGATCTGCTTTCTGCTTTAATTTGGTACAGTTTGTTCACAGGCGCAATTCCCAGTGAAAAATACCTTCTGGTTAGACAATATCTTAAGCTTCAAAAGCAGCCGGAAGGGGAACTAAAATATGCTAATAGACAGCAGCTCACATCTGCTGTAGAAAATAGTGCCAATTGTCATTATCACAATTCATTTGACAATGATATAGAGAAAACTCATAGGTCACTGTAAAGCAGATGTGTCACACTAATAAGCAGTGTGGTATTAATGTCACTAAATTTTTTTCTATATTGTGCACTAACTATGTCTGTAAATCATATAATGATAGCCTAATGACTGTGTTAATCAAACAAAGAAATTATTGTTGTAATGCTAAAATATGGAGGGAAATTCGCTATTCACTTTGATGTCTAGAGGGCAGACTGACAATAGACACGAAAGGGAATAGAGTTTTTGTCCCAGTATTTCAGTGAATCAGTTGATAAGGCATGTATCCTGTCTGAAAAGTTTTTGGTCTAGATGGAGCGATACCTCTGCTCCTTGTTTGGACTCGGCCAGTTTGTATCCGGCCATCGTTAGTCCCAGACTGAGGCGAAGAGAAATGCTATGTTGAAGTCTCCCAAATGAAAAGTTATGCAAAAATGCAAACCTTTGTACACATCCCTGGGAGCAGTTACCATGGCGACAAGGGCTTTCCGTGCAGTGATGGTTGACGCAACAGTTCCCCATGAGCTGTATGAAGACTAATAAAAAGTTACTTATAAACTTATGATTTCTGGGAATAAAAAGCATTTCATGTTACCTTTTTTTTCATCTCACATATTTTTATGATTTATACAACTGACAGTAGTAAATGTAAAGTAAAGTAAAGACTAGGATGAATGCTCAAATGAAAAACTTTATTCATGACATGAAACATGATGGAAACTTTGGCGTAAGCCCCATGGAGGAACTCCTCCCATTGGTGAAGTTAGGAGTACATCCGGGACGGGCGTAGGAATTAGGATGTCCCCTTGGGGAGTTCCTGGAGCCTGGAGCCTGGAGCACAACAGCATAGTAGGTGACGTGTTTATACTCCCGACACTTAGACGATTGGTTCTCTGAAAAAGAGAGGGAAGTGACGGCTAACTCTGATTGGTTCTCTGGAGAAAAGGGGGAGAGTGTTTGCCAACTGGGTAAAGAGAAAGCTTGAATGAATGAATGATTTAGGTAGTCTTCCTGATTGAAATTGTATAAGCAGCAAGGAATTACACATTTTGAACAAGACCTCTGATTACAAATAAAATCTGGAAAATTATATTTTATCCATTCATTGAACAAATGATATGAATTTGAATCATTCAATGACACTTTTCTCTTGTTCAGTATCATTCATTTGGCTTTTCCATCCTTGATATGGACAGAAAAACACATGTCATGATCCGTTCCATAAACTCAACCTGGCTTGCTATAACAATGTATGAATTCAGGTAGACGGCCCATTTGTTTTGTCTTTTGTTCACTAGGCAAGTTACACAGACAGATACAGTGGTGCGCACAGACCTTCACACGAGCGGAGTGAAAAGAAAGTACAAACAACAACGGATCACACGAGCATTCAATCAATTTAAAGGCCTTTTGTCTGGCAGACTCAACCGAACTAGACCAAAAGTTTCATTTTTCAATATTCACCCCTCGGTAAAGAATTTAAATCTGTCATTCAAAAATATTGCTACATCACCGCTCCCTCAGTCTCACTTTTTACAGAACATTCCTCCAGGCAATTATAGATGAGCAAACTGCCAACAATGTCATTTTACATATAAAACCACACTACCTTCAATCACTCACACACAGGCAAGACAAGGGTGGGATTACTAGCAATACTAATAATGTAATTTACATGCTTAAGTGTCCATGCGGCCTCGCCTACATTGGAAAAAACATTAAACCGATTAAAACAAGAATATCAGAACAGAGATAAGGAGCCATGATTGTAGAAGCCCAGCAGCTGTTCATTTTACACAAGCACATCATAATCTTTCTTCCCTCACATGGCTGTTGAACTGGTCAAATGTCCCCATCGTAGCGGAGATGTGAATTCGTTACCACTGAAGCTTCCTGGACTTACACATCGGATTTACACTTTAGAGCCCAGAAGCGTAGAGGATAGGAGTTAGATTCATTTTCCAATTTGTTTTTAGACATGTCATTACCTGATATGTCATGTCTGAATCAAGTTGTGGAGGATAACTGTGTATACATTGTGAATGCAGTTCTTTGCCTGCCATGATATTTTGCAATGATATATTATAAATACTGTAAATTTCACAATGTATTATTGAGTATCCTATATTTGAATGTGGTGATTTATATACACCATGACCAGTGATGTTTCTTTGACTTATCATGTGACCTGCCTCAAAGGCTTTTAATGGAGGTGGCGTTCATTGCCTTTCATGTCTGATGAAGAGCATAATAGCTCGAAACGTGCAAATGGAAATAGTAAAGTGTGTGGACTTTTAATTTTTCATTGTCTTTTTAATTTGTCTGACACCTGTGTAATACTTGGATCTGCGTGCGTTTGAGTAGTTTTTCATTAAATTTGAAATCACCATCAAGGGTATCAAGTTAAGAGATTATGTCTAAACTATTCTAATCCATACTCCAAGACTTTGTATATGGCTTATATGGGGAGAAAAAAGGGTTGAAACAAAGTTTACTCGATTGCACATCCAATTGATTTGCATTTCCCAGCCTAATACGCAAACCGAGGAGCATATCTTGTGTCTTATGCATAAATCAACAAGGATAATCACATTATGAAAATCAGGTTGATGAGGCGCTGCTGCCTCTCAGCCAAAGAACCCAGGAGAATGTGCTTCAGTCAGAGAAATTTTCAGAGAAATTTGTTCCCTGACAAAATAAAACTCAGCTGATGAAGTATTTCAGGTGCCAGGGACTGTCGGTCGCGGAATATAATCAACCAAATCATAAGTCTCCGTTGTCACAATGCCTCAGTCACTCAGTCGCGAGATGTTAAAACCACATCCAATGAGAGAGCGCTCCTCTCAGCCAGTCAATGAGTCGCTATGACAACGGCTCTTGACAAGGAAAATCGGGTTTGATGTGTTGAAAAAACAGCTCTCCGCATCAAAAGGGCCTCCTTACAGACTGAGCCCCTCCTGAAGACATCCGTAAAGTAGCCTGTCCACTCCATACGATGACAGAGCTTGTAAATGTAATTCAGATCATCCGTTTCCATTTTGTCAACGTGTCAAAGGAAGAGCTTATGAATAAAACGCCTCATTGCATATTCAGAGACAATGAGCGTCGGTGTCAATGGGAAGTGATGGCGGTGGGGCGAGGATCTCTTCATCTATTAACCCCTGGACGGGTGGCCGTGAACCCAGGACCCCCACAACTCATTACCGATGCCTTCTAATTAGTCTTTTGGTTCACTTAGATCCCATACCTTGTTATTCACCACCACGGCTTCCTTGCCCTTTGGAAATTGCAAAATCATTTCTTCTCATGCCGTGATTTACAGTTATTGCATGCTGAGGCCAGGCGAGGTAATTTGGAGATGAAAATGAGCAGGGACAGGAGGAGAGTTCAAGTCTGTAACTCATTTTCACCTTCACTTCCTCCTGCTCTTCCTCCTCCTACATATGAAAGTAATAACTCAGTCTTTGTGTCCTCAGCTGACTACGTAGCCTTGCGTTAGAGCATCACATCAACAGACATGTTAGTCTCAAGGTTGTCCTCAGTGCTGAATATGAACCTCAATAAAATTGATCCACACATATCCCGGCCAATGACAGATGGCTGTTGGATAACAGTTGAGCTCTCGAGGACACCAACCCGAGTCCTCAGCTCCAGCCTGGAAATTTACACATCAAAAACGTGTTGGCAACATTTATATTCAGCTAAAATTGCACAGCAGTGCATTTTCGGTACATTTTCAGTCTGTCCTCCAACCGACACACAGGAGGCTGTTCTGCAATGCAATTCCGGTTTGAAAATGCACTTAAAGTTGAATAATAATAAGAAAAAAAAGATATTCAAACTACCCCACAGTGAAGATCAAATATAACTGCAGTGTTCATTTTCCGGTAAGGTATTGTGCAGAGAGTACTAACTGTGTAGGATGTCTCATTCAGCAGAATCAATGAATCACTGAGATCAACAAAGACGTTACTAAGGCCAAGCAGGAGGTGTGTTTGCTGTTATTTGTGTGTGCCTGTCTGTATATAGGCTTGTATTGAACTGCGCAAATAGGTGTGCATGGTTTCCGTCTACATGTGTCTTCGCCCCGTGAGCATGAGCCTTACGCAGAGCTCGTCATAGGTTCCTGTAATGCTGTAATGGCCTCCCGTCTCCCACTCAGCACCCCACTAAATCTCCGCACAGCATCCCTCCCTGAGGTGGACGTCAGCCTCAGGACCTGTGAGTAAAGCCTTGGACCTGGCGCAGTGGGGCCAGTAAACATGGATGATTTGCTCTCACACACCTTGAAACCACCCGACCTCATCCCCGCAGCTGGGAAAGTGAGAGTGCATGAGAAAAAGAGAGAGAGAGATGGAGAGACAGAGAGAGAGAGAGAGAGAGAGGGAGCGAGAGAGTGGAATGGCGATAGAAAAGAAGAGGGGAGCAAAGAAGGGTCAAGGCAACATGCAGACTGGGGAAAATTTAAACAAATAAGCCGAAAGTGTGTTTTGGTGGAAGTCAAGAACAGAGATTCATTTACATATGTGTGTGTGTGTGTGTGTGTGTGTGTGTGTATGTGTCTGTGTAAGAGCATAGGACAAGAGGGGTGGAGTGGATAGAAAGAGGCCTCTGCTCAAGGAGTTCTGATTACTCACCTGGTGCATGTCTGTGTTTAGCAGTGTGTGTGTATGTGTGTGTGTTTATGTATGGTTTGATTACTCGCCCAGTGAAGTGGTCCAAATCAGATACTGAACAGAGACAAACACCTGATCCTCTCTAATTGCATTAACTCCTCCCAGGGTAGGGCAGGGCCACACACACACACACACACACACACACACACACAAGCATGTGCGCACACAGGCCTGCTAGGCTCTGACTCTACCCGAAAAAGTATTGACATTTATTACCAGAATCCCCTGGAAGCGTGACTCCTGATTGATCACAGCAACGGACAGCATGGCCTAAGAATAGCTGCATGACCACAGGGAAAGGGTAATACAATAAGGGTTAAAAAGCCAAGAAGTGATATCAGGCTCACATAGACGAGGATAAAGTGTGACTGAAGGATGGGGGCAAAAAGAGCGGATGACAGAGTCAAGCCTGTATAAGCCAACAATAATCTGATAATAATCAAACTAGGAGAAAATGGTATTCTCTTCGCCTGGCTGGATACAGAACAGTAGTAATGTCCTCATGGAAACATTGATCCATCTGCAGTTAACTCAAAGCCTTTTGCCTTTAAACCAAATCCGGCCTGTGTGTGTGTGTGTGTATTGGAGAGGAGCAGCCTGCCTATTTTGCCATCAATATCTGCTCATCTAATAAATGCACAAGATTGCGAAATAAAATTGAGTTTCTTTCGCAGTCGCCGGCAGGACCATATTGAAACCTATTGATTGCCTGTGCTTACATTCACTTGCTCCGGGAGCCAAGGACCCATTGGTTTTGGGATGAGATGTGGTCAGCGCAGCTGCCAAACGGCCCCCACCAGCGCAGCGAGAGCGGGCGACACTGAACGCAACTCAGCAGAGGTACGGAGCACACGCGCTGGCACTTAACCTTGAAGCTGTGTTCAACCTCGCTATGAATAATGCCCTTGGGGAAGGGAGGGAGTGTGGCAGAGAGGACGACGAGAGGAGGTGCGGTGGAAGGGGAGGCAAGGAGAGAGGGAGGAGGGAGAGAGAAATACAGAGAGGGAGACTGGCAGCGTGTGCATTCAAAGAGCTGCACAGATTGTGTGGAAAGGTTGTATAGGAGGCGTGTGTGTGTGTGTGTGGAAGAAGAAGAGGGAAAGGGGAGGAGGAGCGGGGGAGTGGAGTAGGAAAGGATGCCAGAAAGGTCACTAGGCAAAAATGATGAAGTCATCTGTATTAGTTTTTCTGTGGCTGCAGCCTGGCTGAAAGCTGGCTGCTGGCCAGAGAGGTGAGCTGTCTGTACCTGCAGCCAGGCTCCTCAGGCATTAGCAGCTCATCAACTCACTGGATTCACATTGAATTTTAAAAGCCCAGTCCGGGGTCACTTGAATTTATAAAGGTTGTGGCCTTAAACTTTCTACAGTTTGAGTAACCTACTATATGAAAGAAAGTCATGAAAATAAACGGCTTCAATAATCGTGACATTTTCATATAAATAAATGTCTGCTCTGCTACTCTCTTGATTTAACACAATAGTGATTCAATCTATACCCAGTTCATAAAAGCTTTTATATTTGCTGTTCTAAACACTCGGTAAAAAATCCTCTGGTGCAGAGTAGTGATGCTTTTTAGGTTCATGGTGGCAGCAACAGCGGTTTGTTTGTAATAAATAGAAGAAGAACTAGTTAGCATGAGCAGAGCAGCTACCATGGCTGAACAGACAAAGGAAACACAGACAGATAAAGACATCACAGTACTGGCAACACTGTTTGATTGCCTGGTGACCTCTGGGAGATGCAGTGAAAAAACACCACAGCAATAACCCTGTATCGCCAAGGATGTCGCCAAAATAAATAAAACAAAGATCTGGCGGATTATACCACTTTAAGATGCATTTGGATTCATGCCTTTTTGGCGTTTATTTCCACAAATGCACAACGGCTGGTGTGTGCGAGTCTGTTCGTCTCCACGTCTGTCATACATCTTAGGCTTGCATTTCCACAGAGCCATTTTTGCAAAAAGCCAATAAGGGCTCCCGAAAAGGTTGGAGACTGTGGCTTCCTCGAGGGCCCTGCATCTTCTCCCCCTACCCGCCTCTGCGCTTGCCAAACCAGTGATGCAACAAATAGGCAATCCGCTCCCTGTGGCCCAGGCAGCCCAGGACAGCTCCAGTTCTGTAGCCTCCGCAGTCGAGGCCTTTCCACTCCTCACACACCTCAGAGACGACAGCGTCTCTGCTGCCCGCCTCCCTCTGTCAAAACAAAGACAAAGTTACAAGTAAGTGTTACATTCACCGGCGTCAGTTTACTCAATATTCCCATGTCTGAATGGCCAGCATTCTATTCTATTCTATTTTATTGCGGAAGAAACTCGATGACTCGAGGATGAGAGAGTAGTTTGACAATCTGCTGGTTGGGAGCCAAGGAACTCAAAATCTGGATGATTACACAGTTTTATAGTTTTAATAATAGGAATGTTGCTTTTCCATTTCTTCCTCAACACTGTTGTATTCTATTCTATTCTATTCTATTCTATGCCATTATATGCCATGCCATTCTAACCTCTATCTTACAGAGAGAGTTTAATGGAGCATGCAAGTGCTTTTTAAGCAACGTCCTTCTTCCCATTCACCCAGTAAAACACATTCACAACAGGCAGCTGCCCAGGAAAACCACTGTCTTCTACTGTCTTCTACTGTTTAAAGGAAAAATCCATCCTAAAACACTTTAAAACACTGTTGAAAAAACAGCTATTGGTGATGTGTCTTGCATTTCTGGGCCCATTTTGCTGTTTGGTGGTGTATTTTTCTGACTCCCGCTGATAACTTGCCAAATGTAGACAACATGACTTCATGTCAAGGTATTTTCAGCGCAGCTACAATGGAGTTTGAGACAATTTTTCTAAAATCTCAAACATCAGCGGTAAACATCATGTTTTGGTGTCAGTCTGTCAGTCTGTCAGAATCAAAGAGCAAGAGCTTCTTTCTAGACTCGCCATTTTGCACTGATGTTCAACAATCATACAGGGAGAAATCCATCACACAGGCAGAGATACCAATTTCTCCACTGACAGTAGCCTCAATAGACCAGAATTCAATACAACCGCAAGACCTGTTGTGTTTTGAGTAAGTGGCGTAACTTGTATTTTTCTGGAAAAACTTATAACCCACAGCTGAATGCAAAAAGTTCACACCCGTAATTCTGGGAAATGTAGGAAATCATTTACTGAAGTAGAATTAGGTTGAGGGAAAGTGGGTACATCAAAAAGTATATTCCAACACAAAATAATTAATGGAACGCAATGAAGATCACAGATGATGATATACACTACCAGTCAAAAGTTTGGACACACCTGATTGAATGTACTGTGTTTTTCATTATCTTAAAGCCATTTTGATCTAAAGGCTTATGCTTAAATGCTTGAAATTTGTTTCTTAGATAAATATAAATAGTGAAGTTGATGCCTATATATGAATTTCTTTCCAAAGCAAAGGGCGGCTACTTTCAAGAATCTATAATATAAGATAGTTTTGATTTGTTTAACACTTTTTTGGTCACTGCATAATTCCATTTGTGCTCAAGGACATTTCGATGAGTTGTGGAGTGAGGGGAGAGTACAGCTCATTCACTCCCACATGTCAAAAAAGGAAAAAAAGATCATTCATGTTGTTTGGTTGAAACCTGAAATAATGAATGCAATTCTTGTTTGCGGGGGAGTTTACTTCTCTCATAAAGCGAGGTTCCTGAGTGAGCAAAGGTCTGGCTATATTTGTACCTTAAACAAAACCGTTTGGTCTGTGAGGTTTGGCCTGTAGGCACTCTCACATCTGCCAATTGCTATCTGAGGAGGATGGGCAAAGTGCAGAGTGAGGGGGGCTTTTTGTCTTAATGATAAAATAGATGATGATGACAATGCTGATATAGTAGCTGATACAGCATACAGCCCTCCTATACATATTTCAAAAAGGAAAGGACAATCAACTTCTGCTTAATCACCCATTTTAGCACCCCCCCTTTAGCTGTGATCAAAAAGTATTGTATGGGTGTAAGCAAGGACCGTAAAGAGGTTCCAACGCACCGCTTTCACCAGTCAGCTCTTTTGGAAATCAATGCTGTCGCCCCCCGAGTGAAGACACAGAGGAAGAATATTTCAAAGTTGTAATCATTGGGATTCGGCTGATCCCGAGCTGCCTCCCCTACAGTTTCGACTCTTCACATTTACAAGAGCTCTTTGCATAACTTGGCATGATTGGCTGTGATTTCTCAAGCAGCACCCTGCGCGGCTGACAAGTTGGTGCGACATCGGTGAAAATGTCAAGGCGGGTCAATCAGCATGCTGTCGAATGAAAGCCACCAATTACCTCGCAACCAATCATATGGCGCACAGGTTTGCATGCAAATTAGCCACCAAACGTTTGGTATTTTTACAATTCCTTGCTGTCATAGAAACAGAAGAAGGCGGGGGGGGGGAGTTTGTTAAACACTGTAGCACTGCTGTCATCGAAGGGAGCAGAGGGTTCATTTGTCTCACTCTCATATCTAAACACACCTGTTACAGCCGCTCAGACAGAAAAAGAGATAAATATTTGACTTGGCCATGCTGTTGCTTGAAGTGAAAAGCGCCCTGTGGAAAAAAAAAAAAAATTGCGAGAGTGCCTAATTCATCACATCACAGCGATAATAAATTCAACGCTTTAAACAGCGCATGGCAAAAGGAGAGTAGCGGAGAAGGAGAGAGAGAGAGAAAGACAGAGAGAGAGAGACAGAGGGAGGAAGGAGGAGAAATGCGGCAATGCAGTGTACCAGAAGGCCACTCTATCATACTGTCGTAAACCTCTATTAGGAGGAGTGCCTGGTTTTTCTGCACATATAAATCAATTCACTAATATGACCGTAGCATGGTGACTGACCACAGGCCTCAGCTACTGACTACTACCACCCCCTACCCTACAAAAAAAAAATAAAAATACCAGAAAACACTCACACAGAAACAACACCCTCCCCCGTCACACAGTCCAGTTGTACTGACCCAAAAGGCAGAAAGCAATTTCAGCCCTGAGTACAAGCATTATTACAGGTCCTGATGGAAATGAATGGTGGGGTGGAGCGCTGGACAGTGTAATACCTCACACTGCTTGTACTGCTTTCTGGGTCACGCGTTTCCCAACCTCACACACACACACACACACACACACACACACACACACACACACACACACACACACACACACACACACACGGACACAATGACAAGCACACATACACACACAAACCACTCAGTGACCATACATGAATACAAATGTCTGAGTTTGTATTCTTTGTGTGAGGCCATTTGGTTTGCATCACTGGAGTCCTCTAACTCTATTTTTGACTGATAATAAGGCCGCTGACAAGGGCAACACCTTGCCTCCACATCCTACTGTATGGGAATATGATAGCAACTGAATTAATACCGGTCTGAGACTATGGGAAATGTGAACAGTAGGCCTTTAAATATTTAAAGTTTTTGAATTTTGGTTTGTTTTGACCTGGGGTCAAATTGATCCTGAATATAATAAATGTTATTATCCTTGATAATAAACACAGTGTTTCTTTCTAAATGTTAGGAAAACCACAAATAGGTTCTTAAAAGCAACATAAAGCCAAAACCAGAATTTTTTTTATATTTTAGGTAAAACAATGAGACTTTATGTTGATTTGCATGTTTTTCTATAGTTGCATAATATGAATATTTGATTTAACCCTCCTATTGAACATGAGGGGTAAATAATACCAGTGGTGCTGGTCATACATAATTTGCTTAGTGAGATATCTTTAACTTTTTCTACCTTTGATTTCTCTTACAGGGAAATCTATTCATCGGCCATTAGCAAAATCAGACTCAAGCAGTCTCGTTGAGAAAAGGACAACAAACACTGGGCCTGCACTAGTATTGACTGGGCTACAATTAATTTGTGTTCCGCTCAACATTAATTAATCACTTTACAGAGTGGTACCTAAGCCAAACTACACAGGATGTTTTGACATTGGTAGTCTTTCGGAACATCCTTGTGTCCAAAAAGCGTCCATTCAGAAATTAATTACAGCCTCGCCATGGCTGCGCCATCAGTGTGAGTGCAAGCTGTTTTAATTAGCGCAGTGAGAGCTTAAGTTATTCAGTCACTTAATTCTCTGTAATGCAGCACAAGACCTACGCCAATAAATGTGCACACAGTTCACCCGTCTGAAGTGCACATACGCGCAGGAGCATTCGTGCGTGCGTGCTCAGACACACACTTGGCACACACGGATATATGCACACACACACACACACATATATATCTACAAAGCACATGCACAGCTTGATGTGACGAAGAGAGAGGGACAATATGTTGATCATTTCAAGGATTTCCTACATTGTTAACACCCAATTTAAAGAGGTTGGTGTACTCCATAAAAATTGTTAAATGTGGCCAGGACCTTGTCTTTTCAATACCTGTGTATGCCGTGATTTCCAAATCCCCTTCCCTGGTCTGAGATAATCAATAGAAAGCTTTTTCGCAGCGGACAGCGAGGAATACAAAGGACCCCCGGGTAATAAAAGTCAGTCCCCGATGTCGCAACTTCAATCTCTTAGCCGCTGGTAAACATCATTGATGAGTAAATAAAGAAAACACGCGGCGCCCCAGTAGCCATTTCTCTGTGCAGGTCAGGACTCGACTTTCATTTAGCCTCTCCTGATTAAAAAAAATCAAGAATAAAAAGATGTCTGCCTTACCTCACTTGACATCAAATGCAAGCCGTGGGTGAGAAATGTACCTTATTATGACAAGCTGAGGGGAATGGGGAAAAACGGCAACAATATTAGAAACATAAACAGTGGAAGTGTGTCATGCGAGGTAGGCTGTTTTCTCATTTTTCTTTCAGGCAAGCTTTATGCCCTTCACATTAAAGAGAAATACAGACCGCTGTACATTTAGAACAACAGCTCTGAGACATTCGTTTTTCCCAGTTTCCCTGTAGCTCGCTCTTTGTTTTCCATTCGGCGGTGCAGGTGGCGTGAGGCGTTTCTGATCATCTCAGTTGGTGGTCTATCTGCTTCTGTCATGTTTAATTTGAGACTTTGCTTCCTGCTTTGCATTACTCCTGGTTTTGTGGCACCGCCACTTCAAATAAACAGGAGGTATGAACAAAGACTCCCCAGGGTTTCATAGGGGTTATACATGGTATTATACATGGGTATATCTGCAGAGCCAAAGCATGAACTTTAATTATTCTTCACCCGTCTCCAACATCATTCTGGTGCAAACCAGCAGATTGGATATGAAGAGGTCCTCAGCATGCATAAGCCTTCACTCACTGATAACCTTATATCAAAAGGATTTCTTTTTTCTTCTGCCTGCAAGTGAGAAGCACAACATCTGAAGGTCATTCTTGCATAAATCCGCAGTGCACAGATGAATGCGCATCATAGGCTAGCCATTCCATTTGCTGTTTCACTCAATTTATTGAATATGCATCAGGTCATGATTTCTAATGCTCCTCCCGTCCACGCGGAGGTAATTAAACCAAATATGATCAACGGCTGGGTGTTAAAACAGCTCAACCTGAAACGCCGGCTTAGCAACACGAGGTCGAGCAGTTATGGGAGAGAGGGAAGGAAGGTTGGACGTAGATTAACGGTGAAGAAAGGTCATCAAAGCGACCTATCAAGAAAATAATAAAAAATAAACTGTTCATGTAACAGCAGAGACCCGGTGATGTCCTTGAAGGCCACCAGAGGCATCTCTCCGGCATTGTAAAGCAAAAACTTCATAATATTAATTAGCGTGTTGAATAAGAAAGAGCCCTTCAGTTAATGAGAAAGAAACATGTTGACTGGTCCATATTCATGCTTCATGCTTATCAGTAGTACAATAAAGAAACTAGTCTTCGTTCATTTCCTTTCTGAATTTGACATCATGACATGCCTAATATTTTCATTTAGGGTAGTTATTTAAGAATGCAGATTCATTTTTGTTCCCCCTCATTGGTAATGAAAGGTTTAACAAGTTAAGAGGCGATTCGATGATTGGATGTTATATTCTGTGTAATTTAAAAACTGAAAAATAGTCAGATCCCAGTACATAGTTGAATAATAGTGAATAATCAAGTGGATTATATCACTGATTGGAGTTTTAGACCAGTAATCTGTAATGGGTGTAAGTAAAGTATTATTTTCCCAAAGCTGAAGGTATCATCCTATTAATCCTATCCTATCTAATCTCACATGCACACTCATCACGCACGATTAAGCGAACGGCACACATGCAACTATGCATGTACAGTTGGCTTGGACGTATACTGTACACATACATACATATAGACAGATGGGTGAATGTGAGTGCACACACACACACACACACACACACACACACACACACACACACACACAAGAACATCCTTTTCATCCAAACGGAACAGCTGGACTAGAAATGCAGTAACAGGTTCTTGGCCTTGTCTCCCTCTGTTTTTTCTTTCCTCATCTGTCTGTTTGTCTTGCTTTGTCTCTTTCTCACTATCAGCTCCTTTCTCTTTTTCCTCCACCTCCCTTACACCCCCCCCCCCCCCCCACCCCTACCCCCCCACCTCCACCCTGCCTCTCTCGATCTCTTTGTCTCTCTCAGTAAATTTCTCTCTCTCTCAGCAGTCACAGTCTAGCCAAAATAGATGAGTCTGGAATGTTCCCACACCGCATGCAGCGACGGATGACAGCTGTCCTCACGGGGATTGTGTGCGTTTTTTTTTTTTTTTTGTTTTTGTTTTTTTTGTTTCTGTATGAGTGTGTTATTCTCACTCACTTGTGTCTGTTTGTTCCTCTCTCTGGCTTTCAGCTATTGTTTTTGTTTTTTTTCCCCCTTCTTTACGCTCAAACTCCTGCTTCATGCATGCACAGGCACACAGTCATTGTCTCTATATCTCTGTCTCACTGTCCCCACTATATCTCTGCTCCTCTCTCGCTGTCTCTATCTTTTTCTTCTATTCAGGGACATCCAGTCATCTGCTTCTAAATTAGGCTATTCCATGCCGTTGCCCAATTGCCCAACAGCGTGAGGCTCTGGCCACAGCAGTTAAACTGAGCGGGGGGTGAGAGGGGGGTTCTGCCCGCCTTTATATCCCATGGTAAACCCAGGCAATACCATCTGTGTGGGCAAACGCTAAGCATTTTTCTTGCAGCATGTAATGTGTCCTTATGCAAAAAGTGTGTGCGGGCGGATCTCTTTGTGCGTTTGACCCCGAGCGAGAGTCCCTGAGCGAGGGAGCGTGTGTGTGTGTGTGTGTGTGTTTGTTTGATCACTGAAGGACAGGTGTAGCTACTCGTTCCTCCCCCTCTCCACTCTGATATTCACAGCCAGGGGCAACACCTGCCTGCCGTGCCCCCTCCCTCCCTCCCTCCCTCCCACCCTCCATCTATCCATCCATCCATCCATCCTTCCTCTCAAGCCCATTTCTTTCTCTTGTTCCCTCTGATTTTGTCACATTTTCTCTCTCTCTCTCTCTCTCTCTCTCTCTCTGTCTGTCTCTCCAAAGTTCAGGTAAAGCCATATGAGCTGTCTTCTCTTTCCCCACTATTTATCCATTCATCCTTCCCTTCCTCCTCTCTCTCTCTCTCTCTCTCTCTCTCTCGGTGCTTGGCTGGCTAACATCGCGCCAGCTGTGAGGCTGCAATCAAACGAGCTCCTGCTAGACCCCCTGGGGTTCTGCTGAAATCACACACACACACACACACACACACATATTTCAAACACGTATTTTAAAACAATACAAAAAAATTTGCACTATGCACTCATTGGACTGTGAGAAATAACTCCATGATTGACTGTGTTGGTTTCAATGCATCGAGTTCAGGGTTAGACAAACAAATGTTCAACTAGCTAACGTAGACACCAAGGTATCAGTACTTGTTACCAGCTAGTCTACTTGTTTAATATCACTCTCGTGCTTTTAGGAGGTGTAACGTCAACTTTTTTTTGTAAAATTTTAACACATGGGAGTAATACTTTTATGGAAATTAGCTATTCGCTATATGTTTACATTATCTGAGTTTAAAATTTCAGATGGGTACAAGTTGTTTACATCCCTAATAGAAGTGAATGTGCACAAACACAGAGGCACCGGATGCTAGCACACGACATGCAGGAGAGCAAAAGACCTCTTGTAAATCTATCATCTCCTAACAGCTGTCCCTTCCCCCTTCAGCCCAACCGCAGCCCTTTCTCCATGCCTCAGGTACACTGAAAGCCAGCTGACTGCTTGTTACAGCGCAGTAAACAGGTATGTCTCTGCAGTCAGCGCCTGAGTGCGTTGTTATGTCATGGTTGAGAGGAGACCCCAGTGCGTCTCCATAACCCACTTACCAGCAGCCAGACAGACAGAAGATCGGAGGAGCGGGCTTAGGTGAGTCATGCATCAGCACTGCATTAGCTGGAGACAGGATTTCAAGGCAGGCTGTGAGTCTATAGAGAGCTGAGCTACCTTTCTGCTGCCTGACTTCATATTCTGTTTGTCATATAGGCTTTGTCATGAAGACGCCAGCTACAATGTGTCTCATAAGGACATCCAAACCTGCCTGGCTTATGCTCAGCACAGACCAGTCCACTCAAGTCCAGTACAATCCAGGCTACTCCAGTGCCAGAGGGGTCAAATGTCACTGAATATAGCCTTCCATGTAGGGCTGGGCATCACAAAGCTAAACCTATTGATACTGATTTTTGGCATCATTATCAATTTTAAGGTCGCAAAAGTTTCAAAATATTGGAATCTTGTTGTATGTTGTAACTATGGGAATTCAATTTTTCTTGTTTATGGGCATTTTCCTCAGGAGAAATCAACTGAGCAGGGTGTAAATCGTTTTTTTTTAAGAGAGCAGAGGGCATGTATAAATCTTAATAAGAGAGCAATGACATGTCCTGTTGCTCAACAAAGAAAGGTATTGAGAAAAGCACCAGTTTAGAGCTGCATCAGAGTACTGAAACCAGTACCTCATCTGTTTCACTAGCCTTGCTCAGCCCAGCCCTGTCCCATCTCAACCCAACTGTGACAATGAAGCTAATTACTGCACCTCCAATCCCACGGTGCTGACAGTCTCGTTAGCCTCCGATTTACACTTTTAATTGAATCAAGCGTATCAGCATCATCTGGCACATACTAAGTATATTTGGCTGCTTACAACAGCCGATATCCACAGCAGTTCAGTTTGATTAAGAGCAGCTTCAAAACCAGCGATCCATTTTGATGACACAAACTGTAAAAATGATAATAGTACAAGGAGAGAAGCGGCCCGGATTCCCACTTAAACAACAATGCACAAAATACACTTGATTCCTTTATCCTGCTAAAATCTTGACCTTCACTTTACAAGAAGGAATATGTGTAAAAACCGAGGCCACAAGGTCTGCTTTCCCCAACCCCATTCTGTATCAGTTTATAAATCCTCGCCCAGAGGAACTACAATCCTTGTGCCATGAATAATCTCTTCACATCTCTGACTTGGATTTGGAAATCCATACATTTTAGTTAGCACCCTTATCCTGACAGTGCATGCTGAGGGGATCAAACCTGCAGCCTTCCAGTTAAAGCAGATGTGTGTTTGTGATTACAGCCATAACATACCACAACTCCTGCTGGAAAAGCTTGAACGAACACTTGTTGACTAGTTCAGAACTGATAAATGTGGAGTGAAGTGATGGTTGACTCACACAAAAGATGCAGATTCTCCAAATGATGACAATTATGATGTTTAATCTCATCTCCTACAATTGTTAGTAATCACAAAAAAAGTAAATCTTCAAACAACTGAAAACACATCCAGCAAAGATCTTTCTTCCGAGACACACAGGTGCAAGACTATAAGCGTATTAGGACCATTGTAGGTGATTTTTTTTTTTACTGCAGTCGGGGGGAGGGGGGTAATATTCTGAGAAAACACTCCGAATTTCTGAGATTAAAGTTGGAAATGTGCGAGAAAAAACTCAGAATTTCAGATTTTCAGAGGTAAAAAAAAGGTAAAAAAACAGGTAAAAAAACCCTGAAATCACCTACAATGGCCCTATTACTCTTCCATTCGACACAGATCCAATATGGCCGCGCTCTCTTTTCCATCAACCTGGCGGGATATGAGTCATGTGACATGCTGCATGATGACCCTACCTGCTATACAAGTTGTGGACATGAATCATGCAGTGTCTGATCTAATGCAAACTAGCTGATACGGAACGACCACATCCACTTTAAGTAAGTTCTCGGAGAAACTGCCATGTTGAAAGAGCAGCCCGGGAGCGGGGAGATTTTGGCAGCCCCTTCCAAATGATCGTCTGAATAGTGGGGAGCATCACATGGTTAAGTGGCCACTAAACGCATCCTCAGCCCTTGTAATTTGAGATAATGGCTTTGACATTTCAATGTCAGACCTACGGCGTGCCACAGCAAGCAGGCCTCTTGAAAAGCAGGACGAAAAAAAAAAAGTTGGAGCAGTGATGCCGCATTGAATCAATAATCTCTCATCCCATTACTCCATCTGTTTCAGGAGAAGGAGAAGAAGAGGAAAAAGGGGACATTCAGCATTTATATGTCTGGCTCCAGTACATTTACTTTCTAATGGACGCCTGCTGGATGCCACTGAGGTGTGGGAAAGTGATGGCTGTGGGACAGACATCAGAGCAGACAGACTGATGGAGAAGGCCAGCCTCGCAATCATTAGCATGAGCACTGAAAGCCAATAATCGCTTATCAAGCCAGAACGCCAGAGTTCAGACGCCTGTAAATATAATGATGAATAATCCCACTGTTAAACACCGAAGGACTGGCATAAAACACGGTTCAAGCAAGTTAAATTTCTGTTCAAAGAAAGGCATAAAATCGCCACCTCCCACTGTGCCTACGGAGGGATTTGAATAAACAATAATAGATAGAGGGATTTAGATGCAGCCGATGTATTTGCTCTTCCCTTCCCTGTGGTGAAATGCAACTTGGGCTATAAAAGCATGATTTCTTTCCACATAAATTGCAGGTGGGAGTCGGGCACATCACTTTGCCTGTATTAGAAAGTAACGCCCCACGACAAGCTGTAATTACCCAGTCAGAACAGAGACTCAGCTGCAGGAGAGAGAGACAGAGAGGCCGAGAAAGACAGAGGGAGAGCGAAATGGCCGTGCGCAAGAGTGTGTTTGTTTCTATCTGTGTGTGCATCTGTGTTTATGTCTATTGTGTGTGTGTGTGTGTGTGTGTGTGTGTGTGTGTGTGAATGAGAGAGAGAGAGAGAGAGTGTGGCAAGCTCTGACTCAGCACATCGACATGGGCCTCAGTGGCTGCCGGCTCTTTTATTACCTAATCCAGTTTAGGAGATGAATCCGGCCCGTAATCTAATATTCTCATAAATGATTCCCGCCGTATACATGAATCCCTGACCTTAGCTATAACAGCAGCCTATCCAAGCCACAGCCGACGGAAAGAACACCCACACAGTCACACACACACATAACCATCCATGCTGGTTGCTGCACTTGAATAAATCATTTCAGTCTTTTTCAGTAATTGGCAGTGGGGATCGCTCACCTCATTGCTCCTACCTGTCTAATGGTTTGATATTTGCCTAAGCGCGGTAAAGTTAGTGTGGTGAAAGGTCGTTTTGGTTCACGTTCCTCCCCTGCTTTACCCGTTGCGTGCGGAGCAAGCATTATAGATGAAAGCTGACATGAAACTTTGCTTCTAATGTCAGCTTTCATCTCTCCAAGGTCTCCCCAAAACCTTGCTCTGTGCCTAATAGCGTCCTCCAGGCATGAGCCGGGCCACGGCCCCACTCTGCGAGACCAATAAAATACCCCTGAACTGTGAGCAGTACCTCAAACACTTGTCCAGGCAGGCACTGGGAGTAACCGAGGTGAAAGCTCAGCGACCAACTCCCTGAGAGAGAAAGTGTGTCATGTGTTTTCATTTTTTCCCCTTTCCACTCTTTCTCATTTTTCTTCGGTTCCCAGTCCTAATATTTGCCAGGCGACGCTAGCATTTCGACAGAGCTGAGTCTGTATTTACTCAGCATCTGTAAAGCCAGCCATGTTAATAAGACTGGCCGGCTGACTACCTCCACCACTGCCTTATTCTTTCCTCTCCCCTCTCCTTCTCTTATATTATTTCCTCTCTAATCAAGTGCTTCTGCATTTGTATTTCTTCCCTAAAATTTCTCAAGACAGAGATGTTCACTTAACTTTATGATCCAAGTTTAATTCTTACATTATCAAACACAACATAACTCATTAGCCCAAGCCATACTGGGAAGGATCATCCAAACAAACAGTACAGAGGGAGCGAGGCACAAGGGTGATTACATGTGGAAAATACAACTTGACCTCTTTAGCAAAACATCACAGTGTACCACATACTGAAGGCAGCAATATAATCCAGAGAGAGAGAGAGAGAGAGAGAGAGAGAGAGAGAGAGAGAGAGAGAGAGAGAGAGATGAAGTAGAAAGGATGGTCAATATCAGTTTCTTATGGTCACTGCACTAATAAAGGCACTGGGAGCCTCTTGATGTGCTGCTTTGCATGACAACCCACTGTTTGACAGTAGATTTGATGGCAATGACAGCAGTGGCAAGCCAGCTAGAAAACTTAGATGCAGTGTGTGTGTGTTTGGTGCAGTTGAAGATATCAAGTTTACCCAGCACTTGTGAATCCAAACATAAGAGCCTTCCCACACTTACTGCCCCAACTTATTGAATCAATTTATGTAAACAAAAAGCTCTGGGCGCAGGACTGGACCAGAGTGCCTGGTGATAATGTACTGTGTCATATCAAGTTGTTGACGTCTTTCTTTGTTCAATGCAAGAAGAAAGACATATATAAACCGTTTGGAAGTGATAATGGAAGGAACCCACAGCAAGAGTGACAGGGTGGGCGAGTGGTTAGACCGTCCTGTAGCCAGAAGGTCACAGGTTTGACTCCCACGACAGCCGACTTGTCCATCCTGTTGAAGGCCTCCAGCAAACCCTCCCTGCTCACACTTTGTAAGTCGCTCTGGATAAGAGTTGCAGCTAAATCCTCTAAATGTAAAAAAGAGGCAAGGCAAGGGTATAAATATATAGATAAAGAAGCATCCCTCTTAAAGATGATCCCAAACCCAAATTTTAAGGCACTCTGAAAATACAGAATTGTACAAAAATTGACATGTGATAGATAACAAAAGATATTCAGAAAAACCTCCCCAAAGAAAATGCTGCAGTAATAGCATAATTATGTTACTTATGTACTGCGTATTGAAAAACATATCGCACACTGTCCCAAAGTACAATAAGCTCTTATAAAACTGCACAATTTTAGTAACTTCTACCTCATCTTGGATATAGAAACTATAAATGAGGAATCTGAATTGTACTCAATATGGTTTTTACAAAAAAGGTATTCCTATTGTGATTGTGGCATCTCATATTTTTTAGACCATTCTGTACACAGCAGTACTACTGAATTTGTCTGAATTACAAACCGGAATTATTTTAATTGGCTTTTCACTGCCTCATTTGGTGTTCCAACATGCACACCAACAAACTACCCAACCAGTAGTAACAACAAAAAATGCCATGGAGTTAAATCAAACCCAGGAAATGTTTTGCTGTAAAACAGGTTATGCAGAGATTGAATCATTGCATCAAGTTAAAAAAAAACATGGGGTGAACCAGATGGGAGGAGCTTTCCCTTTTTGACTTCACTGACTGATGGCCAAATTTTCTACCATTAAATCATTGAATTGAAGTGGTAAATTATGTGTATGTGTGTGTGTTTATATAACGGTATTCTTTTTCCTTTGGTATAGACTGTACATCACCCACCAAGGTAACTCCAGCTTTAAAAACCCAAATTTCCAGAGTCAAAAGGTGCATTACAACGTCCCATATAATCTATGAGTGCACCAGTTTGATGCCCTGCCCAGTGTCCAGAACGGTGGGAGGGAACCAGGCTAGTTTAAACCTCCTGAAGCAGCGCAGACACATGCCACACAGCCAGAACAGGTTGAGGCCACAGCACCAGTTGGACAGGTGCACCATGGGATAGGTGGCCTTGGGGAAGTGGGTCTTCCAGTGCTTGGCCACATCGCTTCCTGTGGGCAGGTGAAGCGTGTAGTCGCTCCAGCGTTTGGACACGCCATAGGCGGCCGTCACTGTCCTTCCCTTTTCCGACCATTGGGTGTCGCTGTCTGGGTTGCAGTTGAACTCCACCCACTCGGAGGTGAAGTCACCGAGGCACGGGGTGTCGCCGGCCTCCGCGTCACCCCCAGTGGGGCTCAGCTCAGCCCCCTGCACGGCTATGTAGATCCCCTCCACCCTCCGCACCTCTTTCACCCAGGGGAGCGAGTTCTCGGTGTCCAGGACGAGGATGAGACGGGAGCAGTGGCCGGCGTTCTTCTCCTTCCACCACTCCAGCAGCTGGGCCAGATGGAGACTCTCGCCTCCTGCAGCGGAGGAGGGAGAGAGGGGGAGGAGGAGAGGGGGAGATGGGGAAGGGAGCAGAATGGGGAGAGAGTGAAGGAGGGAGACAGGAAAGGAGAGAAAAAGAGGACAGGGGACATGATGTATGGTGTGACATGATGGAAATGTGCCAGACACACATATAAATCTATATTCAAAAATGTATCACAATATTTGCAAATTAAAGGCCTTTTTTAACTAATTGTGATCCGAGAGTGTGTGCGTAGTGTGTGTCAGTTTCATTTTCATTTTCATTTTTTAGTTGACACTCAAGCAGGGAGCAACTATTGGTTCAGTGTCTTGTCCCAAGGACACATAGCTGTTGATGGACACACTGGCTGTTGCAGGGATCAAACCTGTAAATATTCAGTTGCAGGATTGTCTCTCTAGCCACTAGGCAACCCTGCTGCCATCACACACACACACACACACACACATACACACACACCTTGGTTTTCTGGTGGCAGCTCAAACCCAATATTGGAGGCTGCCACACACAGCATCTCTCAGAACTAATTCAGGGTTTCTTCAAGTTTCTTTTGAAAATTCTCTACTTTTTTTCCCCAGATTTCAATTACTTTAACAACAGAATAATAATTCCTAGATCCCAAAAGAAGTAACAAATTATTTCTGTTACCCTAAAATGATTATTTACTTTCAAGTACTAGGTAAGGAAAAAAAAGAGTTGAAGAAAAAAAGGAAAGAAATGCAGCTCTGCAAAGGAGTGATTGGTGTTTTGGGTAGGGCTCTATCCACGTGTCTGAAAAACTACAACAGCACTACTGCATTATTAAAGCCATTTGTCATATATAACCACTGTGATCAACAGAATAACGAAAGAATAATTCTTTCATCACTCTGCTGTATAATTTAGCATTGGATAGTAATACTACAGAACACCTTCATAACTGCAAGGATCAGAGTGAAAAAATGACTTAAAACAGCATTGATTGCTCCTAATTTGGACTTTTTCTGCCCAAAAAAAAACACTTCTTCAAAATGTGTACAATTAACCTCTAAACACCGACAGAAAAGTTACAATTACCTTCAGAATGGCGACACATAGGGAAGTGATTATCTATTCAATGGGGATTTTTTTTTCTTGTTTGCAGCACCACGCAGAGATAATGTGTCAAGGATTCTCTGAACAGAAGAGCTAGAGCTGACACTGTGTGAACCCGCTGTGATTCTCATTTCTGTTGAGGGAGCGCTCCTGTCACCGCAGACCGTCTGGAACATTCACAGAACCTTCTGTACTGCAAGCAAATTCTGTTCGGTGTCCTTGACAGCATTTTTTTAACCTTTTGATTTACTTGTCTGATTGGCGCAAGACAGTCGGTGATTGAGCAAGAGGAAAAGAAAATGAGAAGAATGGAAATCAGAATGAAATAAGAGTGCACCGGGAAAATACATAGCTTCAGAATGCAAAAAAATAAATCAGAGGGGGAGATTACCAAAAAGCGGAATATAGACAGTTGGCTGGCCTAGTGTTTAGAGGGAGCAGCCTGTAACGGAAAGGTCACGGGTTTGATTTCCACAACATTGGATGTGTCCTTTCAAAATGTCCTTGAGCAGAAAGCAGAACCCTTACCTACCCACTTCATCAGCTAAATGCCTAAAATGCCAATGTAAAAATGGATAATGAAAGATTGAATAAGAGAGGAACAGAGATGTTTTAGTTATCCTGAGAATGACAGACATTTTTCCAAGAAGATTAGCCTGATATTCAGACTGAATGGCCATTTCGTTACCACTCCATTATTCAGCCTGAAATTGCCTCCTAGTTAACTGTTTTCTGTGTGTGTGTGTGTGGGGGGGGGGGGTTGATTTTCCCCACACCAATCACTAGTGACTGATGTATCTGGCCGCTCTGACGTTATTTGACACTAATGCTGGCCGTATTTACTAACTTTACCAAGAATGTCGGTCGTTTTTGACCAAGACAATATATTTGTTAAAGGGTGATTTCAACAAATGAACCAATGAAAACATTTTTGCACGAACGGCTGTTGACCAGAGCAACACTAGACTCTCTGTATCTCTCAACAAAATCTGAAGAGTGGGTGGGATGCTATACAGGAGTCTGGAACCAGGGTACAAGAAGACAGAAAAGAGAAATAAATGAATAAACAAATAAATAAATAAATAAAAACAACGGACGTGGGCCCTCACCGGCCAGGGCCCAAGCTCCGGTGCCGCGGTGCGTGTGCCCACTGTAGAAAACCAGATAGGTGTCGTGGCGCGGCCCGTCCACCGTGCGCAGATCCAGAAAGTTCCGCAGCTTGGTCTGCACGGCCTCCAGTGTAACGCCGCTGGTGGAGTAGTCGCAGCCGAACGTCTGGATCATGTGGTGGGAGAAGAGGCGCTGCACGCTGTTCAGCATACCGGTGGAGCGCAGGTTCAACTCTTGGACTTGCTCAGGGGGGAGGAGGCTGGGCTGGCCGTCAGCGCTGGACAGAGGAGGGAGAGAGGAGAGGTGGATGAGAAAGAGGTCGCAGAGTTCAACTTCTTCATCTACTCTGAGGAGGAAATAAGTTGGCCTGGTTGTCAGAAGTAGTAGGGATGGAAGAGAGAGTCAGAGAAAGAGAGAGAGAGAGAGATATGAGTGAAAAGTTGATAGTTTGACACAACAGGGTGGGCTAGCCGTCTGCATCGCTGGGGAAAGAGGAGATGGCGAGGATGAGAGGAGAAAGGAGTGGTGGATCATTGCTGCAGGAAATGACATTAGCCTAAGGGATGTAAAGGGAGTCAAGAGTGGAAAGAAAGCGAGAAATTCGAAAGAAATACAAAAAAAAAAAAAGAGTTGGAGAGAAGAGAATTGAGCAGGGAGAGGAGAAAGAGAAGTGTTCTGGACAGGGATGTAAGAAGCCCTGCCTGATAATGACAGGTGGATGTTGACACCGAAATCCATCCACATCTCTGGACACACACACACAAACACACAAACACACAAACACACAGTCAAGGCTAGCCGCTACTCAATGCAGTCATCCTTTTTTTTTTTTTTTTTTTTTTTTTTTCAATATCTCTGAACCTGGTGTTATTCATGGCCAAGCGGATGGCAGAGGCATTCTTCACTCCTATAGACATTTGCATAACTCTGCTGTCATATCAGTCCCTGTGCCCCCATAACCACCTTCAGCCCAACCTTGACAAGGACAGGTGAAAGTTTATCTATTGTGGATGAGATGAGATTGATTTTCCCATGTGTTCCTGGCCAGTAGACTGGCAGTAAAGTGATTATTTGTTGAAAGCCAAAGCGGACATATTCTTCATAGCATGCAGTCAGAATTAGACTAGCTAACAATTTTGTTCATAGTCTTAAGTAAGAAGATGAAACTTTTGCCCCAAGTTGAATACTAAAACTGTATGAATCAGCATTTGGAGAGCATGAAATGTGAATGTTATCGTTTCCTTGTTAACAGTTGCTAAAACCTGGATTGCTAACCTGTACATTCCCTGGTCTAAAGATATAGTATACTTTGTCAAAATACAACATGCTGCAACCTCCACCTGGCCCAGCAAACTCACTGTTCACCTAAACCCATCTAATCTTCTCTGATCTCGTTGTGCCCAAGGGACTGAAGGCTTGTAGTTTGAGATTCAGGCCACATTTCTCCCCATTACACTCTCTCTTTCATCCTTAAAAAACCCTGTCCCTTTCTCGACAGCTCTCTCAGAGCTCCACCCCTCCCTCATTCACAATCCCTCCCTCTCCTTTGCTCTGTCTGTCCCTTTTTGCTTTTACCACCCCTCCCTCACTGTTTGCAACCTCTTTCCTCTCCTTGTGTCTTCTCCCTCCTTCTCACCCACCAATTTTACCCTCCCTCACTCTCCTTCTCATCCCCATCTCTCTCTCACTATCTCTCTCTCTCTCTCATCTCCCCGTGGGGCTCTTGTCATTGTGAAAACATGATCTGCAGCCATCAAACAGCCGATTATACACTGCTGCATTCTCATCATGCTCTCAGTCCTCCCTATGGACCCTGCGCATACAGCCTCGGCATACAGAGCGTCCACAGCTCCAATAGGACATGGGCCTGAATCCAAAATCACCTGGAGAACTAAGCACTAGGAGCTGGCATCCCTTCTGAATGCTAAAGCTAACTGCCAACTAAGAGGTTCAATATACAGAGAGTGGTCATAAACATGTTCACCAGCCAAACGTCTCTGACGTTCGGGGCACCGCTGGACCAGAGGCTGGATTTCAAAATAATCCAGTGGCACTCGGTAATGCTAATGTATAACTGCTGCCTAGCTTCTCCAGTTTAAAGAGGGGTGCTGAGGACCCGGGCATAAAACACTCAACATACGGCCGCGGAATACAGAGCACAGTATGGAGATATGTCGGCATCATCAAAACTAACTAGGCCTATGCTATTCCAAAAGCGTTTGGCCAACCGAGAGACTCTGGGAGAGGCAGTAGCAGCAGCTAAAGGCTAACTGCTCCAGCTGAACGACTTAGTATGCTGGGGAGGAAGCACTGGAATGATCCCTAAAGGGCCCAAACATTAGCGGCATGTTTATGCATAGTTATTGGCCTATTTATCCAGTTGGTTTTGTGTTAACTGGAGAGGGAGTTGGAATGAGTGATAGCATGTACCAGCGCCTATATGCCAAGAAAGGCTTCAACGTGGTTCAGATCGGCCCTCTGTGTGTGTTGTGTGTGTGAATGCTGTGTTTTGCTGCTGGGCAGCCTATGTGCATTGTGATTATTTCGGTATGTAGACTGCAAAACAAACCCATACATAACTGGCAAGTCTTGTAAACAGCTGCACCTAGGCAGAGTGCATGTCCTTGTGATATGCATCTCTAATGTATACATAAATGATTCAAGTGTGTGTTCGTCTGTGCATCTGGTATATGTCTGTGTCTCTCCGCTCTCTAGTACCTGCAGAAAGCGGTAGGTATGACCAGGGCGTAGCCAACACAGGTTCCCCCCAGGCAGCTGCCCAGCTCATGGAACAAGCCGTGGGCCAGAGACTCCAGAGGCAGCACCACCAGCAGAGCACTAAGGAAGAGGCCATTGGAGGGCTGCAAAAAGAAAACAACAGGCCTGATGAGTCCACATACAGATATCAGATTCAGAATCACCTTTATTTACCAAGCACATCCTGCACAGAAGGAATCTGACTCCTAGTAAATTGGTGGTGACACATTACCAGACCAGTTACACAATGCAGGATTGACACACTACTGTAGGTACAGAACAAAACATGACAGGACCTCACCAAGTGCAGACAGGATGCACTGTATGACAGCAGACTAAACATAACCACACTACAAGTATCCATTCAAAGCCGAGAAATTGTTCCAGTGAGTGTATATGTGCGTGCACAAACTAATACAAAAACGCATGCTGGCACACACACTAGCATATGCATGCACACACAGACACACAACAATAAATAAAAGTAGTGACATAAACCTCTCTGCTCTCTGTGCTACAAAATACTATTGAGCTTTAAGTGCAACCAATTTCTTGAGTCATTGTGATGGTATGCAATGCAATTTAGCATCCTCAAAAAGTCACTTTGATTTCATAGTACAACGCTGAATAAGACTCCTTGCCGTTTCTTTTGGATGCAAATCAATACCTGCATGGTTAAGTGGAATATATTCAACTGCCTAGGGTATAACAGACCTTAAAAATGTGTTGAACTCATTCATTAAGTTTTATGAAGTCGTACGCCCCTTAAAAAATGTTAACTTTAAGCAAGGAAGTGTCGTTGAAGAAGTTGTTATTGAATACACACATACACACACAGACATCTTTTATGTTCGGAGAGCTTAGGCTAGGTTTATTAATTCCTATAAAGAGTTATGTATGTGAATTTAAGTGGTTGACCCTGTATAACCTCAATGTATTTCAATAGCATGGGCAAATAACTAGCTGTAATGCCTTAAAAGCCCCACAACAAGAGCTGAATACTAACTTTCTGATATGTCAGCGCTGACAGCTCCCATTTCCTCAAGCAAATTTGCCACTAACACCAACGATATGCTGATCTCAAATTAGGACTCAGGCCCCTGAGACTCTAACAAGGTAAACGTCTAATAAGGCTAAATAAGTTATTGCTGCTCTTTATGCAAGTAGGTAGGGATATTAAAGTGCTAATTAAATTGGTTACGCTTGAGAGCAGCAGTGCCTCAGCTTAGGGAGCAACTAATAACTACACATTGCCACTAGCATCTCTCTCCAGGGTTTATAACATGGGTGCATGATATGTTTATGTACAGCACTGTCATGAAACTCAAAGTACTGCTTTAATACAGAAAGACTCTAGCAATGATCTATGATGTATTCGAAGAGAGTCTAAGGATTCTGACCTGCAGAACGTAGCTAAGTCAAGTTTGTTTATATATCCCTTTATCACAAGCATGTTTCAAAGGGCTTTACATACCATATCATACACATGTCATATACCATACTACATCAAACACACTCACATCTATGGGCAATTTAGAGTCTCCAATTCATCTGACCTGCATGTCTTTGGACTGTGGGGGGAAACCGGAACAAACCCCCACAAAAACGGGGAAAACAAACTGCAAACTCCACACAGAAACTCCTGTGAGGCGAGTGCCAAACCACTGAGCCACCAGCTGAGAGGTTTCCCAGTCACAGGCCTATGTGACAACTATGATAAATTTAAGCATCCTATAGCCTACTGCTATTAGAAATGCACACTATATTAAGAATTTGGAAGATTGTCATTGAATATTTTAAATGACAATCTTCCAAATTCTTAAAAGGAGAAAGGATTTCTGAAGCACTCCAGTATGTAGAGCATTAGAACAACGAATAGTGTATGAAATAAGCTATTATCGCAACACTTTCTAACTTTGTTAATAGATGTTTGATAGTTATAATGATGCATTATTAGGGGCCGGCAGCAGCTTTCATACACTGGTACCTATAGCCTACTAAATTACGTACACCACTCTAAACTAATTAAATCTAACCAGTCCCACATACTTTGCTCAAATTACATGGAAATCACTGCAGAGCATTAGACCTGCCCAAATAAAACTATTGTGGGGTTTTTCAGTTAGACTAATCAAAAATTGAGCCCACAGCTCATCAAAATGTCTGACTGTAAATGGTACTGTGCACAGCCACGATGAATTGCTGCTTACTCAATGTCCAATCTTCATGTAAAAAATAGAAAATATTTTTCTGTCATGGTAGATGAAACTTACAAAATTTCAGACTTCTAACTCAAAAACTGACAAACACTAAAAATGTCAATAGAAAATAGAGCATCTTTAAACATCAGTTTTTCGCTTATGGAGCATTCAACCCTTGTACAAATAACTTACAGACATCTCTATGTTGTCTCTAAAGTACGCAAATTCTCAGAATTGTATCTTGAAAACTGAATATTTGGCACTAGTTTGAAATCTGCCTTAATATGGATGGACAGATCTTATCATGCACCCTGCTGGTTGCCCAACAAGTTCATGACTTGCCCTTGATGTCAAAGGTTGTGAGCTTGAGTCCTGGGTGATGCTGAGTAAATGTGCTTTCTTTGTTGTAACTCTCTTTTTCCTTTTATGCTACATCTGCCAGCCCCGTCTATGACTGCTTGCAGTCCTAGTTATTATTATTAGTAGTAGTAGTATTCTCTCAGCTATTAGCTTTCCTACCTGCCAGGATACAGCCCCCAGTATGGCCGTTGACAGCAGACTAAAGAAAACCAGGCGTTCTGAAATGAGGCAGAAGTGTCGAATACCCCTGGAGGCCATGACTCGGTCCAGACTCCGGCTACCAGATCGCTGGGCCCGCCAGGCCTTCTGGCACTCGCTCAGCTTGGTGTGGAAGCCCCACAGCGTGATCAGCAGAACTATGTGGCAGATGGACCAGAAGAGGCCAAACACACAGAAGCCTGGGATCACCAGGTACCACAGTTCCAGGTGGCCGAGCTGGGAAAGACAAATTTATTGAACAGAACAGTGCCATTAAACACAGGCTTAACATATGTAACCAGGCTATACAAAACCCCATATCATTAGTCAAGAAAACGGTTTCATAAGGGCTAGAAATCTTATTTTGAGAAATGACTGAGTTTGCTTAGCTCCTCATTCTTCATTGTGAGTCACACAGAAACATAATGACTCCGGTAATGGAAATGTCAATTTCCTCACACCACAATTTTTGTAAATTGCTGCGTATACCTTTAAGGCAGCCAGGACAAAGAAGGCCAGCTCAGCCAGACTCAGAGGCAGCAGGGACAGCCTCCTCCACACCCTCCCCAGGGACAGCACTGGCAGCCAGCGATCGCTGGGCCCCAGCCCGCTGAAGTACACATCCAGCATGGGCTCGCACAGCAGCCTGCCCAGGTAGCAGCCCAGGGCATAGGGGTTGGCTGTGATGCCTAAGGCTTGGAAAAATACGAGAGAAGTAACCAAGGCAAAACACACTAGGTTGGGCAAAGCCAGGAGGGATTTCACCCTCAAGTCCACAATGAGAGCCCCCAGAGCAATTACCAAGCCGCTTATGGCGACCGACTTGTGCAGAAGCATGGTAGTGCTGGCGATGCTGAATCCTAGGAGCTCCAGAAGCTCAGCAGAAGTTAGCAATGTAGGTTTGTATCGGACAGAGCTGCATATCCGCTCAGTCAGAGCCCATACAGTTCTCATAGCTACACTAGCCAGGAGGAGATAGTTGGTGACCTGCTCCTTGACATTCTGATCCAAGGCTGGGCTGTTGAGGAAGCACAGGAGGCCGAGCAGAAAGCCAAACCACAGGTGGAACAAGCTGAGGCTGGCTTTCTCCATAGCAAAGTAGTAGTGGAGGATGCTGGCTATTCCTAAGACAAAGAGGCCCAGGATGAAGATAACCAGAATCATAGGTTCGTCCGTCACCTCCCAGCGTACGTACATGCCCACACACACCGCCACAAGCAGGTTGACACTGGACAGGTAACCCAGGCAACGCACTGAGGTAAACATGTCCACCTCCTTGACTCCATCGGCTGTCAGCTCCTCTTCCTCTTCCTCCCGAGCCATGGCTGAGTTGAGAACAACTAATCCAAATGCAGCTGTGGCTCCTGAGAGTCAATTTGCTCCGGTCTCCCTCTCTAAGGCTAGAGTTTTGTGTCTGTTAGTCAACTTGCACAGAAGATCTGTAAACTGAGGGCTACGCCTCTTGATGACATTCTGCAAAATCAACCCCTGTGAAGAAGTTAAAAAGAAAGGTTACTCAGGTTAACAAGTATCGTTAGTTACAATAATCATTCTACAGGCAAGCAGGACTTCATTAGCTAGCAAGCTAAGTTTACTAGTTAGCTATTTTACTTCCAGACAAACCTGCGAAATAATTATCAGTTAATGTTAGCTTCCTTCAGTGTTTGATAATCATCGTACACTTTGTATGCACACATTCCTTGTGAAGTGAATATGGTTAACACGCGTTGAACAGCAGAAAGATTGAAGACAAATCTATCTACTCAAATAACTCATTCACGTCCAAAACACTGACTGCGGCCCTGCTGTCAACCTCTGACGATGTGGCATTGCAGCCAGTAAGTTTGCTAACTTTAGCTAGCTTCCCTGCTAACTTAACAGTGACGTTTAAGTAGCTGGTTAAACCTCAGTAATGTCCCTTTTACGAGCATATAAACATGTAGCACCCGTTACAAAGAAAAAATAAATTAGCACACGAGGAACAATTTAAGTCCCCATCGTAAAAAAATAGCTGTCATTAGAACGAACATTCACGAAAGAGAGTTACTTACATTTTGTTTATTGGATTCAACTTTCTACAGCAGATTCCAGGACGGTACTTCCGGATTCAAAAACTACGGCACCTCACAAGTGTCAAAAATGATGAAACACTTGCTTTTTAGGTAAGGGCATTTGGGTATAACCTCCTTGGGTATAACCTGCCAACCTTAACAGTAGCTATTCCTATGATGTTACGCTATCCTTACAGTAACTACAATGTTCAGGAATCACTGTTGGTATTATTTGCTGGTCATTACTTCTGAAGCAAAGTACTACATTTTCATAGTATTCTGTTACATCACAAAACGGCCATATTGGTAGGAAAATAACAGGTGATTGTAATAAAGTAACAGGTGATTATAATCAATGACAGCCACAGCCAATGAGCTGTGTATATGGTAAATCACCATATTGGTAGGATATGCATGTGACATCATGGGAATACAGTACAGACACCACTTGGTGATGTCAGTTCAGGGAGAAAAAAAAACAAAAAAAAACGACAGACTTGATATACTAGTAAATGTTCCTATACAGGCTTATAGTGTGAGAGAGACTATAAAGAGACTATATATATATATATAGAGAGAGAGGGAGAGATAGAGAGACAAAGCTGAGTGTGTGGTCTGCGAGCAAAAGAATGAGTCATGCTGGCATGTTGTATGTACATAAAAACATAGCACATTAAACATGCTGGCTGATCTTCATGAGAATCACAGATTTGCAGTAAACAGGATAGAATTTGCTTTGTTATTGGGCAATGTTGTGCAGCCACTGAGAATTAGCATACTGTCAATTGGACTGTGATGATCAACAAAAGCTATAAGGTAGATTTACTGTGTATCTGAATAAAAGTGGAAGAGAGCTGGGTGAAATTGACGACACTTGAGCACCTTCTAATCTAGGAAATCAACATTTACTGTGCTGCGTGAAAACTATTGTGCAGCTGGATGAAGGAAACTAGCGCTCAAATTATCCTTGAGATTAATGTAGCCATGTACACAATTGTAAAATTCCAATTTCATGGTGGCTGTAGCATATATCTAACCAGCCACACCAAAGAGAAGCTGTTTACTTGCCTCTATCCTCCAACTTGTGCTACAAAAGTATCTGTATCGTGCGCTTTATGGACCAAGATAAACCCATTGGCCTCTAGGATCAGAAGCCTATTTACGGCATTACTGGGGAGAAGGCTGTTAAAAGGTTTATTTAGGATTTTCTGCTGATGCAACGTGATAAATGTAAGGATCGGGGGAACATCAAGAAGCAGGCTAACTCAATACCCTGAGGGTATAAAGCAGCCCAAAATGTGCATGTGTGTGCACTTTTTTATGTGTGTGTGTGTGTGTGTGTGTGTGTGTGTGTGTGTGCATCTGAGCATATTGACATAAAGCACAACTTGGGAACATGCTTCAGCCGCCTCCACTGCATATACAGTATCCTGTTAATGGGTGTCTTAACAGGTTGAGGTAAGACGTAGACCTTTACATTGAAATTTAGTATGCTGTTGCCAAATAGGAAAAAAAAAAAATTGTACTTAACTCTGTCATGAAGTGGACAGAAAGGGAGTCTGGGCAGCATGAAACAGCCTATTTGGTGAAACGTGTGAAATTTCAATAGAGTGAATACTCTGAACAAACTGTTTGCAGTGTACCTGAATGCACTGGGAAGGGTGGTGAGGATTGTAGTGGCACAGCTGAAAGGCATGAGTAATTAGCGTAGGGTGTGTATATATAAGCTGTGTTTCAGAGCTGACCGGGCAGAGCTGTGGGATCAGAAGACACCTTGCCTGCTGTGGTGAAAAGGAAGGACTCTCTCCCCCGAAACCCCTGGGAAAGATATGAACAACTAGAGCCCATACCAGGAAAGACCTGCTTGAAGTGTGGACTCTGGTAATTCCTCAAAAAGGATTGACGTGACTGAACGGAGAACCCTGGAGAATCAAAGCCCCAAACCATAGGAGCCTGACAGAAGAGCTGAAGAGGCCCCTGTTGACTGAAGGTCGTGCCTCTGCCAGTTGCAGTCCAACCATTGGGGACCAAGACTGATCATTTTTAATCAATTAATAAAATTGGCTTTTATCTTTCTGTCTGTGGTCCTGTGTTTGGTTTTTAGTCTTATGTTGTAGCTCCCAACTGGTCAAGCTTTTAGAACCTTTTAACTTCTGTGTCAGTTCTACTGTGTCAAGTCTGGTGGTAGTAGTCTAACAACTCACCTGAAAAATGACTGGTTTTGCTTTATTTGAAAATGGATTCACTAATGCTAACGATGCTATAGTATATTTTGGTTGACCAGCATGAACATTTTTTTGTGCTTGTTGAAGAAAATAGCACTTTGAAGAATAGATAAGGCCTGTGCCCGTTCAGTAATTTCACGGCTCGCCATGACGTTGCTTGCACCGATATGCACGGGGCAGCGCACCGGAGAGTGTTGATACAAATTGGGTCTTACAGCAATTTTGGTATCAAAAATTATGCTTGCACCTCTGCCTACTCAGATGGTGTGTTAGTGCAAGTGCAAGTGCTGGCACATTTTCATTGCTTTAATTGGGGAAGCCAGACGTGCACACAGACCTCCAAAATCACATAAACCCCTTTTATGTTTGCCTATTTCACTTTGATTTAACTTTTTCAATCTACTGAATGCAACCTACAGGCAAAATGAGAAAATAATGGAAACACAGTTGTAACTGCACATGTGGTTATTGTGTGAATCAATTGTCTTCCAACATAAATTCAATTTGCATCATTATGCACAGAAAACATGGTGACAGGGTTTTCAATAGATCTCCAGAGAAGTGAATCTTAAAATGGGCTATCATCTGCCCATGGTGGCATATGCAGGGTGCCGTAGGCTATATTTGCACTTTGCAACTCTGCACCTCCTGAACAAGGACAACCATTTCCTCTTGGGAGAAGCATTTTAGGCACAGCCATGTCAGTCAGTGCGCCACGGCAGGGAGCCCACTGTTTTTAAAGGGAATACGAGGAGCTGATTTTATGGGCCATGACTGATGCCAGCCCCTACCACACCTACTCATAATTTATTCCTCCTAATCCAACCCCTTTTACTACTGCGCTGCAGGTGCGCCAGTGCTGCGCCAGTGCCTCTGGGCACAAAATTCAATATTAACAAAAATCTGTTGGTCACCCCCAAGTGTGCTAGCACCGTGAACTCACGCCAGAGCTTGAGCCTGAGCCTTGATTCATTAAAATAGGGTCTGTGTGTGTGTGTGTGTGTGTGTGTGTGTGTGTGTGTGTGTGTGTGTGTGTGAAGCCTATTGTGAAGAAGGTTGAGAAGGTCACACACTGATCAGACACAGGGGGAAGCGGTCCTCATGAGGAGAAGGCAGTACACCTAGGAGAGGGTTTCAGGATGTACCAAGAAGTCACCACAGCGTCAGATAAACCAAATAGTTCATTCTAACCTGTATTTGTTCTGGATAAAAAACTGAGGTCATTTGCTGCTAAATAAGCCACATACAATAAATATCTGTAAGAACAAGATAAGTACTACAATGAAAGAGTTACCACACTTTTTTAATTAGTGCCCTCGCATTGCTTTCATGCATAATTGAAAAGTGGTCCAGTGGTCAAATTGGTTTCTGAAACTGTGTGTGTGAGTGTGTGTGTGAGTGTGTGTGTGTGTGTGTGTGTGTGTGGGAGGGGGCATTAGTGTACCATTTCCATGAGGTAGAGTGATGCCACAGCACACAACAGTGATTACCTTTTCTGAAAAACCCAATCAGAGCTCATGAATGGTGCAGATATTTCATTACCCCTTGTAGGTCAAAGCGGCTCTGTGATCTCCAACAATACCCAGATACTGAGAGAGAGAGAGGGAGAGAGAGAGAGAGAGAGAGAGAGAGAGAGAGAGAGAGAGACAGAGAGAGAGGGTGAGTGAGAGGGAGAGAGAGAGAGCTAAATTTAAAATAGGGGGAGAAGGGTGAGATGAGGATAGGAGTGAGAGAGAGAGAGAGAGAGAGAGAGAGAGAGAGAGAGAGAGAGAGAGGAGAGAGATGCAAGAGACTAAAGGAGACAGCTTCATCTGAATTATGCAGAGGGTACCTTCATTCTAATGTCAGACACACCTCCACACCACCTGCATGTGCCTGACTGCATAAGCTATTTGGCACATTCATAAACACACACACACACACACACACACACACACACATACACACACCCAAACACTCTCACATACAGAACACACTCACTCTTCCATACATATCCCACACAAAATATACACATCGAAGCTCAGAAAACCCCAATGTGTTTACTATTCCAAAACATAAAAACAAAGCCCAGCATGCCATCGGTGTGACAAACAGCCAGGAAACACCAGCCCAATGAAACCTCCCAAGTTGTTACCACAATAGATAAACTATAGCGAGGAGGCAAATCACAGAGCATTAAAGGGCCTCTCATGTTTTGAGTGAAAGAGAATTTAACTTGAGAAAATGAACTCTCACTCCATTGAATGCCTGCTGCGAAATTGTCTTTCAGCTTCATACAATAGAAATATTGTGAATGTTTACAACTTTCTGCACGTACTTTGTCTCTGAGTAAAGCAGGAAACTACTTTAACACGCTGAATACACACACACACACACACACACACACACAGTCTTACTTATGTTACTTTTGGGGTATTTACATAGACTTGCATTCATTTCCTGGAGACTTACCCTAACCATAACCATAACCACTACTTGCCTAAACCTAACCCTTACCCTAACCTTAACCTAACCCTAACCTTAACCTTAACCTAACCCTAACCTTAACCACTGACCCAAAAATCAGCTTTTTACCAATTGGGGACACGGCTTTTGTCCCCAATTGCACAAGCCGTCCCCAATCAACTGGTCTTAAGTCTGGTTTGTGTCCCTGAAAGTGACTTAAGTCATACCCACACACACACACACACACACACACACACACACACACACACACACACAATCGAGGGATCTCGAGTGTCCTTAACTTCTAATGAGTCATGGCAGTGTGAGAGAGATTTTATCAGGGGGTTTGTTTATCTGTGTGTTTAGTGTATGTTGGTGTCTAACCCACCTAACTCAGCCATGGCTTTCCTAAAACGAAAACCCCCACATCTGAGCCCTCCAGCTGCTTGACCTGAATTGCTTGACCTGAGTGAGCCTTGGCCATCATGCCATACTTTACCAAAGCCTGTGCTCCTCAACAAGTCCACTTACAGGGAGTATCACTCCTCTTATCAGCCTCCTCTTTCACCACTGGCCTTACATCTCCTCTGTTAAGACCGCTGTCTTGTATCTACTTCCAAGAATCCATCATGCTTGATTTTTACCCCCAGCCTCATCCACTGTACCTAGAAGGGCAATGAGCATGTAATGCGTCAGTTTAAACCCGACAGTCTCTCAATTGCAAACCTCTACTCACTGTACTGAGACTGCACTTCTCAGGGTTACTAATGATGTGTGGATTTCACCGAGTGCTCCGTCTTAGTGCTGCTTGACCCAAATGCAGCCTTCGACATGATTGATCGCGCTGTTCTAATTGAAAGAATGAGAAATTGGGTTGGTATTTCTAGAACTGAGGCTCATATTACTTGTCAAACAGAAACTTTTCTCTCCATTGGTGATTATATTTCCTCTTCATTAGTTACATCTGGTGTACCACAAGGCTCAGTACTTGGTCCAGTAGTATTCTTCTTATATATATTACTCCTTGGTCATATCAGTTGTTGGTATAGCATTTCTGCTTTGCTGATGAGACTCGGCTGTGTCTCACAGTTAAAGAAAGAAGACAAAAAACACACTCCGTAATTTGAATTTATTACCCCTGTCTAGGTGATGTGAAGGACTGTAGGACCTAGAATGTCCTTCAACTAAATTTGAACAAAACAGAGGTTACTGTGATGCCCCTGAACACATCTCTACACAAACTCTCTTTCATTCCATACATCAAGCCTGTATCTAGGAATTTCAGATTCATGTTGCAATCTTGAGCTACTGTACATACTTAAAAGTGGACTCAAGCCTGAGAACTTCCTCATTGGCGAACATGAAAGCATGAGGGAGATCATGCGGGTTGCTGTTTGTAACAGTAATTTTTGGCATAACAACAAATTTTACAGGAAAAATGACAATCTTGAAATGGTTGTATGAGCTGTGGATGGCACAGGATGACTGGCAAAGTGGGAAGCAACGCCTCACCTCGTCTGCCAGTCAGGTAACAGGGTTTAGCAAGCTTCCCCTTCATATGCTGTAACTGTGCAAGACACACGCAGGGGCCCCCGCCGCTGGGAGAGGTCTGTTCAATCACAGTTTCATCTTCAGAGAAATCAATGTGATGGAGCGGCGCACCCAAAGTGGATGTTAGGAGAGGCAGACGGCATCAGAAGCCTAAATCAAAAGCCGTCGGTGCTTAGTATATCCATCAAGACTGAAATGAATTTCGGAAAAAAAGCCTGTGACTTGTGATGGAGGAAAAGAGATGGGGTGATAGAGAGAGAGAGAGACGGAAAGAATAGAGGGAGTAGAGGCAGATACTTCACACCTGTAAGAGTTGTGTGGCTTTTGGACGTTTGCTTCTCCTTTAAGAGAAGCAAACGCCCTTTAGAAACTTTAACAGATTCACAGACAGGGTGTGTTTGAATTGTAGTTTCAAAGGCACATTATGAGGGAGACAAAGAGAGAATAAGAACAAGGAGACAGAGGATAAAACGGACAAAATGTGAGAATATTAATGCTCCCTCCTCTCCCTCTTTCCCCAGCAACAACATTCAGAAGGGGTGATTTATTTTTTTTGCGGCGGGCAGGCAGGAGGCACACTCTGCATTGCATAGAGAGAGGGTGTAAAAATAAATCCCTCTCTGCTGATTAATGCTGAAAGGAAGTGAAATCCACCACTCACAGTCACTTCCTGCTCAAAAGGCATCCGTCTCCACAGGACAATGCCGATGCCTCATCTGCCAAGACATCTTGTCATTTCACAGGGATCAATTCAGACAGCCATTACACTGCTTATCCTCTGTCAACATCGCAGACATGATGCCAGCACTGAAGATGGGGCGCACACACACACACACACACACACACACACACACAAAAAGTGTACATCCCCAGGCCTCATCAGTTTCAGTCCATGTACAGTAGATGAGGAAGCCTGTTTGGATGAAGCGGTATGTGAAAGATGAAATGTTATCTCACAAGTTGTTGGATGTTTCATAAGAAGCAATTTCAAAGAGATTCAGTGGAAGTTTATTATAAAAAAAAAATACAAGTAGTTCTCTGTTGATATTAACTTTCAGATGAAAGAATAGAGACATTTTGCTTCTTCATGAACATGAACTTTGAATATAACTACCAGTTGAGGGCAATCATACATTACCAATCTAATTTAGTCCTTTCCCTGAGATCATCGTGTGAAGCAGCAATGACTTTTTAATAACCCGACCTGTTCAGTCCCACTGAGCTGTGACGATGAAAAGTCTGATTCATTAATTGTGTTGACGGGGGGAAAATTACGATTCAAATAACGAATGTGTTTGTGCCATTGTGAGAAATGCTGAACAGTGCCTTAAAGTCAAGTGTGCACCTCCGCCGAATGGATTCTCATTCCGCGATCGACGGCGCTGATGATAATGGCATTGTTCATTAAACACACGCGGTTTCACAAACGAGGGCTTTGACTTCTATCTCTGTCGTGGAGCTTTAATGTGCTTGTCTCGTAATTGGCCCGGATGAGTCAGCGGTTTGTGTGTCAGTGTGAGCACAGTCCAGTTGCTCTTGCCTCCTCTCGGCAGATGGATCCGAGACAAAGACTAGGTCACCAGATTTCCCTCCACTCCGTTCTGCAGCACACCCACTCCAGCATGAAGTGGACTTGTAGAGAAGATATCATGCCAGAGAATGGGGCAGCGTTCAGGACTCTCGCTGTGCTCTCTCAGGTTTAACAAATCAGCATCTGTTGGCCAGTCTGCGAGCCAGAAACCCATTGGCTCCAACCTAGATAACAGAGGGAGGGGAAGAGAGAGAGAGGGGCTGAGAGCTGGGAGATAGAGAGGAATCATCATATTGCTGCTATTTGCTGAAATGTAGGCTACAGCATTTTACAACAGGTCGATAAGGCGCTTGGCTATGACAGTTCGTTTTGCTATTATGCTGTATATTTTGTCAAGAAATGCTCTGCCCCTATGCCCTGTCTCGATTTATATTTTCTTTTCTTGGGATTTAGTTGATTCTCTACTCCAGAGTGACTCACGTTGAGTGTTCAGTGTCTTGCTTAAGGACATGTGGCTGTTAGTGGACACCTTGGCTGTTGTTGGTATTGAACCTGCGACCTTTTCATTACAGATAGAGAATACAAAACTGCCGCTACCTTGCAGTTCCGCCAATGTATGCAGCCAACCTCTTTCTCCAGTTTTACCTTTTCAATACAGGACAGTCTCTTTAACCACTAGGTCATCATCTCATCTCCAGCTGCCAATGCTACACAAATAGGGCACTTTTGACACAAATAACTGAAAAAAAAAGAAGTAAAATGAGGTCAGCAGCAGATAGTTTACCACCCACAAGCCTTTGTGGTCACCCCCGCAGTCCTCGCCATACCACAGCTACACAATCCTTCACGGGAAATATTCGCTCAGTCATCTGATGTGTGATAACTGAGCGACGAGTGAAGAATGTTCAGAGAGAATCAGAGAACTGACTAAGTGTCGACACTTATCTGTCACGGTGTGAAGACGGCGGTGTCGTTTTCATATTTGTTGATGAGTACATACATGATTCTGAGAGACGCCAGATCCTTGAAAGACAAGCACGTACAAACAAATGATCAAAAGAAAAGGGATGCAAATGCTCAAACACTGGGCTTACGTTGTTAGTTTTAATATGTGTGCAAATGAAATGTTATGAAAATGCAAAGTGTGTCATCCACCACTAGTGGCAACGATAGGGTTAGGACACCTTCTGTGCTCTGGCTGATGATTCAACTTGTACCATGGAGAGTGTCCTCATTCTCAGAGTGCTGCTTCACAGAGGATACTTGGCACACACATCTCATCTCTCTCTTTCTCTCTCTCTCTCTGTTTCATTCTGTCTCTCTTGCCCTTTCTCTGTCACTCCCCCTCTCACTTGCATCTTGCTCTTCAAATCTCTCTCTTCTCTCTCTCTCTCTCTCTCTCTCTCTCTCACACACACACACACACACACACACACACACACACACACACACAAACACACAATGTCAAGGTGAGTGAGTGAAGCACTTTCATGCATCATTAGAGCAGTGATAACAGCGCAGACATAAAGAGGGAGATGCCTGATTGGCCTGAAAATGACTTCTAAAATACACTCGCCTCAGTAGATTATTATTGGGGATATGTCACATAGGTGTGTGTGTGTGTGTACAGTATAAACCTATTGGGGATTTGAGAAATAGCAGAGGGGAGTGTGACCCTACCAGGTTATCAATTGAGAATTGAAAGAGCTCTGTTTGGATATTTTCAGTCGTGAATTTACTACAGCCTAATAAATCGGTCTCACATGCCTCGTTTCCACTACAGGATCCAACTGGACTAGACACAGCTTGTTATTTCACTCACTTATCACCATATGTGGGTGATTCTTTGTGTTTTTATTGACCAAAAATTATGTTTGCAGCTGTGTTGTTGCTTTCAAGATCATGTTATAAACATTTGAAGTTTTGTTTGAAAATGAGTTATCCACTGAAAAAATCAAAAAAACACTACAAAATAATTGATACAGTGGCACAAAATGTAGGAAATAGTAGGAAATTCAAGTCTTTGGTTTACAAAGTGGTAACAGCTTACCGACAGGACTTTATATTTCAGCAAGACTGTTGATGAACTGCAGATGATGATGATTTTTTTTTTCCAGCAAGGGTATGTAGGATTTTGGACTGGCAAAAAAAGCATTCCAGTCTCTGGGATCATGCAGTCTAAACAATGACCTGCAACTACTTAAAAATGTTGAAGTGGCAGCCCCTAAAAAGTCTACTGGTAGTGGTGGAGCGTTTTTACCCTTGGCTTTGAAGACAGATAAAGAGCAGCGCTAACTGAGCCACAGACATTGTGTATGTATTATGTATTACTCCAAAACCTCTTTACCAACCTGTCTCCTTCTGGCCTTTGGGTGATTTGAGACTGTGAGATACCAGCGGGGAGGCGCAAAATGAAATAGCATTATAAATATTGTAGCACTAATGTGAAATCTGATGAATATCATCACAAATCTTATCAAATCTTAAATATATTGCCCCTTCACTCTCTCTGGCTGATGTTAGGGAATCAGACATTGGCTCACCAATTAAGTCCAGACTTGAGACTTACTTAGTTTTTAGTACAGCTTTACCTTTTACCCTAACTCCCAGCTTACCAGCCATTCCTTTCTCTCTCTGTTTCCTTCCCTGTTGTTTACTCTTGCTGCTTCCTGCTGTTGTGGACTGTCCTGGTGTTACACAGTGTCCTCATATCCACACACACGTGCTTCTGTACACACACACACACCCACACACACACACACACACACACACACATACACACACACATGAACACAAAGATGTTCACACATTGTAGCTCTGGAACTTAATTTGGGATGTGCTTGTTCTTCTTGTTTGATCGCTTGTTTTTTTTTCTGCATATATGCCCTGTATCCTCTACAGTACTCTTTACTACTTTGTGATTAACTTTTTTTCATTAAAAGTGGTAATGTATCGTAGCATAGCTAGCAAGCTCTTCTTTTTCAAGGCAATGTAGGCTAAACCACTGGTGCAGCAACACTTGAACAAGTGTGTCATCATACCTTATTAGCAGCTTTTGTGAAAATTCACAGTTTGCAAGTTAGATTAGGAAGATTAAATTAATTTCTTACAGTTGAGTTTAATTGGAATGGGTGAAGCAGATTCAACCCTGAATCTATATGACCTGAAATTACCTTAACTACATGTAATACTGCAAGTTCCACAGTCCAATCCATGCTTCACTATAATAGCTCTCTCTCTCTCTCTCTCTCTCTCTCTCTCTCTCTCTCTCTCTCACACACACACACACACACACACACACGCACACACACACACACACACACACACGCACACACACACACACACACACACACACACACACACACACACACACACAAGCTTAAACCTAGACAGAAATCATTTTCTGGACAGCACACTGTGTCATCTGCTCTGGTACAGAAATAGTCCTCTGTGCTGTAGCCATGGAACATCAAGTCCCATCAAATCAGTGATCAGCCCCATTATATGAGACACTCCCATTGATGTACAACTATATTACCATCAAGGGAACAAAATTTTAGTTGTTTATCTGGTCACGCCATTTGTGCCACCTTCCAACTTTGCTGTTCTTTGATATTGAGTTAAAATAAAGATTGCTGGTATTAATCACAGAAAGTTGGTTCATTCTACTAATTCAACAGTAAGTCCTGTGCCGTCTAGTTTACAGGACATCATTTTCTACAAATCATATCTTTTCTTCATTCAGCACTATCTTGTTATTAAAAAGCTAGGTTCTATTATTGTGAAAATGTAACCTCAACTATGAATGTTCACACCTTAGGTGCAATTTTCACACAATTCCCACAATCCTCTTTGCGTATTCAGAAAGAACTGGACGTGGCAGAAGCACTGGTCACGGCTACTGCTGTTGTTTTGCAACTATTGAAAAACTCATTTGAAGCGAGACATTTTCCTGCTTAAGGCTTTCAACACTATACATTCTAAAAAATATGCTAGGCTCTGTGTCTTTAGGCTTCATACAATTGATATGATATTTTAATTAAGTAAAGCCAAGAATAAAATCATATGAACAGTTTAGATGAAAACAGATGACAAACACCACAACCCCAACTGCTGACTGCATGACAACATGATGAGTTTTTGGCAAAGAGGAAAAGGGCTGAGGCTTTTTAGCTCTCATCAGTTTCTGTAGATCTCAGGTACAAAGACTCCTGGTAAATTTATTGCCTTCATGCCATGTTCACTTTGGGAAAGCCCAGTTCGTGGGCACCTTGGCAGTATTGACAGCCAGTCCCTCCCTACTGACTAAATATGGCAGAGAATTTCTTCATTCCCTGCTAAAGGAACACAGAGTTTGTCTCATCAAACTGCAAAATGTGCAACTCACTTTCCCACTCCCAAGCAGGTATAGCATAATGGCAGACATTAGACAGCATGAGAGAAAATACCTAGCTAGCAATTGTAAAACACAACAAACATTAACTACACACTCAAAGGGTGTGTAAGATTAATTTTAAAACCATTAGCTTTTCAATCAGCATTTCTCCTGATGCGAAAGTGCTATAAAACAAGCTTTTATAGTGCTATGAATTCCTGACAGAAGCTTGCAGCTGAAATGCCAATAAGAAGATACTTTTTAAAACAAGACTAATGTTAGTTGACGTATATCAGGGGAGTTCGGTCCCCTTTGCTGATTCTAAATATTCCAACACATGCATAGTGCATAATTTTGCACTTTTTGTGGAAATTCATTATAAACATCAAGAACCAAAATGCCCCCTACCCTATGTAGGCTGCCCTTACATCATAAAGGTTCAGAGGGAATGCTAAATAAGGTAATTAGGCTTGGCAACCGGCTGCTGAGTGTAGTCGACTCATAAGAGGGCCCGCATTTTAAAGCTGCCAAATCACCAGAAGTGTGCAGCGAGATATGCGGCAGAAACCAAATGGCCATCATCTGGAGACACATCACCGGATTATAAACAAGCTAATGACATTCTTCCCACCTCCTTCGCTTCCCACTGAATCCAGGTGCTTGAATAAAGATATCTGCACTTTGGCTTCTTGCTCCATTAGCGGTTTACCCAGCATCGTTTCAACTGCAACCGGTCTTCATGTTATGTGCTGTATGCACGGGACATAAATGCTTTGTGGACTAATAAAAAAAGACAGCAGGCCCTCGTGCAACCTCGGTCGTTTTCTATGAACTTCCCAGAGTCACCGACACATCATAAATTGCTTAGATGTGCTGTCAGAGCCATTCGCGGTGACACACTGAATTGTCACTGAGTCATTCTCTTCCAAGCTCCGAGCGGCATTAGAAAAGGGCCGCCAATCACCGAAGAGAAAGGCCGGCATGTCGAGCTGTCGCCACGGCAACCTTCCATCACAAAACCTTCCTGGAACAGCTGTTGTGATCTTGTGTGATTAAGCATGTGTTTTAGTCATCGTGAGCTCTCAGCCTAATAACAGGAGGAGGAGGGGGAAAAAAGGAGGAGGAGGAGGAGGAGGGCGAGGAGGAGGAGGAGGAGGAGGAGGAGGATGGAGAGTAGAAAGAGAAAAGAAGAAACATTTCTTGCCAACTGAGAAATCACCACTGCTGGTAGATGAGGAGACGACTTGAAAGAGAACAGGGGTTTTTACCAGTGTGAGACAGAGAGAGAGAGAGAGAGAGAGAGAGGTGGGGGTGTGGAGAAGAGAGGAAATGAAAAGCAAAGAAAAGAAAGAAAAAAATATATGACAAGCCCGGAAGCTATATGAGGATTTATTACAAAGTCCAACCTCAGTGAGCAAATAAGAAACTGCAGTTCAAATAGAATGCTTGGCGTATTACCTCATATACCGAAGGTACTTTCAATATTACATTCTATTGCTGAGTCGGAGCGTTCGGATACAAAAAAAAAAAAAAGAAATGGCACAAAGCAAATATGTGTCTGCATAAAAATTGCTGGGGGCTTCAAGGGAGAGAGGTGGCATTAACGGCCCATTGTGAAAAGCCTTTTTCCGGAAGGGTTAGAGGGTGCAGCACTGTAAAATCAAACCTCGCCATTATTCAGCACCATCTCTCTCCTGTCCCATCTTGCTCTCTCTCTCTCTTTTCCTCTCCCTTCCTCCCTCTCACTCTCTCTTCTTTACTCTCCCTCTGTCTCTCTCTCTCTCTCTCACTCCTCTCTTTCTCTCTCTCCGTCTCCCGGCAGAGCTATCACTGGCATGGTTCATCTGCTGCAGAGTTTAAGTCGTAAAATAGCACAGTGTTTATTCAGACCCAGCCATCTCACTTTTTATGTGGAACTATCATTCCGTATAATGAACCAGCAACAGCAAAATACACAAGTTTCTGCACCCTCCCCCCACCACCTCCCCTCCCCCACACACAAAAAATGGCCCAGAAGCATTATACTGCTGCTTCGTTCGCAAACTTTCACTCTTGAGTGCCCGCCGTGTCGCTGATGAATCACGGTGCCATGGTATGAGAATAAATAGTTCCATTTTGACTTTTTTTTTTTTTTATATGAAACTTTTCCATTTGGACACTCACAGATGGCCAAAGGTCCTGTAAAGTGCATGATAAGATGACCACCCACACATGTACACAGACACACTTCATGATTTTTGGTCCTTCCCGCTCCCCTCTGTCCTCTTTCATCCTTTCTCTTGCCCTCACTCCTTCTCCCTCTCATCCCCCCTCCTCCCTCCTCCCTCTCCATCATCCTTCATCCTACTTTCTCCCTCCCCACCATCTATCCCACCCTCCGTCCCTCTCTCTACTCGGCAGCCAGAAGGCCAGTGTTTGATAATGACATATCAATCTGTAATGTACTCTGGTCATGACTCACCCACAGATGGCTTGGAGAAATACACTCTTTTTTTTCCCCCGCAGTGCCCCAGTTACCAATAAAGAACTGTCCAAGGCTGTCAAACTGTGCTCTTTCTTGTGGTGTGATATTGAAATTGGGTAAATTTAGATGCCGTGGAGCCGGGTGCCAGGCTGGCGACACATCTTAGTCATAATTTGGAACTTGGGGCCTCTGAGCCTCTGGTAAGTCATGATCAAATGCAGCACCCAAGAAAAACACACAGTGACACAGAGAATGTCAAATAAGGTATTGGTGTGCATTAAAACGAACATGCATCAATACCCGAAGCCTGGCAAGTATTCATAATGAGAGTATACACTACCAGTCAAAAGTTTGGACACACCTGACACAATGAACTATGTTTGTCTTTATCTTAAAACCATTTTGATCTATAGGCTTATGCTTACATGCTTGAAATTTGTTTCTTAGACAAATATGAATAGTGGAGTTGATGCCTATGTATGAATGTATTTCCAAAGACTTACCATCAAGGCAAAAGGTGGCTACTTTAAAGAATCTATAATTAAATAGTTTTGATTTTTTTTTTTTTTTTTTTTTTTCGGTCACTGCATAATTCCATTTGTGTTATTTCATAGTTTTGATGTCTTTACTATTATTCTAAAATGTGGAAAATAGTAAAAATAAAGAAAAAATGTGGTGTGTCCAAACTTGGTAGTATATGTACAATTATATCCATACACATGTGTTGGCGGGATAATCAGCAGGACACCAGCCTGACCTTTCCTTTAAAGGGGTGTTTTTTAGTCATAGTGGCGACCAGCAATTGCAAATAATCACGACGGCAGCAGCGATCACATCAATGAAAGCCGGTAACCCCACGACGAAGGGATGGGGAGAGAACGACAGGTAGGAAGATGGAGTGATAGCCAGACCGTTAAGCCCCGCGCAGACGGCGATAAAGAAGACCTAAGAGGAAGAGGAGGCTGAGGAAAGAGACAGAAAGACAGAAAGAGAACAAGTGTCATCAGTTTGTCATCTATTTGAGTGTTTTCCTGTATTATTGCTTAAACAGTGGGCTATTTAGAGGCTGCTGTAGGGTATTAACATCCATCCTTTCCCTCTTAAATTTTTGAGAAGCTTGGGAACAGAGAGGAGGGGAAGGCGGGATGCCACATGGCACTGTTGAGATGTAGGCCTGATGTCTTCTGCATTAGAACTGACAACTGCTAATGGTCATCTGCTCTCTGTCACTTCTGATGAAGCTGCCGCAGATAGTCATACCAGATTGTTATGGTACTAATAGTATTATAATCACCTCAAAACGCCTGAAGATTGTTTACTTGCTTGCAGGTGGGTTCACACTATGGGAGCTTGATGAGCAACAGCAAAGCACGTGTGCCATCCCATAGTATCCCCCAGGTTCATTAAGCAACTATTTGTATGCTATTTTTAATATAGTACTTGTGTAGTTTTGTGTAGTACATTTGTAGTCTTTTACTTCATGTCTGTGCATTTATCATGATTAACCACTTCCTTTCTGTCCTGTACATACAAATTGTGATAAATATACCAACTGCTCCAATGCAAATATACCAGCTGGTACTCATAAACAACTCAAACTGCTATGTAAGTGAATGCTGCAAGTCACAGCTATGATGCAGGCTTAGCTTGAGGAGTCATCAATCAACATGACAGAGTGTAGGCCATTATAAAATCACCTAGAGGTATACATTCAGTGCACAAGTTTAATTCCAAAATGAGATGCCCACCATTTGAATAAAAGTGGCATCCACTTTCACAAAATGATAGATAATGCCAAATTAATCCAAATTATGGTAGTTTTTTAAGCACAGTAAATATCATAAGTCTGATAACACTTTTACAGACTGGATGCTGAGTCTCAGACATATTGAATGATGTGCTTGTGGTGAAGAGTTTTTCCAAATCAGATATATGGTGTTTTGGATATTAACTGTTCAATGAATTGCTCATTTTTTCCCCTCAGCAGATAGTGGGAAGCCGGCGCGGTGGCATGTGTGATAAGTGTGTTAGAGGGAGGCAGCCAGATAGGGGTTTGATCCTTGGTCCCATTGCCATACGTGATGATACATCTTCATTTAGGGGGAGGACAGGAAGCCTTGACTTGTTCATTAGGTGACACACCAAGGCTTCGTTAATGACGACAGTGCACAGCGAGCCATACATCAAACAAGCGTGAGGAAATGGCCATTGCCACGCCATATCAATTTCATTAATCAAATTTGCCAAGATTGATACTGGCCTACACTCAGGATCACACAGTTCCCTTCCATACATCCAGGAAAAGTTGCTTAAACCCTTCAAAGGGAGAGCGCTCGGTGAAAATGTTTCTCTCTCTTGCCCGCGCGTTTCTCTGCTGTCCCCTCTAGGATTTACACAACTCTATTTGTTGATGATTTACATTAAGTAGTCTTCATTACTCTAAAAGCTGTGTGAGTGGAAGAGAGAGAGAGAGAGAGAGAGAGAGAGAGAGAGAGAGAGAGAGAGAGAGAGCGCAAGGCAGAAAACGAGGAAACGATAATGCGAGCGAGGATCTGCTGCATGCCTCAGACTGCAGGAGGCTGCATTAAGTTGGGCTCGGGGCAAGCACTCTGCAGTGTTGTAGCCGGACCTGACTGTAGCAAGCAAACTAAAAAAATGACTCCCTGTCTGTGCAAGCCAGACCTCTTAGCTCTGACAGCCTGAAATCCCCATCATGGCTGTGAAGCTTTAGTTTAGCTTTGGGGATGATGTGGGCCATATCACTGGAAGCTTTCCCAGGCTACGCTATCACGGTGATGTTCTCAATTGGGGCATTTGCAGTGAGCACAGCTCCACTATGGCAGCCTTTCTTGTCACAGTGTTAAAGCTCATATATTTTATAGCAAACAGAAAGGTTCACAGGGGGCAAAGCCTGACAGCGCTAATTGGTGGATACCCGTTTGTTTGTTCTGGAAGCGTCTGTGCGTTTCAGTGAAGAGTGCGATAATAGAAGGGAATGCAATAGGAGGAAGGGGGGATGGAGAGAGAAAGAGAGAGAGCGAGAGGGAGAGAGAGAGAGCAGCTTGAAGAGTGGTAGGAGTGGTGGACGTGGGTTGAGACAAAAGCATGTGTCACAGTCTTTTCTGTCTGTGGACTGAGATAAGCACGGCTGTTTAGGTGGAAGACCTCAGAGCCAGCTGCAGTGAAAAGAGCCTGGACATAAAGGATACAGCAGTTCTGCTCCCTCTGTTTTCTTCTCCCGCCAAAATATCTTCTTGTTTCTCACATTTGTGGCGAGAAATGTTGTGAATATGTGTCTGTTTGATGTATGTATGTTGTATGTATGCAAATGTGGTGTGTGTGTGTTTATATGTGTGTGTGTGTGTGTGTGTGTGTGTGTCTTTTCCCACCAGGTGTACAAAATATTAGGACCACAATCCTTACATTGAGTCAAGTTGCGAACCAGAATACTGAGACATTGATCGTGAGACATGGGTTGTGTTGAACTCAGTTGTATGAGATTATATTAGATGAAAGAGATTAGTGAAGTTAACAAAAAAAATGTTAATAATTTGACATATAATTTAAACTCTATACTTAAAAATACTAGGGGAAGAGAACTGCCTAAAGTAGAATAATTATCTCAAGACAATTTTCTCAAAGCTCAGAAATTATTCTTTAACCTATGTGTGTGTGTGCGTGTGTGTGTATGTGTGTGTGTGTGTGTGTGTGTGTTCATCTTTGTCCATGCCTGCAGTGGATTGCCATCTCAGTCACATCTAGTTTTAGACTTCCATTTGCTTTAGTGCTGGCCCATGCCCTGGGGTTGAGGGAGAGGAAATAACTCAGTCCGCTCAGGCAGAGTTCAGCAGAACAAAAAACATTTGGGTAAAGTGACACAGTGAAATTCTGTCGGCTCTGCAGTATTATACCACCACCAACTACAAAGCTTGTAGCTCTTAGGTCGAGGCCAGCCCTTTTCTGAAAAGAGACGAAGAGAGAGAGAGAGAGAGAGAGAGAGAGAGAGAGAGAGAGAGAGAGAGAGAGAGGAAAGAGAGGGAGGAATTTCCTTAAAAGCATTGAATTCATATTTTTTCTCTTGGCAATAGAGTTCACAGATGGTTCATTTCCAGAAAATCTGAATAATAGTTTTGGACAGCATCTATTGAGAGCACACTGGAGGCCATAGGTCCACCAAACTCAATTACCAACTGTTCAGAAAATGTTCTGTATCAGTAATAGTGATAGTAGAGGACGGGAGGAAAATGGCGACCAACCTTTCCGCTGGCTATCTTTCCAATAATTTTCACTGTGCGGCGGGACGGCAGTGTAAAGTAAAGAATCGGCAAAATTGAATGGAATGTCACACCTCACTGTCCACGTAAGGAAAATTAGGCTTGTACATGTGCATAGCATACTAGCTAGGGGTGACAGACCAGAAACATAACACTTACCTCACAGTATTCTGCTCCAATAAATTAGAAACACCGAAAATCCTGCCTGGGATTGGAAATGAAACCGCTGCCGCATTCAAGATTTCAATCAAACGCTCATCGCTCGAGCTGAACAAAGAGAATATTCAATTTGCGCTTGGAAAATGAACGCTTAACGTCGCTGGCTGTAGATGAGTGTGTGTTTCTCTCTTCTACAGCGCCTGTCTCCTGCCACCTGTTTGATTGGGTTTGCAAGCAGAGGCCATCATCATCGAATCGTCAGCTGAGGGGAATCAGTCTGATGAGATGTTGGATTCAGACCAGTAGCATGTGTGAGTGTGTGTGTTTATGTCTGTATGTGTGGGTGTGCGCACACATCTGTGCATGCCTGTATGTGCGTATGTGTCCATGTGCATGTGTATTACTGTCCGTGTGTGTGTGTGCAAACACAGTGTGTTGCTGTTGCGAGCTACATTTATTCCCCATTGTGCTGCGATGTCATTAGGGAACGGCAGTGGCAGATTGCTCTGATGAGGCTGAGGATGCTGTGTTGTCTGCTGATGTGCAGCTCAGAATGCAAATGAAGCGCTACACTGCAAAGTGCTATATGTCCATTTTGGAGAAGAATTATCACGTTAAGTTCAGCATTTGACATCTGTAAAATGTGGAGGATAAGAATGCAAATGAAATTCTACTGCAAAGTGCTATATGTCCATTTTGGAAAAGAATTATCACTAGTCTGTGGTAAAATGTGGAGGATCCAGTAAAAGTAAAAGTTTTAGCACTGTGTCCACTGAGGGCTAAAGATAAAAAGATGAAAAAGTGCCATAATACAGTGGTTCTCAAACTATCGGGAGATCATTTGGGATCATTGGGAAGTTGTGAGATGATTTATGGGATATGAAAAAAAACATATAGCCTGCCATACAAATTTATTATCATGTGTAATGTTTTTTTTCCCTATTTTTTGTGTTTTTTCATGTAAAATACTGAATAGTGTTCAGCCTCTAGGCCTCCTCTGATAATCAAATGAAACAACCTGAAAAGGGAAAATCATTTTTTGGTTGAACTGTTTACCACTCCGCATATGCAGCCTGTGACGGAAGTCACAAGTAGGCATTGCTTCGTTTTAAGGGGTCACACTAGCCTAAAAGTTTGAGAACCACTGCCATAATAGACCTTATTCCCAGGGTAGACATTTTGAAACTCTACCTGAAAGAGCAATTACAGCCCAGCTATGTCCTACTGTTGTGTATCTTGATACATATCATACAAACGTCGGGAAACGAACAAGCAAGATTACCCACTGAAAAACATATTGGAATGGATCTCCGGAGGGATGGGTAAACATTTTGTGGTAATATATTTGGCCCACTATACCAATACCTAGGCTACATTCCAGTATCTAGCTAGCTAGTAAGCAAGCTAACTTCCCCACTAAAGTCATTGTAGTTGTTGTTCTCGAGAATGCTAGCTAATTTGATAACTGTTAGGTTTATCTATGTATACTATATCTGTAAAGTATTGCTGGTTTTACACTCACCGAGCACTTTATTAGGAACACCTTACTAATACTGGGTAGGTATCAGCTTTCAGCTCAGTGTCAACTGGCTACCAAAGTGCCATCCGAGATGCTTTTCTGCTCACCACAGTTGTAAAGAGGTTATCTGAGTTACTGATGCCTTTCTGTCAGCTCCATCCAGTCTGGCCATTCTCCTCTGACCTCTCTCATCAACAAGGCGTTTCTGTCCACAGAACTGCCGCTCACTGGATGATTTTTGTTTTTCGCACCATTCTGTGTAAACTCTAGTGACTGTTGTGTGTGAAAATCCCAGGAGATCAGCAGTTTCAGAAATACTCAAACCAGCCTGTCTGGCACCAACAATCATGCCACGGTCAAAGTCACTGAGATCAAATTTTTTCCCCATTCTGATGCTTGATGTGAACATTAACTGAAGCTGCTGACCTGTATCTGCATGATCTTATGCATTGCACTGCTGCCACATGATTGGCTGAATGGATAATTGCATGAATAGGTGTACAGGTGTTCCTAATAAAGTGCTTGGTGAGTGTATATGTATTCCAATCTTCTGTGTTGTGAATCCAGGGCTGCGGTCGATAGTAAAAAAAAACACGTCCTAACTCCTATTCCTAACCACTTTTCCTTGACCTTGTTGGAAAACGTCATGAGGTCAAGGAAAGACGTGAAGGAGAATTCATAAGGGCTTAGGAAAAGACAACCGCGGTGCTAAGAGAATCCGACTGCACTCACACTAGGCTACGTAATTATGCGACGGCGGATGTTAATGACGTGGGTCTGCCGTGGTGAAACTGCAATGATCCGAAGATGGACTACTAAAAGCATATTTTAGATACTTCGCCCTGTGCGTTCTTACCGTGTTGTTTCATGCAGGCTATATAAACGTGGACAACCCAGTGAAAAATATTGCTTCATCACCAAGGTTGGAATTGAAATAAAAAAGGAATATAGGCTACCAGTCACAAAAGTGAAACGAAATGGTTGTCACATTGAGAATGGTTGCTCACTCTCACCCTCCTGTCCACTCATATTTATCAACATGAATCCCAATTAGTATGATTGTATGAAAATATTTGTTCATGCAAGATAGGCATAACATGTTAGGCCTACAAATCTACTACTGTACATATCATCATTCTTAAGTTTCAAACATGTTGAATTAAAAACGTCATCTGGCCAAAAACGTCTCATATCCCTTTTTTTGAAAGACAGACTTCTGTGTTATGGTTAATATGCTGATTATGATCTGATTATAAGCCTATGCATATAATATCTTAAGAACCACCACACAACTCAGTAAACACCTTGAAATGTTGACTTGATTGTGCTTTGAAGTTGTTGGCTGATACAGGCCTTTATTATGGCAAGGGTTTCAGCATCTGTGACTGAAGTAAAATTAATTAATGATATTCCTAAATGCTGGCAATACAACAACGCTCAGAATGACGAAATAACTAATGCAAACTGAGCATAGGTTACGCTACAACGTTAACTTCACTTTGATCATTTTACAACAGCAGCGTAACATTCATAGTTTGCCTATGGGTTTAACATATTGTTGAAAGTTCAAAACATATAAGCATATTAGCAAGTTATGACATAAGATGGAAAATGCTTAATAAGCAACGGTAACTTGCATGATGATCTGCGTCCCTTGTCGGTCATGAACGTTTGTTTTCGAATGGCCGAATGGTGTGTCGCTTTAAATGTTGCTGCTGCAAGGAATTGTGGGACGGCATTATCTCCTTTCCTTTCGTAAAGGATGGTCCAGTGTATCCTATGCTAAAGCAGCTAAGTAAGGAAGCATTGAAGTACCTTTCCTTAGCATTTAGAGAATTCGAACAGCTCTTATCATGGCTGCCACTTAGATACTTCCGGGTCATTTCACTCAGTTAGGAACCTTCCTAAGCCAAAAAGACAATTGGACCACAGCCTAGGTCTCACTTCTTTCAAATGTTGGGATATATCTTTTTGGAATAAGACTTCAAATATATCGTACTCCCTTCTTACCTTCAACAGGCTGTAGTTTGCCCTGTAGTTTGTGTTTTGAAGCGTTTGATGTTGTTCAAAGGCCTAATCTGTAAATGATAAAACACTGTCACCCCACAAATGGCTTTGATTTATGATTTACTCGATTTAAGATCTTTTTCTTTTTCACTCTGAAATTCATTTTTTAAAGCTGTCTGGGCTTCTGATATGAGCACTAACCATACAGATAAGCATGATATTTTAAAGCTGCAAATGGTTGCATGTGTGATGTGCGTGGTGTAATGAAAAACTGCAGTAGGCTAAAGCAGACTTTTATTTTGAGTCATGATGGACAAAAAATCCCAAAAAGCTTATCTACATCTACAAGTTATATGAAGATATACAATTTCCATGGTCAAATAAATTTCAGATTGCATAATTTCAGGCTTTCAGCTTTGTCTATATTTACCTTTGCTGGTGCTCATGAGGCTGCTGGTAGAGAATAGGGACATTTTAGATGAAAAACAAACAAAATCTCAATAAATAATAGCCTACATCAGGAATTCTAGAGATTCTTTAGAGTTATGAAGCTGAAAAGTTTCAGCTTGTCTGCTTCTTTGGTGACCTAATTTGAAGTTTCCTTACCTGGTTGTTGGTGTGACTCTTGGCAGTTGATTTCATGCTGAATGAACTGATGTACAAGTGGTTACAGTGATTGAGATTGCATTGTTCAGAAGCATTGTTCTGAATGTAATTGTGTTGATGATTTAATGATTTATGTGTCAGACACACCCACACACACGCTCGCACACATATGAAACACATACACAAACACACATACACACACACACACCATACAATACCTGAGGGAGATGTGGGCAGGCACAAAGAATCACTTTGTGACAATTTATCCATGAATCACTTGATACAGTATGGCTCCACCTGTCACAGCATAGAAACAGCATGGCATTACCTCCCACTAGGCTCTGGGGAGAAGGACTTACAGCAGATGGATGGGTTGATACAGGAGGGATCTGGTTCATGGGATGGGTTTCTATATGCGGGCCGAGAATATGGGTCAGTAACACATTTACACTCTTTTGTAATGCTGAGCTTTAACGCCAAGCGCTCCAAATTATGACTCCCACTCTCCCATCACGACCACTTAGTTGCCAAGGTGATGAATCAGAGAAAGATGAAAAAGCAAAAGGGGGAAAAACAAGAACAGCCAAAACATTTTCAGCTCAGCAGAAAAATAAAAAAAAAAGAGTTTTGATTGCCTTTTCAAATGCAGAAAAAGACGTATGGCGGAGCTTATGGAACATAAAACCAAAACTTCAACAATCAAAACCTCTGCCCACTTCATCCTCTCTAAATGCTTCAAGGAAAATTACAATTGTATTTTGAGTTTTTTTTTTTTTTTTTTTTTGTCTTTCCTGGCAGTGTCACAATAAATCTCACCCCCCCGCCCCGTGTGCTGCAGGAGGAGGTTGTTTTGTCGGCCGCTCGCTGTGGCGTTGGACTTGTTTATGCTGTACTGTGTGCTGCGCTCAAAAGAGAAAAAAAGGGAGAGAGAGGAAGAGAGGGAGAGGGATAGAAAGAGAGAGGGATGGAGAGAGAGGGGTGGGTGATGGAGAGAGCGAAATAGAGGGCTGGGGAGAGAGAGAAGAGAGGCATGGAGGGACAGAAAGAGAGATGGAGGGAGAGAGAGAGAGAAGGGGGGGCATGCTGCAGTGTTCTGGCTGCTTTCCAAGGGCACTGTTACTTCCAGTGAACAAACAAAATACTGGTCTCAGCTAAATATAACATTTCCCTTCGTGCGCAAGCCTTCAGAGAGGTGGTGGAGGGGAGCGAGGGAGGAGAAGGAGGTGTGTGGAGGTGTGTGTGTGTGTGTGGGTGGGGGTTCTGTCGCTGTGCAGAACCCCCTGACCTGAGCTCAACGCAAGAGGCCACCTGAAGCGGAGCGTGGCGTTAGTAACACGGAGGTCAGGATCCTCTCCCCTGTTTGATTCCCTTTTTCATATCTCTCTCTCTCTTTTTTTTTTTCTCTCTCTCTACCTTTCCCGGTTTTCTTCCAGCACATCTCTCTCTCTCTCTCTCTCTCTCTCTCTCTCTCTCTCCCTCTGTCTCCTCTGTCATTGTGTCCCTCCCCGCCGCTATCTCTGTGCTGTGCAGAAGTTCTCCTCTCATGTCCCCTTTGTTACTTTATCATGCATGATAAACAGCTCAGATGACCCTCTGCTCAAACCTCCATCTTATTTATTCCCTTTACTTTCTCTCTCTCTCTCTCTCTCTGTCTCCCTCTCTCTCTCCTTATACTTTCTTATCTCAGTTTGTTTCTTCCTTTTTTCATCCGACACAAATATAGAGCTTTGAAATGAACTACTGCTACTGCCGAGGGACATTAATAATTTACAGCGGAGCCAACGCGACAGGAGAATGGAAATTAAACATAGGTTTTAGCCCATGCATTAGAGGCAGGCAGCCAGCCATGCATGGCCTGAGTCGGGTGCGTGTGTGTGTGTGTGTGTGTGTGTGTGTGTGTGTGTGTGTGTGTGTGTGTGTGTGTTGGGGGTTGTGAGAGTTGGGGTGTGGGGATGGCAGAAAAATTAACTCACACACACAGCCCGTTATGTTTTATCATTATGGCAAAGGATATTGCAATTTAACTCCCCATAGATATCTGTTAGAGGGCCGTGAACAAAACCAGAGCAATGCTCACAGTGGATGCTTTCTGAATAGGTGATTATCTTCAATGAGGTTATTGTGGTCTGCAGACAAATGTGCAGAGACTATTTTTATTTCAACTTTGCCTGGAAAACAAACGACTGCCAATTTGTTGTCTGTGTGTCTGTGTGTCTGTGGGTGTATGCATATTTATTTCTGTATGTGCATGCAAATGCATATGTATACATGCACACATGTATGGTCTCGCCCACACATGTTTGTGCGTTACCTCAGAACTGTTTTACTGTGCAGCACAGAGTCAGTTAAGTTCTGCAAAGAACACAACAACATGGCAAGGGAGGAAGCCTCAAGTGGGTGGCTGGGAGGCTCGGAGGCTGGGTGTTGCTTGATGCAGGCAGAGGCAGACAGCACACCATAACTCCACACTAGGGGCTTCGCCTGGCCAAAACTTAGCACCACTCCTCACCACGCCACTGCAATCCAGCATGACTTCTGCGCTAGAGAAACCTTCAGGTGAGGAGCTACAAAGCCAGTGAAGCTTCAGCACCATCAGCAACACAAATCAAACACAATCCCTCAAGGAGGAGAGAACTAGAAATGACACATTTATTTAGCGTCGCTGTCCGTCCGGCCTCACTTTACCGTCAGCTGAGCGGCAAGTCAAATATTTTCCCCCCACTTACGCAATGACGACCGCCGAAGGAAAATAAACGCGTCGGTTTTTCGAGGCGTTATCAAGCACAACACGGGGGTAATTTGTCAGAACCGGATCACCAGATGGCATTCGCCGCGAACGTGTTGATCGGAGTTAAATTGAGCCCAGGAAATGTTCAAGGCAGACGGCTGCCAAAGGAAGGGCTAAATTAATCACGGGTAGGAAACTCACACCTCCTGAGTATGTCAACCACTTCCTGTCCTTAGACAAATACGCAGAGAGACAGAGAGACACCCCGCCACCCTCCGGCTGCACATGACATGCTATACAAATTGACATTTCTGTGCATATAATAGACCTAATGATGAAATACTAATGGTATTTTGAGCCGCCGTCTCTCCTTTTGATGTGCACCGAGCAGACAGTGCAGAGTCTGTGACCTCGCAGTGTGAACGGTGATATTTAGAGGGACAAAGCTAGCTGCCTTCTGAGCATGACATACACGTACGCTGGGTGGAACAAACTGCCTTAGAAAGAAAACCCTCCTGACCTCTTGGGACATACTTCAGGCACTATCAGACACCCCAGCCATAAAGTGACAAAGGAGGATGTTGGCAGCGCTTTTTCCAAGTTAAAATCCACTGATGTATGTATTTCACTCAAGCTGCTGTCATGCAGTGGCAGGTCATGATTCCTGATGTGTAGACCTATCATTGCTCTTCATGCATTCAACGTGAATAACAAGTTATATGTTTCCAACTGGTCCCAAGTGCTGATCTCAGCTCTTGAGGTTGCTCAGTTAGAGTTATTCTACCCGTCCTTATCCACACACCATTAACACATACACAACCATAGACATGCTACTGATGATGTGGCTTAACATCCTCACTATGCTTGCATTACTGTTGCTTCTACATGAGTGGGTGCTGGTGGCAGGGGGCTGGTGATTTAACCCTTTCTGTGCAACTCAGCTGGCAGCAGTCGGGATGACCTACAGGGGAATCACTGCATCGTCATGTCCTCAGGGATCCAGTTGTGATGTGATGCAATTAGCCTGCTTGAAGTGCCTTTCCATGACAGGCTGCACTGCAAAAATATCTGTCTTAAGAAGTCATTTAATATAGTCTTAAAATCTTATTTTTTTCTTAAAACAAGTAAAATGGGATGAGATCAATTCATTTGTTTCCAGTGAAAATCAACAAAATTTTCTTGAATGAGTCATTTCTTTTTAATACCAGTGAGCTGCCTCATTCTGTTTCACAATATTGACACAAACTGCAGAAACAAGTGCAACTTCATTGAAAATAAGTGACATTATCTCATCCAATTGGCATGATTTTTTTCACTTATTTTTAAGAAAAATACGATTTTAAGACTGAATGAGAGACAAATTGACTTGTTGAGATTGACATTTTTTGGAGTGTGGATGTGCTTGTAGCTGCAGTTGGGACAAATACGGTGTGGTGTGTGAGGGCTGTGAGGGGCATTTACACATATGCGTGTGTGTGTGCCTGCCTGCCTGCTTATGTGCCCACGCAGGTTTGTCCATGTGTATTTGTGCCAGGCACCCATGCATGTATGTGTTCAATAACCATGTACAGTAAGTCTCTGAGGTTTGAAGCAGAGATTTGAAGCAAATTGTGTATTGCCATGGATCTTGACGCAGCGTCATCGTTCCCTGAAGTGAAGGGAGAAGGCAGATACTTCAGAAGACACCCACCTGAACAAGTCCTTAAAAGTTAACATTTTCTTAAAACAAGTGAAAACTTCCCAGTGTGGTGAGATAGCAGCACCTGTTCCCAATGCTAATCAACTTGTTTCAAGATTTTTCTTGACTCAAGATATTGACACTTGCCAGTAAATTCATGAAAAAAGTGGGACTGCATTAGAAATAAGTGGAATTATGTCAACCTCACTGGCAGAATTTTTCACATATTTTAAGAAAAATAAGATTTCAAGACTGAATGCTAGACTAAAAGACTTGGTTTTTTTTGCAGCACAGAAGGCTTACTGGTTGGTAAGCTTATCAGAGTGGCATCTTGGTGCCTGACACAACGGTTGGGTGGTGTGTGTGACATCGATGGGCGCCGGTTAGCGCATGGGTGCAGTCAACAGCTGCCCACACACTGCAGTAGAAGCCAAAAGCTCTCTCTCTCTTTCTCTCTCTCTTTCTATCTTTCTCTCTCTTTCTCTCTCTCTCTGCTGTTTATTTCAGGAGCACTGGTTCTATATTACATAAGGAGTTGGTTCCTGTTACGACAAGGTAAGACATCTGTACAAACCAGCAACGGAGGAATTAGACATTCACATATCAGCGCCGAACAGGAATATAAAATGAAGGGATGCACATATGAATACATTACACTGCACAGAAAATGCATTTGCTTCTTAAGTGAAAGAAAAAAAGATGAGCTATCCACAACATACATAAGCAGCCAATCTGTTAGGCCCACTTTGTGCTTGCTGCAATGCTACTGTTTTTCCACCTCAAGATAAATTGTTCAGAAAACCCACCAGAGCTAATTCAGGGTTGATGCATGGGGAGTGGAGGTGGGGGTGGGGGATTCTAAAATAGCTCCCATGGTACAATGCATAGATGACTCATGATATATTAAAATGACAGCTCCATCTTATATATAATGTTTACTTCATGAGTTGTCTAAACATGCAGTAGACTGCCTATAAGCAATGAATATTTCATAAGATTTAAATGGCTCTCTCCGACGATTTAATTGAGTTGCATCAGCCACAAAGCAAAGCACGCAATACAAAAGTCTATTAGAATTCCATTCCCCATTATAAGAGAGTCTATTAAAGTTAACAAGGACTCATAACCTTCATGCTTTCTTACTCAGGATATCTTATTGTCTAGCGGTCTCCGTAATGCCAGCCTCATTCTGTCTCTCCTCAGGTCTTCGGCCTTGGCCTCTGTTGTCAGTTGTGTGGAGAAAAACACGCGGTTGGCTTCGATTCATAATTCATTTTTGGAAAAACAGGTGTCTGGCCTCGTGCTCGCCCCCCACAATGGGGTGGCTGCTGCCTCCGGGCAGAGTCAGAGTGCTTCCATCATCTCTCCGTGTGCACGTGCACACACACACACACAAACGAACACACACCCACACACACACGCACAAATTGGGATAAATGCCAGCATGCACGTTTATGCAAACACATAAACATGCACACACATGCATTTGTGCATACATATCCACACGAGCACTCACAAACACACACACACACATACACACATTTCTCCATCTGGCGCTATGCCACAGTTTGCTGGCAACAAAGGTTATTCCAACAGATAAACACATTTTAATTACCTGGGCTCCTGTTGCGTAGGAAACAAACTCAAGCAATTATATCTGAAGAAATAAGTTAAGAAAAAAAAGCTAGTAATTCCATTTGACTGATATTTACTTAAAGCCTAAGATTCCACTAAAAATATTATATAGATGTCATCATCTCATCTCATTTTGATTTATTTTATTTTACGCCTTCATAATAATTCATACCTGTATATTATAGCATACAATGCCACACATGACATGTAAAGAATATCACCCGCCATGAGAGAAAGCATATTTCTATGAGATAGTAAATAACATCTCCTGCAGAGAGACAGGCAGAGTACATGCATTTCATCTCCATCCATAATTCATAGCCAGATGTTGGTTTATATTGGTTTCCAGGTATCTGCCCAAGGACTCTATGGAGATTATAATATCCCTGTGGTGTTTCACAGTCATTTACTCCTGCTGCTGAATGATCACACGCAATTGCTTTGAGCACAGTACGCAATAATTGCCTACATCGCTATTGACTACATATTTGGTTGGACAATCCCTGCTTTCATGAAAAACATAGGCTTCCGCTCTCTTGGCGTCATTTGTTCTACCTTCCCTTGATCTTTTTTGATTCCCTTTTATTCCAAAGACAATATCAAAGTAACAAAAAATCCCAGCAATGCACTTGAGCAACATTGCTGGGATTAAGGAGCGCTAAGGAGAAGTATCCTGACGATATCATAATCTCCCTTAACCAGCCAGCCGACGAGATGTTGGCACGCCGCTGTCTTGTTTTAAAGAGTTTTTCTGTTTGAAGGAAGGGATAGAGTGGGGTGGGGTGGGGTGGGGAAGGGTGGGATAGTGGGGGGAGCTGATGGTGAACACGGAAGATCTGTGAAGACAAAGCTTGCGGTGACAAAGTGTGTTATTCTAGGCGAGCTACGCAGAATCCATTTGAACGCCCACTCAGACACCTACGGGCTGGCTCATCCATAGCCAGATCAGGCCTCACGCTCAATCCATTACCCGCTGCTTGGAATGGATGGCGGCAGATTCCCGCGACGAGGCCACCATTATCAAAGAGAAATGGAGGGAGGGAGGGACAGAGAGAAATGGAGGGATAAACAAAAGAGTGGCAAGGGGATAAAGGACAACAGAAAGAGAGACCAAAGGACGGACGGCAGAAAAAGTGACGGGGGGTGGAGGAGGAGAGAAAGACGGATGAGTAGATACAGTATCGCAAGAAAAACAGGAATGAAAGGAGAGCATGGGAAAATAGAGCAACAGAAAATCCAAACCCAATCAATATTTTTCCTACACTATGCTTTAAGATACTTGAGGTATCTTCTTGATGATAAAAATGATTCATGATGATCTTCTTATTGACCATAAAAATTGTAAAAAAATAAAAAATAAAAATAAAAGTCATCTTGATGGCTTATGATCTACAATGGGGCATTTGTGAAAACTGCAATTTTTTTGTATGATAGCCAAGAGCCACATTTTGGGGAATTGTGCACAAGAAACAGATTTGGCCCTTGCTTACATCAGGAATCAGCATGTTCGATGTAGTGGATGATAGCTGGGTTAAATGGGAATATTTACCAGGGCTCTATCGCTCCTTTGTGTCTGAACACACTGAGCCGTTCTCCCAGACATGATAAACCAAACTCCCACTCAGCCTCTCCGACTGAGAGATGCTCCAGTATTAGTTGCAATCCCCCCGCGGTGCTCGGCTTAATCTGTGTTTGGCCAACTGTCTCTGGGAGTTCACTGTTCAAGTCAGGTAGTGCCTCGCCGCTGAACGAAGTGCATCAAATTAGGTAAACGAACTAAATCCCCCCCACCCCACCCAACCCACCACACCCATGATCCCCCTCTAGGCGCACAAGGTTCCCCACCCATCCTTTCAGGGGCCTTTTAGTGGGAGATATAAATGGCAGCAATCTCCTCACGTTAGCTGACTCCCGCACAAGCGTCTCGCTCTTTGTAATGCAGGGACATCTCTCCCTCTCTCTTCCTCTTTCTTTCTCTCTCTCTCTCTCTCTCTCTGAGCTGCCATCCTCTGTCTTTTTCTCCCAGCCCTCCAATCCCTTCCCCATGACTGCCCATGTCACATGGGATTATGGCCACACACACACACACACACACACACACACACCACTGGATGTTTTTGTCGCAGAAAGACACACACAGTTGCAAAAGAAAAAATACTCGACTCGTACTTTCCCCGGTCTGCATGTTGAGACAGCACTTTTTGTTGTTTTTGTTGTCATTGAGAGCAAGGCGACAGAATACTCATGAAGGAATTTCGATGAATGATAGACATTTCCATTTTGTGATAATAACACTTAGAAATAGGCCCGTCAGCTGCGATGACAGGTTGATCCATGTGTCTTTGGGTTATAAACAACTCTAGGAATTCTCATAGCAATGTTTTGAAATGTTTTATGTGCTTTTATGCACCACTCTGCGTCTAGAGGCTAGATGGATAGATAGATAAATAGATAGACAGACTTTTCATTCAGGCATAACTTATTCTTCAGTTGCATTCAAACTAGATCAACAGTGCTTTAAACAGGTCTGTGCAGATAAAGGTTCAAAAAGAAGCCTTTATATTTTAAATCTATTTTAGTTAAGTAGAATTCATACCATGGCCTGCAGCTCAAGGTAAAACGTCCTTCTCAGTTGAAGAGTTCTTTAACATGCGTAGTCTTTACACTCTTTCTCCCTCACTTATTCACTGGATTGCAGGTGGATCAAATAAGTCAACAGTGCATGTTAGCATCATCAGCACAAAAGTGTTATGTGGCCTTTGGAAATTTCGTCCCTCAGGAGCGTGCATGGACACTTAGGCAGAGAGAGAGAGGGAGAGAGAGGGAGCGAGAGGCGGGCGGATGAGTGAAAAAGCTGATGAGAATATGAAGAGCTTTTAAAAATTTTACACCTACCCTGAAAAAAAAATGATGGCTGGTATCAAAGTAAAACTCACTATGAATTATTATTGAGTCATGAGTCAAGACCTTCACTTAAAAAATAGTGGAATTTTAGATGATACAATTAGTTACATTTCAGAAATACTGAACAATGAACAACGGGTAACAATTGTTTTTAAAACAAAATGGATGAAAAGCTTTTTAGAAGGAAACCCTTCATAGGGACCATTTTGTAGCACTGTTACTGACACTGTTACAGTTGCTTCTAATGATGATCTATGCTGTCATATAATGTTATTCACCTGGATGAATCTCATTTGAGGTTTTTTGGCGTCAGCTAAATGTTTACGATGTAAATGTAATGGAGAGAGTTGGTGTCAAAGACAGAAGCTCTTAGGATTCGGGCTAGAGACGTAAATGTAAAGCACCGCTGTGATGCAGCACACTAACAATGGTTCTCTAACAGATGCCGTGTGCAGAGAAAAAAGCCTGAATACTTCATCATGCTTTTTCCTTACGAAACATTCAGTTGCTTTTTCCCTCGGAGCTAGAGCTGACCCCGACCTTTGTGCACCCACAAGCACACAGGCCGCATGTCCAAGTGAAAAAAAACCCATCTGATGTCATGTCATGTGTCCATGATGCGAGGGGCGGTGGTAGCCCAGAGTTAAGAGAAGCGGGCTAGTCACTGGAAGGTTGCCAGTTCACATCCTGGGCTGGCTTGGAAAATCAGAAGTGGGGAAAGTGGATGAGAAATGCTCTCTACTTCCTCAAAAACTACTGTCAAAGTGCCCTTGACCAAGGCACTTAGTCCTCAATTGTTCTAATGGAGCTGCTCTGTGTCCAACAGTAGAGGACTTGGTTGTATCGGGCCGCTCCCAGGTGGAAATCTGCTTAACTGTGTAAAAGTGAAGCAGACCATTACTGAAAAAAAGGATAAATAAATGTGAAAAGGAAAATGAAACTGTTTGATGCAGTCATATCATAATGACAGCGATTCAAGTCATGGAGTTGTGTATGTCCAAATGAGGCTTCAAAGCAGGGTAGCGAGCCTGTGCTGGTCCTGTAGGTCTGCAATTATGCAAATGTGAGTACTTCAGTAGAGCAACCCCAGTAATGGATAAAAAAATGATAAATGGCGTTTTTGGCCTCCCCGCATCTGATACAGAAGTTATGGAATAATGAGGCTAGAGGGGGGCGGGGGACGAGGGGGGGCTACTAATGGCGTCCTAATTAGCTTCTACGCTTTGAATGTCTAATATCAGTGCGTAGCCATGTGAACGGAAAGGCCCCAAACCTCTTCATCAGCAATGTCTTCTTTAAAAAAAACTCTGGATGTGCAAATTTTCTATATGGGGGACTTGCTTTCTCCCCCCTCCTCCTGTTCTCTTTCTCCCTCTCCTCCTAGCAGTTACTTTCTCGACAATGGACACCATCAGCATCACTGTGCTGGCAAGAAGTCAAGCCGTTGTCTGTAGAAGCCCAGCTTGGTCATTGATTGGCTTGGAGCAGATAATTAGCTTGCATCTCATTATTGCCACTAGGATTTATTTACCTCCAAAATAACAAGACAAGACAAGCACGTCTTATTAAGTTTGACAGTCTGGAGCGCTGGAGGTCCGTCATACTCTCGCCAAACCATTAAACACAAAAGTGAGATATATATGAATAGAGGGGGCATTTCAGATGTGAAACATGCTTATTTTTCTCTAAGAGAGGTCAGTCCTCTCACCTTAGTGTTTTTGTCTTTACTGAGACGTTAGACTGAGAGGGAGACAGAGTACAGGATGGTCAGCTATGGTATATGTGGTTCTAGAGGGAGGGGTCTTAACCACTACACCACCTCTGGACACATAAAAAATACTTATACAGTAGCTCTTGGCTGGAGTATTAAGTTATCAGACCTGAACATATGCTGTCAAAGGGAAAAAGGGAAGGCCAAGCCCTGAGCTTGTACAGGCCAATTCAATTACTCCAGGCCATGGTCTAATGGAGAATGGACTAACCAGGCAAGGGGTTACTTTGGGATGGCTCTGCTGACTACTGCCTCTTGTCTACATGATCTAATTTACTAAGACACACAGCTATTGATTGGCTTCTGCATGCCAGAGGAGGAAAACCTTTTTAGATGCACTTTTGCAGTTTGCCATCTGGCGGAGGCTGAAAAAGATGCTATAGGCAAACACACAAACATTCAAATGCACGCACACACACATGCGCGTACACACACACACACACACACACACACACACACACTGTACATGCACACAGTGCAAGGTAATTTTCTTATCGCGGTAAGCCATGTAGGATATAAGACCAACTATTGGCTGGGGCTTCAACTACATGGGTCAATAAGCACAATCAATGGCTTCACCTATGAGAAAAGAGGGGGATAAAGAGACGCTTGTGCATTTCTATAGCCGTGACTTCTCTTATCTAGTTGAATAAGCGGAGGTCAAAGGGCGAGCACTAGCAACAAAACCCTACCAACCCCACAAATTCAACATAACAGTAATTTGCTTACTGTCTCTCTCCTCGCTCCCCCCATCCCATCCCTTCCCTTCCCTCCCCCTGCCTCCCCCACCCATTTCAAGCTCAAAGCTGTGGACACAACAGTCTTATCTAGCGCTGCCTTGCTGTCAGCGAGAGTGGTCTATTTTGGGCTTTATCTCCAACAGGGGCTGGGCCGGAGCCGTGGGTCTGAAGCCGAGCCGGTGCTCCAGGAGATAAGGCAGACAGGGACACTGTAACCTGCGTGTCCGCGGTCAGGGTGGGAATGGATGGAGCCCGCTCCGCAATCAAACAGCTTCCTCTTCGCTCCGGATGGACGCGCTCGATGGATCGGATCAGGATCACAGAGCTGTGGAGGCAGGCTTACAAGGCTCTTTAAAGGCGTAGTCGGCTCAAAAAGGCCACAGAAGGTTTTCGGGGCCTGCAGACGTAGGCTAATACCAAATATGGTTTAATGTCTTCTCCGATCTGGATGCCAAATATGGCTCGCATTGTAAGCGGAATAGATAAGTATTAACTAATGCGCTATAATACAAGTGGTGCTTATCTATTTCATTCATTTAGGCTTTAGGCTTGTCGCTTGCCATTCATTCGTTGATTCTGTTTGGATTATAAGTGTGTATTTAAAACCTGAAATAGTTTAATATTCTTTCAATGTGCTCTTTCAGAATTCTGGACGCTTGAATAACCAAACACCAACACACCAAACAGACAACAGTGTAAGACGACCCCGCTGATATGAGACTTGAGACATACACCAAAACATAGCATAATCACAAAATGCAGCACTTGCATGGATTACAAAGCATTAATAGTTCCTAGTAGTGCAGGCAAATGAAGTACTTATAGAGACGGGTTTGTCAACGTGGCTCCACAGAGCAGCAGCAGCCGAGAAAGAGAGAGAAAGAGAGAGAAAGAGGGAAACTAAGGCCAAGTCAAAGAGAATACTCCATGGAGACACTCAGGCAGCCTCAGCTTATAGCTTGCACAACACAATGCAGTGAGACTGCAGATGAGAATATGTCTGTCTGAGGAGGGGTGGCGGGGGGGGGGGGGGGGGGGGGTGGCGGAGAGAAAGATAGAGAGGGAGAGAAACCAGATGAGACTAGTCAGAAATGCTCAAGCTCTCTCCCACTGATCGACACACTACCTCAGCCTGACAGTTTCATTTCCAAAGCCATTGTGTGCCAATGTGCCAATGCGCATTATCAGCCATTGCCGTTTGAATATCCACTCTGCATTGCTAACGAAAATCCCACCAGCGGCAAAATAGAATACTTTCCCTGAGGGTTTCAAGAATCACATATGTACTTTAACAGATTTCTCCTTCCTTTTATTGCCCAGTCCTGCTACCTGCATTGTCACAAACATAATTCAATTCTGCTCCACGCCATGTTTTGAAAGCCAGAGTTGGGTTAGCACTTCATAAGCCAATATGACATCTCTCTTTGTCCATGTTCTGTGATTGTATTCACTGTACCTACCTAAGAGTGTTTTTTTTCCGTGAATTGGAAGTGCGATTTCATCCACATGAGTCAATTATGCATGGGCTTTATTTTCAGTGTTTGCTCGGCGGGTTCCTGTAAGGACAGATGGGCTTACAATCAGAACAGCATGGAATGAACTGACAGTACTGAGGCCTGAATGAACCACTTGAATGCCCCCACAGCAGTACTGAACAGAAGCACGTAAGCACCATGAAGTAACACTGTTTTTGTACCAATATTCGTTCCTTTACCCTCATTTTACCTTGATTTACCAAGGATACGCTTTATTTCAGCAATGCCATGGTCCAACCTAGCTCTCATTCATATCTGGGAGTTGCCCAGTTCAGCTGCAGTCTTCTCTTATTAGCCACTATGCAACACTACTGGGACAGTTATGTTACGTATCAACTGGGAATCGCTCTTTACCACACTGGCTTATTTTTCTCATTATTTTCAATGGAAAGGACATGCTGTTGTGCATTCCCAATAGTGCTGAAAGCTCAGAAGTTAAAAATATTTCAAATTTCAGTAACAAGACGGCACGCTTCAAACTGGTTTTCAATTGTTGCTAAGCAACAACAAGAGCCAAGACCAGTGCAAGTATTTGGCGCTGCTAGCTAAAAAACAAGTCCCGGTGGACACAGAACCTCAGAGTTCAGTGTCTCGCTCAAGGGAATGTTAGTTGTTGAGGTTGGGATGGGAGAGCCATTCTCATTCACTTCAGTCATCCCTCGTCTATAGGGATCGTCTATAGGGATTCTCACAAATTTGCTTATCAAACCTTCCCTCTACTTCCTTATTAAATACTTTTTGCAATGACCAAAAGAGTATTATAAAATACAATTAATTCACCCACAAGAATCAGATGTTTCTAATCTTCTATGGTTGACCTTTGATGCAACATGTTTCTCCTGCATACAAACAGCCAAGGTTTATCTGCAGGACATTTCTTATTATGCATGCATTATCCAGTCACCTCCATGTCAGGGAACAATGAGATCAGAGCTCTGCATGAGCAGGTAATCATATCAGTGACACACCATAGCCCTCAGCTGCTGAGCAAGCTGCTGATGGAACTGATTATATTAACATTACGGTCCCTCCAGTATTTTACATACTGTTCCCCAGCTAATCTCATACATGAGATCCACTGTCTGCCTTCAGTTGGCCAAAATCTCACTCATCATCACATTGTTGTTACCCTACAAGTACCACAAAATGTTTAAACCCAAGGAACGATGTGGTCCAAAGAGAATAAAAAAATATAAGATTAGACTACACAACATGTTACACAACACCAAGTTTCAGATGTACACTGAAATGCGACGCACAACTCATAAAAATAACATGAGTGCATCACAAAGTCCTTTTATCTATCCACATACAGATCAATCTTCTGCTGTCCACTGTGCTGTCCCTTTGAGTTTCAGCAGAAAGAATGGCACAGTGGCATTTTGCTGGCAGAACACAGTAGCACTGATGTGACCCAGTGTTCATTGAAATAATTGGAGTGAGCGATCAGAATTTCTGATCTAATTTAGCCGGGGAGAGTTCTTGACCCTGGAGATGCAATGAGGCTGTGCCGCTGCTTTGCTCCCACGGAGATGGCTCAGTTAACTAGCGAGGGGGAGAGCCAATAAAAGGGCCTCTTGGGAAACAGAACTGCACTCAGTTTGGAAATAACAGAGGAGTTCTGAAACAACTGAGGATTCCTGATAAGCAAAGAGAGAGAGAGAGAGAGAGAGGGAGAGAGAGAGAGAAAACAATGCAAAGCAGAAATAAATGTAATCCAAGTAAGAACACGAACATACATGTTTCAGTTCCTGGCCTTTCTGTATTATAGACGACTGCTGACAATGGCAACATGCCAATTTTTGCTAAATTTACTGTGCCTGTTTTCAGACTGAAGTAACTTAAAAGCATCTTCTATATAGGTGTTCCAAGAGGCAATAGTATAACATATCAAACCATCAACCTCACAGGCCAAACCTATTTAAATCTAAACCAAACAAAGGAAAAACAGCTCCGTACTGAGTCCGCCACAAGATCCTTCATTATAAGTTTCGACTCGCCAAGAGAGACCAGCTCTTTTGGCTTCAAATTATTTTGCAGTGAGTTCCATGAAGAGGGAGCAGAGTATATGAGAGCATGTCGAATTCAGTTCTGACCTAAGGGACAGAAAAGAAAAACAATTTCTGAGACCATAAGTGATAATTTACACAAAGTTTTTTTTCGAGATATGAGAGCACAAATAATCAGGAAGCAGACCTAGAACGGCCTTATACAAAGGATAAAAATGTGTTGACAAGCATAAATGTGTGTTGGAAGATTTTCCACAGACATTAGGTTTAAGAGGTTTCCCTTTGATCCTAGTCAGGAGTCTGTGCCGTCTGACCTTGACTGTATTTCCTATAATGTACTATGTATCTACTTAAATTGTGAATGTATCTTTTTAAATTAAGCAGGGATCTTAGGGAGGTAGACAACTATCCACAGTCCAAGATCCAGCCCCCTGAAATTATGACTGTGTTACTGTCTGCCTCGCTCATGTAGAAATACAAATATAGAGTTTTGAGATATCCATCATTTGAAAAAACAATTTTGCTTGTCTTTGATTGAATACTTACAGGATTAATCTATAATACAAAGATATTGAATGATGAAGTTCAACAAGTTGTTTTTTTTTTTTTTGGCAAAACCGATCCGCAGTGTTTTCAAAAATCTGCAATAATATATCCATAGATTTCATTCATTACACAACATTGAAAATTACAAATTACAGATAGAAGTCCTTGTTGACAAAATGTTTTTACAGATTGAATCATGTATATTTTAAAAATATTGAATGGTTACTGTCAAGTAATATTTTTTCTCCAAACTGGATTTATGCACTGGATTTATGTTGAATTTATATAATCTAATGTAATAATATATACCTAATATACCTGATATACCTAATTACCAAATGTACAAAAGTATGTGAAATTCTGATCACAATGCATTTGATTTGTTAGCAATGTGAGTACCACAAATGTTTTCACTTTGTTTTTCCTGGTGGATGACAAAAGAGAAAGTGTCAAATCTGCCAGCCATGCTAATAGTGGTTCTCTAACACAGGTTATGCAAAGAATAATTAGAGTGAAGCAATCTGATTGGTCAAATGCGTTCCAACAGTGTTGATTAGTTGCTATGCCAACTGTGGTAACCAGGGAGCCAGGGAGCGAACTTTCACTTGTTTTTGTGGTAACTAGGGAAGAAAACCACAGCAGGAAAACCCTTTCAGGTATTATTGCTGTAGCATCATACAAAGTTCATGAATGTCACACACAGGATTATGCCTCTGCACAATATTCTCGCTGCAAAACTCTGGATACAGACGAGTAAGTCTGACTGGCTTGCCAAGATCTAGCTAGCCTTGAACGCTTTCTGTTCTGCGCTGCTACTCTCCAGAGCTGGGGGCAAAACGAGTGGCTTCTCCACAATAAAACAACATGTTCTGTCTGTTTTTTACTCCACTAAGTTTGAGGCCTGAGGAATTGTGTGAAATGGGTTTAAAGCTGGGCTTTTTCTCACAGTCCCTCTCTCGCCATCTTATTTTCTTGTTTTCCTCCTACTGGGAATAATACAAGCCACCCACAGACCAGGAACATAAAACAGCCATTTCTAATGAACATTAAATGTTCTATCAAAGAATAATTGGCCATCCTGGTATTTAATCTTTTCTCTGTGCTGGAAATTTTGAAGCACAGCATATTCTGAGAAATGACAATACGCTGAGGAGAGCCCTAACTGTCCAGCATATACACAGATATATCTTTGGATATATGGATGCATGTACACTATACAGGTCTAAATATCTCCTCCAACACCTACCTTCAGGTAGTTTTTTGTCTTCCCGTCTCTTACAGACTGTGTGTTATGGCAGAGAGATACTTTACTTGTGTCTTGTCCATCACTGTTACAATGATGAGGGCTGTAGTGTACTGTAGTGAACATCTTCTTCTAAGGGCCATTCCTAGACTCAAGAGGCTGGGATAACAATGAGGGAGAGAAGAAGAGGAGGTCCTTTCTGGAGTTGGTCTCCTGGGATGTTCAAAGTTCATAGCTCTTTGTTTCCTCATGCAACTCTCTCTCTCTCTCTCTCTCTCTCTCTCTCTCTCTCTCTCTCTCTCACTCTCTCTCATGGCCACAAGAGAGTAGTGATCACTGATCACAAAAAATGAGCCCTTTATGGTCTGTCTTTTTTATTTTGAGAGACAAAATTGTTAAAATGAGACCCTTTTTCACAGAGAGATGTGGATGGACAAAGGTCCAGCAGAGACACAAAGCACAACTTAAGATTTAAGCGGATGATGGTTGTGGTAAACCCAACTCACAAGGGAGGAGACTCAAGACTCACTGTGCTTAAACCTTTACAATCACGCCGATAAGTGGAAGTTCATCCTGGGCAGCGCAGGTCGAAACACATGACAGCTCAGATTCAGCTTCGAATTGCTGTTTGGATTATGAAACTTTAGTACAAGGTTGTAGAGACTGTACAACATGAGGTTTTTTTTTTCAAATAGTCCTTCTATTTGAACAACACAGTACCCATTGAACTGAGGATCTTATTATGCTTGAGAAACCAGCAGTATAGTATTAGAGCAATCTGTACATTACATAAACAGGAAAGAACTGTACATTGGATATTGAATCTCATCGGGGTGCCGTAGCTCTTACAGGGAGGGAGTAGTGCAATCAATACTAACTGATTATCATGACACGCATGAATTCGTGTTTGTGATCATGTATGCTACCGCTGCCGACGCAATAGGGCCATGATTTATTTGGTCGCCAACTTTTCTGTTGCATAATCTGAAGTGTCTTAAACCATTTTGCCCACAGAGACCTGGGCTCCAGTGGCTGGAGCGATGGCTGCAGTGATTCAGAAGGCAACTTTCATAGCGCTGCGGTTTGAGGGGCCATGTGCTGTTGTTGATGACTAATGATGATGGCTCTCTGGTGCTTTGCTTAGGGCCTTTTGTGTTTCAAGACTATATCACTGCTCCCCTGGCTCCATACAAACCAAGATGCACCAGCGACTGTTCAATGCAGGTCCACCTCTTCGCAATTAACATGTGGTATTTTCTCCAATACTGTCTAATGCGCAGGCTTTGTCAACTGAGATAAATCAGGGGATATAGATGTTTGTGTATCATGCAAATTAGGCATGTATGACTTCAGAGGTAAACATAATCAAACCATACAGTGTAACGCTTCTGCATCATGTGCTATGTGTGAACTGGAGTATGGTGAGCTTATAAATAGCGTGATGAGTCTTATGAAGTATTTGAGAAAAAAAAAAGCTGTTATATATCTATGTAGCAAATATAATTTCTCAAGAGGAAAATTGAATCCCTGGAACACAGAAGCTAGAAAATTACTTTTTCTCTGTGGTGTCCATATTTATGGTACAAAGAAGCATCGTCTAGGCATGCTGTTGGTTCACTTTGTTTCAGAACATCACTTTGGAGGTTACATTGGAAATAAGTTCTGAACATATGCAAATTATTATTTTCCCCAAAAGGATGCAGCACAGCTTTTAGTGCCATTGATTAATTTTGTCAATTTGTCTTAGTGCTCTTAATGGTGATGCATGCACACAGGGATTCATAGAAAATTCAAATAAAAATTATCATAGGGAGAGTAGCTGCTCACCTAAGCTCATTCTCTCCACCAAAATGTTACAAGCAATAGCAAACTAAACTACAACAGCAGAATTACTGCAAAATAATGAACACATTCAGATGTTGGTTTAACATTCAGCTCTTGCCTGTGGGCAAATTAAATCCTTATCCAACAACACAAAAGTCCCTCATTATTTTTTTAGTGCTGTGCAGAAAATGTTTGATTTGTTACAGCAGGTTATCTCTATAATTAGCACAAAAAGATGAATCATCCTGTTCCCACACGCACTTTGATAACAGAAACAATGGCTGAGTCAAATATACTTCTGCAAATGATATGGAAAAACAAAACAAACAAAAAAGTCCATCTCAACAAGCCATTTAATCCAGCATTCAGTCTTGAAACTCTGCCAATAGGATGATATAAGTGTTTGTTGTATAATTGCTTGTTTCCAAGGCAACCCAATTTATTTCAAGAATTTTCTAGAAGTGATGGGATCTGCCTCATTTGCAAAGAAAACAAGTGACACTGCATTGGAAACGTAGTAAATTAACACATCCCTTTGAAACCGCTGTTGTTTCACACATCCCTCTTAAAAAAAGGTGGAAAAAACAACAAATGGACAACAGAAGTGCAGGTGACATGACTATCAATCAAGTCAGGTATCATCCATCAACATTAACATCAATACCACTCGACAAATTATGATGGATGCCAAAAATGTGGTTACATCATCACATTGATTTTCTTCCACAACATGGCCACAAATGGAGCATGAATTCAGTAAGTTTTCAATGTGCGGTCTCAGGTTAGAAATTGCTGCCTGTCGACTATCACAAGGGCCTTTTGGGCAGTCATTACAGTACTGGTAGCACCCGCATCCTTCCGTTACCTATCATCTGCACAGTAAGTATGGTGAATTATAAATTCACAAAGCCATAATTATTCTCTCGCCCTCTGTCTGTCTGTCTCCCTCTTTCTGTGTGTGTGTGTGTGTGTGTGTGTGTGTGTGTGTGAGAGAGAGAGAGAGAGAGAGAGAGAGTTCTGTTCTGTTTCCTCCTGCTCTGCTTTCTTCTGATCTAATATCATAAACAGCAGAGACACGGGCAGAGAGGAGGCGAGAGCTCGCTAGACCGAGCCTTTGTGAGCGTGACAGGCCTGACTCACGAGAATGAGATGTTTCCAAAAATAAAGGAGGGAGAGAGAGACAGAATGTGCTGAACAGGCTGGAACACAAGAAACGAGTGGATTAACCCCCCCCCCCCCCCCCCCCCCCCCCCCCACACACACACACACACACACATACACACACACACACACAACACCCTCCCCCCTTCCAAAAGCCCTTGGATTCACCACAAAACATGCCGAATTAGTGGGAACAAAACGCCTGTATAAACACCCCTAAACACTTTCCCCAATTGCCATGACACAAAATTAAATAATTAAGTAAATAATTGCGCCACGCTCAGAACAACATTATTAAATACTGTGAAGAGGAAAGAGTCCAAGCTTTAAAAAAAAAAAAAAAAAAAAAAAAAAAAAGCCTAAGATAACCACAGAGCAAAAAAGTTAATCTCCCATCTCACTCTGGGTTTGTTGTGTGAATACATATATAAATTCTGCATCAATTCAGCTCCTATCTCTTTAATATTTATTTACTTTGCTCCTCCGGGGGCAGATGTGCCCCACTGTGAGCAGATGTAAGAGGTTGGTTACACGTTGTAAATAGGCATCGGAATGTACATGTTTGGCTTTTCATCATGACAGATTGCCCTCTGCAAAGGCAGTGCTATGAGAATGCTGTGGTTTCAGCTTGCTTGCCGAGGATCATAATGCTCTGAAAGCCCCTATAAGCCAGATAGCGGCTTCTGAATATTTAAGTCAGTTAGATAGGAAAATGTTTGCAGTGCTTGCTAGTTTTGTCAGTTTTATCCTACAAGCTTGGTCTAATTTAAGTGCATTAACAATGGAATAAAGGGGCTAACCAGCTCATTGGTTAAGAAGCATTTTTTGGTCGGACGCTACCACCAGCACCACAATCATCACGAAACCCTATTCAATTTTCATGTGACCTAAATATTCCTTTTCATTTCTGCTGACTAGGTACATAGTCCAGATCTCTTCATTTCAAACTATGTGTGCATGTGTGTGTGTGTGTGTGTGTGTAGCAGTATGCGCCTGGTGGATAAGATGATTATCTCAACACACTCACAAAGAGACACAGACAGCGACGGACCACTCGTCTCGCAATTGGTCAATCTTCCCAATCGACAGTATTGAAGAAAGCCCGCACACAAGCAGCCCAAATCACACTCATTATCAAGCAGATGACGACGACAAAGATGATGACGCTGATAATTTGTCATCCAGCGCATTGATCCCCCATCAGGATTTGGACGGCATGCCGGGTATCATGGGACCCTTTAATCTACCATGAAAGACACGGGTAATCCTTGTTGCAGGATTATTCCCGGCCAGCTCTCTCTCTCTCCACATATTCCAACTTGGGTGTACATGTGCTTAAGTACTAACCGGGCCACGTCCTCCAATCGTGATCTGTCCGTGGCTCCATCACTCATCCCCAGTCTTAGCAGAGGAGGGTGCGTGTTTACTCCTGACTCCCACCACAACGAAGAGGATTTAACAGTAACTAAATGGAACCTATGTAAGCTTACATCCTAACCCATAGCCCAAACATACTGTAGCGGCAGTATCCGCTGCTCAAACCACACGCTCACAGTGTGATAACATTATGTCGCTACAACACACACATTCCTGCGAACAGCTCAATCCTGTTGGGGTTTGTTCTGTGCAACACAATAGGCTTGTGTACCCAGGGCTATCAAAGCGCAAAACATTGTGGATTTTCCATAGGCTAAATCTACTGTGAAGCCATGATAACCGAGCCTACGGTAATAGCCGGTGTACACATCTTCTCACCCTGCATTTACCCTGCATCAGCACTGCAGCATTTTCAGAACAACTCCTCTTTGGTGTGGAGCAACGGCGCAGCAGCAGTGGAGCAGTCATTGTAAGAAGTGGGATTCTTACTCTGGCTCTCCCATAGCTTTTATAGTACAGCCTTGTCCATTCAACAGCAACACAAAAACTCAATCATGTCTACAAATGAAGAACGACCTTCCTACCGCAGAAATTGAGACTCCTTAACTGATGTGCAATCGACAGCCTCACAACACAAACTCCTCTCTCATACCTTCAATCTACCTATTCTGCAGGGAGAACATCTTCTGAATGTGGTTCTACTTGGTAGCTATTCATGTCCATGTTTAAATAACAGGGCAGCCAAACTGAGGAGAAAATCACCAGCTAGATAGACGGAACACTACCAAGTCAAAAAACCCCAGGATACCCCAGAAATACCCTTTAGCACGTACAGGTGTGACGCCAGAGATAGAGCCAAGGCTAAATCCTCCTACTCCAAATTTGCTCATAACAGATTTCCAGCTAAATGATCCAGCCACCGAATCTCACATTATAGGGGGGAAAAAAATACTGTTTAAATATGCAGGACGGAACCTTTGAAGCTCCATCCGCAATTTAATCAGTTAATATTTAAAGCAGGGATATTCTTTTTATAAGGCATTTGCATGGTGGGCTATTGGAGTGGGGGGTGTTGGAAATGAAGACATGAAGACTGAGATATTATGTGGTGGGATCTTTATCCACTTGCAGATTTTTAGCAGGCAGGCCCGTTGATCATTGGTATTCAGAGGCCTGCACTGCCTATAATAGCTATCAGCTTGTCAGACAATAAATACAGCAACATTTTTCCAAGGCCGCCCCTCCAGGGAATAGAAATCATCATTATGTCCTATTTTATTGGACCTTCTCTCCTCCTGCATCTTAACCTATCTTAATCTAGCTTTCTTCTTTATTATCTCAGGTACATATTATCAGACAATATAATGCATTAGCACAGCAAAGGATTTTCTTTCAATGTTCTAGTTTGTTGTAACATTTGTGTGACAGACCACATGGTAATAACACATGCACCACATGCTGACAGTAACACACATTGAGTTGAAAAGTAGCAAAAGGTATGTTGTTACAGACTAGACATATGAATATGTCAACAATGAAAATCCCTTTTTAGAGAGAACCAGCTTGTCTCTAAAAGGATTTGCTAACATTGTCCCAGATGTTTTAGTAATAGACATGGCCGCTGGCCTTGTGTTTTGATATCTAATAGCTTTGGAAAATGACAGGCATTTATTCAAATGAGGAACAATGGATTATGAATGGACAGAGAGCAGGACAGAATTAAAATCTGAGAGCTGCAAAAAAAAAAAAAAAAAACATAGTGAAAGTGATTGCACTGTTTTCAAAAGTGACCACAACACACAGCATTTAGCTAACACAAACACCCACATGTATACACAGGCACACACACACATACACATACACAGTCACACTATGAACACAGTTCCACAATTTGCACTGCAAAATAAAGTGATCCTCACATTATCATTCACTTAACCATTATCAATTTGCTGTGGCACATTAGTCATAAAGCTCGGGACCATTAGAGAGGAAGCTACTGCAGCTCTGCACATTGATGACTGTTAACCATGAAGTCTACAGATAGTTTTACCAAAGGGCTGTTTGGCTTTACAGCATGTTATGACAGCTTTGTAATGGACTGGCCTCTCTGTGTGAGGACAAACACATATGTGCACTTGTTCCCGCACACCCACAAATTATGCAGACTTTCATGGGCACACATATGCAAACATACATTTACACCCACACACACACACAACCACCCACACACACACACACGCACGCACGCACGCACACACACACGCACACAAAGAGCGAAATCATTTGATCAAACATCCCAGGGAACATTGCAGGAAATACATTGTAAGATAATGTCATTTCAAACCACAAAATGAATGCCTTAGAGAGAATATGCAAAGCATCCCAGTGAACCATTACAGTTCCAGCAGATACATGAACATGGCCACACAATCAAACAAATATGCAGAGTAGAGTGATGCCAAGACAGAATGCAATTCTTCCTTTTTCCTGAGTAGCTTGTCAGAAGATTGAGTCGTCCACTCCATTCCGTTCAAGGCAGCTTTCCATATTTGAGTGCTTCTCAGCACAGACCCTTACTGCACTTTAATTAAGGTTTGGCATGCATTATACAAATAGAAAACGCTTAAGAGTGCAGAAAGGCTCATATTAGATGAGCTTTTTTCCCCTTTTCAAAAAAAGGCAATGTTTCTCAGTCAACAGATGGTATTTACTCAAATTATACACAGCAAATGAGGGCTAGGGTGAGATGCTTTTTTTCAGAGCCCATTGGCAGTCCATTAAAAACATAAATTGTGTGTGCAAATCCACCGAGATACAAGGAGAGTGACACGGAATTAGGGATGGTTGTGTTATTCATTGGCAGCCAAAATCCAATAGAAAGTCTTCTGATCATTAAATGAAAAGTATCTCCAGCAAAGCATTATAATTGCCTCTCAAAATTACACACATATCCCCTTTCTTTCTTCCATGATCCAAACACAGAGCAAGATCCATTCCCAGTCAGATGATTCAGTAGACTACACCGTCCTAATTGCTTTGATTATGAACAATGTGTTTCTCGATGTTTCTCAGGAGAGATAGTACCTTAGTGGGAAAGAGTTCAATATAAGAGCATGTCTGGCAGAATGAACCGCTTTAAACCAGACTACCTCTGTCTGTCATCTCTCCTCAGACATGGAGAGAAACAGAATTGCTGTGGCACTCAAATGAACATGTGAGGAAATGGGCCAGTGCTCAAAAGCAACAGGATTTGTGATCTGCATATGCTGAATAGGACTAAAATATACATAAGTGAGATGTTAATTTGTACTCCCAACACAAAGTGGCACAGTTTCAGCCCCAGTTTAAAGATTAAATCCCACAAAATGTCATGCCTTGTTTCATCAGCAATGGCCTCATTCATCTATCTCTCATGCCCAGGAAGCATTGTAGAGGTTTCTATAAAATATCAATATCAAGTCATGACAGTTTAATGGAAAACAAGCAAGAAAGGGAAACTAGAGGAAAGCCATTCTGGATGATATCTAACCTTATACTTCACTCCTTCCCATTCCCTTAACCTAATAGCATTAACATGGAGAAATCTGAATAGATGCTAGCCTCTTTCACAACATCTGACTTGGCCCTTCTGGGACCAAATTGGGATGATCAATGTCCAAAACAAAACAGTAATTGCCAGACTCATAATGAAAATGGGTCCTTAATAGATATTTCTCATCAGCGGCACCTACAGCACAGCATGCAATTTAGCTGGGTTGTTTACAAGCAATTCCAGCATCATATTTTGTGTTTTCAGGCAACTAGGCTAAGGTCATTACTTAATTGAATTATTTTTAGGGGGAAAATGGGACAGTGGAACACATTTTCCACAAAAGCAAAAAAGCTATAATAAATAATTGAGTGTTTAAAGCAGACATACAAAATTGACATTTATTAATCTTGTATTATTCAATGCACTCTCTCTCCTGGTAGACGCACATATTGACATTCAAACATTGTCAACATACTGTGATTAAACTCACTTAAAGAGAAATACCACTCAATTAAAGAATAAACATCTTAGTCTTATGGCCTTCGTTATCCAATCACTGCTTGTAATCATGAAGAACTTTGACTCTGAGCCAAATTCACTCTGTAATGCTGTGCTGATGTACAAGAGCTGCTCCACTGACAATAAACAAGGACCTGACTTTGTGTACACTTGTTTGAGTTTTTACGTACAAATGTGTTTTGAATTATAGAAGAGCTATCAATTCCAAAACAAAGAAAATGAATAATAATTAATAATAATAATTGATTACATTTATATAGCGCTTTGAAGAATTTAATTCTAAAGTGAGACATCCACCATTTGAATAGGTTGATGTTTGTCCTTACAAAATGACTGCTGGCATGGAAGTAAAACACATTACGGCTTAGTTATGAGTCATCTTGAAATGTTTGCTTACAAAAGCAGTAATATTTTTGAGGATAGAATAGAATCATATGTTTTTCAAATACTGACTCCTGCATTTCAAGTGGCAAAGTTCTCCGAAATTGGATATACAGCGTTTTGGAATGAAACCCTTCAATTGTTATTTCCAGGAAATGTTATTGTCACAGTCACCATTTCCATCTTTTTCAATTGCTTTTCTGTGGAGCTGTACATCAGTGTGACATTACAGATGAGGGGATGGGACAAACTGCTCTCTGTCACTTCTGGCTAAAGGGAACGGTAGTGAGTATTCACTAAGCCGGACTGGTTTGCCATTATGCCATATAGGAATCACATATATCAAATCTGAAATTCAGTGGTATTCCCCTTTAACATGGAATGAAAACAGCAAGGGAAGGAGGCTGAGTGAGTGTGCCCTGGGATATATTCATGGATATTCTCCCCATTAAATGTCAAATACACTTCACATTCAATGACAAGGTTTAGCACGTATTTTGACTGTCCCCAGGACCCAAATGACAAAAACGTTTTTGTTCCAAAATAAGACATCCACCATTTGAAAATGTTGTCACCTACTCTTAGAAAATGACTGCTGGCATGAACATAAAACTCACAAAGGGATGTTGTCTCTATGAAATCCTTGTAAAGTTATCTATCTTTAGTCATTTGTCTACAAGACATTTTAGATGCTATAATAAACTGTAGCTTTAAAATAATGACATTTCCCCAGCATATGCAGTGTTTTGCAATGAAGCCCAATGAATGTAGGTGAGACAAGTTCATTCTGTTCACAGTTTTAAACATATCAATGTAAATTTTCGACCTTCAGGCGAAGATTAACAGTGAGGATATCGGTCATCGGCCATCACTTGATCGATCACCATTTCAAAACACTACCATGACCACAGCTATTATGAAGACGACCAGGAAAAACCCCAAACAGTTTTGTTAATTTCCATCTGTTGGTGTGAGCATATGATCTCTGCCCAATGAGAGGGATAAAAACAATTTTGCAAAATGGAAAATTTTTATTTTCAAAAATGTAAGCAACAGATTACACAGTTAACTTTCAGCAAATGCAATCCTAACTGAAACTGTACTCACATTCGGGACTTCAAAATGAAAGACTCACATACTTACACACAATCTATCTATAATATACAAAAAAGAATACATAATAAATATTAAAATGGCCACAAGAGAAAAAAGTAAGTTATTGAAAACAATCAGTAGAGAGCAAATGTAGGGAAAGTAGAAACAAGACGGTGTGCCTTAAATGTCTTTTTTTTTTTTTTTATCCTTTTACATTTTTTACAAATTGTGCAAGATTTCATACTAAGGCTCTGGTCTTGAAGTGACTGTTGTCTAATCCATACTGCACACACATACACACAAACACTCGTACGCACATGCACCCACTGACACACATACACGCGCGCACACACACACACCCACACGCACACGCACACACACACACACTCCCTGTGCTCTGAGCACTCTGTGGGGTGTAGCAAACCATTGCAGAATAAAAATGGGCTGCTCAGTGTATGGCCTGTGATGCTCATGGGAGTGGACCAGCTTTTAAAATGGACATGCACTTCACGTTGATGTGAAAAGACTCCCCTTGCGTCTAAAAAGGACTTTTCAGGAGTGAATGAAATAAAAATAACCTAACAACCAAGAAACATGACAATATCATAACCATTAAGGCAAGAACACCCGGAGTGGCATCAGCAATACTGTAACAATATGTCAGTGTTTAGGTACATGGATATGATGAAACATTTAACTAGTTCTTCACTGTCTTTTTTAAGCACAAGGTTGTTCTTAAAAGCAACTTTTTTAAATCCAAACATCATTTCATCTTTTTTCCTCTTTTTTTGTAAAAGGTGATAAGAAAATAACAATGCCAGACACTAGGGACATATGGATCGTAAAACTACAAGAAATAATTTCTAGTTTTAAGTTGCAACTTCAAAACCACACATTGTAAATCCCCATCGTTAAGCCCCGCCCAGAAAATGAAAAAGATATCACTTACATTAAAACCATTTTTATCCTCTTGTGATGGTGTATTCCAACAGTCACCAAGTTTTGCTTTACTTACAGCGATTGTGAAGTCTGTTGCAAATTAAAGCATTCATTGTTTAGTTTGGAAAAAAGAAACAAGTTGTCCTTGCAATGCAACTGGCAACTGTTGACCAAAAAAAGCATCTTTACATCTTCTTTTTAGTGCAACTCTTAAAATGTAAAACATCTCCAGTGATTCCTTGAGAGGTAATCATTTCTTTGTTTATGTTCTTTTTTCATTTTCTTTTCATATTTTTATGTATTTCATACCTCACAGAATTACGCATCTTCAAAATATCCAAAGCAAGGGGGTCAGTCCTTTGTTTTCATTGTTTTGTCAAAGATTTTTTTCTTTTTTTTTTTACTTTTTGCTTCTCTGCATTGGCATGGCCTTCCACAGCGTCTGTTTACTAGAACATAAACACAAGAGGGGATCCAGACCTCCTGCGTATTCCATTCCCTTCAGCCTCCACGTTTGATATTCAATCACCTTGACAGAGCCCCGTGATTGACAGTCCAACTTCTACCTCTGAAAAGAAGGGTGAGGAGAAGGAGGAAGAGGAGAAAACTGGAGGATTAAGAGAAGAGAGATAGAAAGAGAGAGTGCGCTGTACAATGGGAACAAGCCCAGATCAAGATCAATCAGGGAAATAGAGAGATAGAGGGGAAAAAATCCACAGCAAAGCCTTCATATAACGCAGTAGGGTTCCCTTGGTAACCTGGATTTTCTGCAGTAGAGGAGCGTGGTGCTGAAGCAGCGCCGGAGCTCCCTGTTGGAGAAGATGCAGATGAAGGGATTGACCCCAGCCTGGGCGAAGCTCATCCACACGGCTGCCGTCAGGTAGCCCCCGGGGACCACAGGGCCCCTCGCAAACACCCGCCAGTAGCAGGCTACCAGATAGGGCCCCCACAGCGCCAGGAAGAAAAACGTCATGATGTAGAACATCCTACTAATCCTCTTCTCTGTTTTGAACTCATCCAACACCAGTAGACGCCTGCGGCCCGCTGCGTTGCTGTTCTGCCGGATGCCCAGCAAGGTAGGCGGGGTGGGGCCTCTCCCAAATCCGGCAAGCCAGTTGGCTGCCGCCTGCCCGCTGGCGCCCGGCCCGTGGAAGGTCCAGTTCTGGCTGACGGCGGGCACGAACTGGACGGGCTTCATCTTCCGACGGTCGTGGACGAAGAAGATGAGCTTGAGGTAAACCAGCTGTGTGGCCAGGAGGATGAGCGCCAGCAGGAGCATGAAGCCCAGCGAGTCATTGGCCCTGAAGGAACGGTGCTGGAATGTGCACTGGTCCTCCTCCCGGATGAAGGAGTACGTCCCTACGTCCAGCACCGGGGGGAAAGCCATGGCCACCGACAACGTCCACACCATACAGATGACGGCCAGACAGGTCCAGAAGGTCAGCCTCTTGGTGTAGAAACGGTGATGCGCGATGGCCAGGTACCGGGTGACGCTGACGCAGAATAGCATGAACGCCGTGTGGAAACAGGAGAGCACGCCCAGGAAGGCAATCACTTTGCAGGTGAGCGTGCCGTAGGTCCAGGCGGATCCATTCTTGACGGAGGTGAAGACGAAGGGGAAGCAGATGGCGGAGCGCAGGATGTCGGAGGCGCACAGGTCCAGCAGGAAGTAGTAGGGTGCGCGGTGCAGGCTCTTGTCTTTGACCAGCAGGATGGAGATCAGGAGGTTTCCGACCACGCCGACTCCGATGATGAAACCCAGAGAGGTCAGTTTGAGGAACGTGGCGAGAGGAGAGACATTCTGCAAGATGGTGTGGTCCCCTGCATGGCTATAGTTCGCCATAGATGGAGGAGGGATCATAAAGATAGCGGAATAGCTTCAGCCAAGTATCATGATCTAGGGGTGGCAGGGGGAGGCGATAGATCCATTTGGCGGTGTGCTTTGAAGAGGTTTCCAGGCATATAGGCAACCTCTCTTCTAAGGCATCCTTTGTTCCTTTGTCTCATCACACCTAAAAAAATCCCTGAAAAATATTATCCACCCATCAGCTTTCAGTCACATACAACAGCTGCATTGTTTTAACTGCACTGCCTCTAGACTGTGATAAGTAATAATTTCCCTCTGCCTATGTCGTTTATTTTTTGGTTGTTTTTTTTTTTACATTTTCACACAGATTGCTCGTTGCATTTAGAGTGGCATGCAGTCAGCCGGTGCAGAGCTCTGCCCCAGCTTGAATACTTTGTCTAGAGAGAGAAAGACAGGGAGACGACGATAGAGCTTGATTAGACTAAAGCATTAATCCTGGTTACAATAATAGACTTTTCTTTTATGGGGCTTCGGAATTGACTGAACAAAAGCGCCGTGACAATAATAAGCCAACGCCGACTCTTCATTAACAGACGACGCATTTTTGCCAGTGTCTGTCGGAAAAAATGGGGTAGACAAAAGGTTTGGATTGGATTTTGAATTTTTTTTAGCGCACTGTGAAACATTAAGAGAAATGCAGTCCCCAAAAAAAGGCTCTTGATCACACCCTACACCCTGCAGAACAGATGAAGGCTATCTGAACCGAGGGATGCCTCGAATAAACTCGCCCTGCCTTCATGCTTTGTGGAAAATCAACGGAGGGTGCATACAGAATAAAGCATCCATGTTTTGTCTGATTAAAGGTTGACTGGATTACGAGTCTCACGTTAATAAGCAATGTTCTCATTAGGGCGTTTATTGAGCCAGTCTCTCATCCATTTTCCAGATCATCTTTGATGTTACAAATTACAAACAAAGACTTAAGAATATATACTGACTAATACTAATACTTAAACCACATTTTAACGTAAATATCTTGTAAATGTCGGGATGTAATAATGACATCAGAATGAGATGGATGCGTTTTTATCGAAAAAGCCAGGTTGTTAGAATTAACAATGCTAAGCCTGCCGGTTGCAATATTATGGGATGTCACATTCGATATATATTTTCTGATGTTTTGAATATTAAATAATTGCTATTATGTATCAATGAATTTCAATAATATTGGCGTTTATGCCTACTTACGCGTTTTTACGCATCCTCCAGTCGTGGGACGAGCATTTTACGCGCGTTTGGGTTTATCTAAGAGACATTTCTGTCGAAAACATTGCAGGATAAAATCACTGTTGTTGCATCCCAATCGGTAGACTGCTGGATAAAGCATAACAGTGTAGCGGATCCGCACGTCCATTAGACTAGAATAATTTCCAAGTACCCGGTAGGAATTGACCAGAATCGGAGGCACTAAACAAGACAAGGCCAAATGAGACGGACAGCCGAAGACAAGATCAATCAAACCCCTACCTGTTGATAATCCTATTTCGTTTCCCTCCTGGAGGTTATTTACATTGCAGAAGTCGGGTTTTGCTGTTAAAAAACCTTGGTTTGTTGCCTGCCCCCTTTTTTCCTCCACGGTGAATATACAGTAAACGGAGCGGACTGCGCGTGCGCACTGGATCCCTATTTGTGATCCAAGACGCGTCTTGTCTCTTGTTGCAGCAGCAGCTCCGTCTCTCTCACGGCAACATCTGCTCAACGGGGCCACTGCTGGCCGGTAAAGCGTTACGATTACCTACTGGTTTCCCCGGTAACGGATTACTATTTCAGTCTCCACTTTTGTTATCAACCCCACTCTAATTATGAGGCTGTACCAAAACGATATCATAGCCTATCATACCCCATACCCATTCGTTTTCCTCATAATTAGTCTCACATTAAGCTAGCTTTGGTGAAAAATGTCCTAAAAGTTTCCTTTTTTTCCGGGTGGAATTATTTCAGGTCATAAGTCAACGTTATTTGTTTACCGTACTGAGAGTGAATTGAGTTGCCCTAACCGCCAAAATATAGAGATTGCGCTGAGACAGTAAGTGGAGCAGGTAAAATTACTTTTGAAATGGGTAACGAGGAATGCATTACTTTTTGAGTGACGAGCCCAAAACTGATGGGGGCAGCATCGGCATCAGCAGAGTGCATCTGGTTCAGCCTGGGCCTGGCCAACTCATCATCATTCAAACAGCCGAATGAAAAATCACTGTAATATTCCTACAATGTGTCTTGGATACACAATAGTGGGTTTATAGTGACCTTATCTTACTTTATGGTATTTTTTTTTATCTCCTATGGTACCACTATAATATTCCCAATGTCCCCATAGGGAGTTATCTTTTTGCTGGGACATTCATATAGTATCCTTATCAAATTTATTACACTACATATATTTATTTTTACTATAGTAAGCTACAGTATAGGGCTATGGTTTTGTCATTTTTACCTTGGGCAGTTACGGAGTACTTCTTAATCACAGAGATTATATTGAAGCATATAGGCCTAGACAGAATAGAATAGTAATCCTATGATACATTTGAGAAGGATGCTATCCAAGCAGAGCAAACCTATAAAATAGCATGCAGCTATCTTACAGTCTTACAAAAGATAAAAATACCATAAAGCACAATAAGGTCACTGTAAATTCACTATAAAGTACCACAGACACAAGTCATATAGTGATTTTTCATTCAGCTTCATTATTGTGTCTTCATCATGATGTACCTCACCTATATGCTCTTACCTGTTTCAGTGTATGTTATGTGCGAAGTGAAGGGTTAAATCAGGTAATGGTTCACCTCAAGGTAGAATGACTCTACTGTATATGCATAATTGACAAGCACTTTGTGCACTGTTGTTCATTCTGCCTGGGCTGCATGATAAATTCATTGGATTTGATTTGTGAACTATGTATGGAAAGCTGTGATGCTATGAGCAGTGTAACAAGTGAACACTGATTCATTCATTCACACAGCCACATATGCAAGTCCACACAGAAACACAACACACATACATAATATACAGTGGTGGGACTATATCGCTTTGTATCTACCTTGGCTATGAAACATTAATTATGATAATAAATGTATGAAATGTGTGGTGTTACCGCTGGCAACTGATACCATTTTCACATATAGTGTACAATATGAACCATACAGACTTCTATTGTTTATGATTAAAAAAACATGATGCTGAGAGTCAACATGTGTAGTTATTTTCTTTTCAATCCCAGCCCACTGAATATCAAACCATGGCAAACCATTAAAACATATAGTGAGGCACACAGGGTCACAGTGTACCCACTCCCTTGACCACTATACACCAAAAAGCTGGATAATTGGTAAAAACTACAGAGGGATACACCAGAGGTGGAAAGAGTAAGGAGATAGTTTTACTCCAAAAGAAGCTGCTACTTGATTTACATTTTACCCAAGTCAAAGTTTCATTTTCTATAAAGTGATTAAAGAGTAGCAGTACCTAATAAAAACATAATCATATATGATCAGTACAACTGAGCACTTATTTACTTTTAAGCACAGACCATAATGATTTTGTGCATGTTCCAATATTCTCTGCCCAGAATGAACAATAACCCGTTTTGGCATGGTCCTTATAAGTAATTTGATGTATCATCATCACCCCAACGTTAAGGCTGAACAATGTTTAATCATCAGCTATGGAAGGTAATAAAGTCAATAATTGTTTTACTATAGGTGCCAGATCTCATTGTTACTCTTCTGTCCTAAAATGAGGGGTGAGCAAATGAAGGGTTTCATTCAAAACTGCATTTTGGGGAAACAGTGAACCCTGATGCTCATTGTTCAATAATTCAAAAAATACAACTGATTATCTAGAATATTACTATTTTGTAAGCAAAAGTTGTAAGACTATTAAGACTAATAACTTACAAAATAATGCTCTTTCATGCCAGGAAATATTTTGCAGGGGTAGATGTTGCATTTTCCAATGGACATCTCATTTTGGAATGAAGCTCTTCAAACACTCATAGCAATTATGCAGGCAAAGGTTGAGATGAGTTAAAATCTACTCAAAATAAAAGTTGTAGTAAAATCTACTCAAGCCCAATAATATAAGTAGTTGTACCACGTTACTGTCTCTAGTGCTCTGAACAGTGTCTGGAAGTCACAGTGCCAGGTTAATTTGGTGTGGGGAAACCTTTGCCTCATGCATGGGAGTGGGTAGACCTCCCTTTATTGAGGCAGCAGAAGGGATGAGAGAAGGGACTGGTGATGGAAGCTAGAATTATAGCATGATATAATACATCTGATAGTTTATGTGTGTTTATCTGCTCCTACGCAAATAAGTTCACTCACTGTGCTGTTTTTGCTGGCACATATACAACAGTCCAGAATTCAAAAGCATAGCACAAGTTGTTGATTATGCAACATATTCTAACTGGAAAGAGGAAGTGAATACAAACATTTCAAATGGGTGAAACCACATACTTAAAGGTGGGACCGCCTAAAGCAGTGATTCACTAACGACAGCTTGAACGTTAAAACACTCTTATTTGCAAATAAAATAATTGTATTGGTATGGTCTACAGTGTTTGGGATGGTGTTGTGTGGGGAAACCTGCACAGACCAACAGACACAGAGAGAGGGTCCTGGCAGGATTCAGCATGGGGAAAGTTCAGGCTGATCAGAGGCTGATCCACTCTTCCTCCTCCTCAGGGCACAACAGCATTGTTTCTGTACTTCCTGAATGAGATAAAGACTGGGCAATTTGGCTTACATATCACTGTGAGGATAAATCATTCATATATCAAACTGCATCAGATAAAGCAATTTATTATTCATAAAGCTATTGTCTGATTTTTTTTTCTTGGCAGCGATGGCAACACAGCAACTCAACCCTCTGTGTTTGACCACACTGGTGATATTGTGCTATTAGCAATGGCAATGTCGTGTTACACATTCAACAAAGAAAAAACACATCATCAGGCAATCACAGTGACCACCACAAGCATGGAAAGCTTGCCACAATAAGCATTGGAAGAATCCTTAGGAGCGTATAAGTGCAGCAGCCTTTTTAATACAGAAGGCTATTAATGTTTGGTCATTGGATCCTCAGCAGTAACGTTAGGCTACAAAAGCTAATAGTTTGTGTGTTCTTGAACTTCCTGGATTTTGCTTCCCCCCTTCCCCAAGAAAAGTCCACTGTCCTGTCCTCGTGGTTCCCATTGAGCTGGATGCTTTATTTCCAATAAGGCACGTTTCATAACAGTCTTTTCGACACACACACCTTGTGCCAGTAGTTCCTCAGGTCAGGACATCAGAACTGTGGGAAGACGCGGGGGGGGGGGGGGGGGAAACATGTTTGCAGGCCGGTCGCACCTCATCAAGCGACTCATCACAGCAGTCCGTTCCGTCTCCGTGCGTACCAGCCGAGGCAGGCGCAGAAGCCCACCACCGATATGACCGTCCCCAGGAGCAGCGCCAAGGCATCGCCCGCGTCGTACGCCTCCGCCGGGGGGATGAGACAGAGAAAGATCACCCACAGGATCGCTGCAGCATTTGGGAGTTCAAGTTTGGGAGCCATGTTGCCTTCCACCGTAACAGTTGATGATTGTCGGGAAGCAGGAGCGCCTGCGTCGAAGTCAAATGACAGCAACGGAGCGACCAAACTTCCTGGTTCGCTCAGCCAATCGCGTCGCTTCTTTATTCTAACCCTGCCTCCTGGATCTGATTGTGTCTCTTAAAACCAGATTCAGACAGCAAGAGCCGTCTTTTTCACGGTTTTAATATTGCTATAGTTTTTATTTTTGTTTGGTTTGTTTTTCAAGCGCGGAGAACTGAATTGATCAGACTAAAATGCAAATTGATCCTGTGTTGAAAACTGTAATTATTCTACAGTGTTGGGATTTCTGACAGCAATCCCCTTATTGGTCACAATTAGGCTGACAGGCTGTCATTGCTTCTCGTCCTTATTCCTCAGGCCCTGCTATAAACAATGCAGACTATTTTACATAGATCAGTCAAGCTCATCAACAGCTCTTGTTTCAAGCCTGATATTCCCACTGAAGACAAATGAGTGTTGACATGCATAGGCTATGATGTACCATGTGTGACTTCTTGGTCAAGGTCAAAATATAAAAACTGTCAAAACAGCCAAGAGACAAGTATTTTCCATATTATTGAAAATATTGGCTGCCTTAGGCATTGAATGAAAATAACCCTGTCTACTGATGATTAATTCAATTTGGACAGCAAGAGAATTTCACACTATATGGACTTTATGATCTCCATTTCCAACCCAACTATTCAACTTCGCCTCTGTACACTCCTGATCTCCCGAAACGCACTAAAATTGGTTCAAATTGTCTGTGTTGCGATGACTAAACATGCCATGCCCCGTTTCACCTCATGCTACAAATTATTTGGCGTACAGAGCTGTGGGGGGTTTCAAGGCCCATATCTCTCTGGGCGATGTAGCCTAGGGCACTTAGGCTGTAATTTAATTAGAGCGCACAAGCCAAAGTAAAATATTGACCTTGTAAGCCTGCCATACCTCTGTACCTGACCTGTTCCAAGCAGAGAGATGAATAGGCACACAGTCCCTCCACTCGCTCTCCTCGTTCTCTCCTCACACACTCTCTCTCACTCTCGCCTCCCGTCTCTCTCTGACAATCTGTCTCTTTCACTCGCACGCACACACAAACACAAGTTGTTGCAAGTCCTATCTGATCTCTGTGGCTGCATCATTCCCAGGGGGACCACACGCCCATCACAAGCCTCTCAAAGAGCTTCTCATCCGGGACAGAAAAAATGAGATAAAAGAGCCTGCTACCATTGCCACCACTGTCACACTCTGCAGCTTATATCCCCAAGAGACATACGCACACATGTTGGAACTGTATATGTGAATACATTCCTGTGATTTACAATCATTCCCTAATTTAAGCCCAATACTAATTTCTAATCTCAACATTAACCCCAACCCAAAATTAAGCTTTTTATTTTTTTTATTTTTTTTTACCCCGTCAAGCTATCATAAAATGTCCTCCAAAACCATTTTCTGGTAACTAAACTTTTGAATTTTGGACACACACACGCACACACACACAGACAGACACACACACATGCACACACACAAACACACAGCAGCAGCAGCACTTTCCCTCGATCTCAGTGGTGCTGGTAATTGATCAGTGGGAGGATGAGGGAATATATAGAAATGAGAGTGTTTGTCTAACGGGCCAGGACAGTGACATTAATCTCCCCCAGCCATGTGCTCTGCATTGTAATGTGCTACTCAGCACCAAGGCCCCATTGCTAAACCTGCACACTGAGGAGATGGAACAGCACAAGGTGTGCGTGTGTGTGTGTGTGTGTGTGCGTGCATGTGTATGCGTGTCTATATACTTGTCTTTTTGTGTCTGTGTACCAGTGCGAGACACTGCGTATTAAAAACAAAAACTCTTTCAGTGTGTCAGTGTCTGTATGTGTGTGTGTGTGTGTGTGTGTGTGTGTGTGTGCGTGTGTGTCAGAACAACCCTTGTTTCCAGTTACTCCACTCAGAGGTTTTTGTTTATCCTTTCCTGTTCCTCCTGACTTTAAGAGACATTTCTTCCCCTCAATCGGCGTAAAGTGCCAATGGCTGCCAGCAATCAGCGACTTACAGAAAGAGGCTGGCAAGGAAGACGCACTACAAAAATGTCCATCTCAACATGTCATTTAATTTTGTATTGAGATGTAAAATCTTGTGAGTGGGTGCGAGTGTGTGTTTGCATAATGTATGTGTGGTTGGTGGTAGAGAATTTACTGTATACAAAAGCACTGTATGTGCAGTCCTATTGTCCTATCAGTTACTTTAGGTACCAACGATAAAGTGTCTATTTGTACCATATGTGTTTATTTAGAAATATATCACAATATTTCCTTTGTTGCATCATCGTGTCCGCCGTCCTTACTGATTAAACCTCCACTCATGTCTGTTATGTTGAGAGAAGTGGGCCAAGTGACAGCCCACTTAATACCTCTTCGTGTGTTTGTGTGTGTGTGTGTGTGTGTGTGTGTGTGTGTGTATGTGTGTGTGTGTGTGTGTGTGTGTGCATATATTTGTCTGTGACTACGTGTACAGCATGCTTCATTAGAGTTATACTGTATAAAGCCATAGTTCTTCCCAATCTTTTCTGAAATGTATCACAATTACTTCACTTTGTATAGGGGTTTACTTTGGACATGTTTTGAACTTCAAACTTTGTATGAAGTTGAATCAAGGCTGTATACAGTAGCCTACAGTATTTCCAAATTTCCAAATTGAAAGATTTTCATGTTGCTTTGCTCAAATTTTTTCTATTTTTGGTCAAGGACACCATGCTGAGTTTATCTGTTCTCGAATGTTGTTTGGAGGTAGCGAGAACTGAAAAGACCAATTTTCAGAGGCCTTGGTTTTCTAAGCATCATCCATTCTCAATTACTTTCTACCACAGTGGAGACAGAGTTGTCCACCTTCACTAAAGAGCACAAAAACATCCCTCCCCGAAGATTAATTATGTTCTGAAATTGGTTTCTCAGAAAACAGTGAGAAGAGGACCCTTAAAAGCGATTGGTGCTTTTGTAGTGGGCCAGTGCACGATCCATAATGAATTGTAGTGTGAGGGACATGACAAATGGATTGTCCTGTGGCTTTTGTGGTAATGTTCTAGATGTTAAAGTACTTAACAGGGCCTGAATCAACACCAGAGAAGAAAGGAAGGGCAGCTTGGTTTTGCATAACGTAGCGTGACTCGTACTGAGGGTGGCGAGGCCTTTGAATCACACTGCTAGGGACGTGGGATGAGCTGAAACACATCACAAGCCCGTAAAAAGGAGAATGACACAGAATAATTATCTATTCAAATTGGATGTTGACAAGGAGGCGGGTAGGGTGCTTGACAATCTCCCATCCGAGCGTTACGGTGACAGTTGTATAATACTCTAAAGGGTAATCAATTCATCCTTGCATTGTTTAAGTATGTTATCAAATCGGATCACTCGCTCAACCGTATTTGTCATAATGATTGAGTTACTGTAGAGTTTCACCATATGCACACATGCTAGATAGGCCTTTGGGGCCTTGAAGTTCATGGAGACCGCCTTTTTTCCCAGAAAAGCTTGGAAAACCTGTGACAGTTCATACAGTATATGGCAAGCTTACATTAGTCACACACTGATGTTTTTGTTTCATAGTCTCATTACTGTTATTGTGCAATGACATAATGACTGTAATTTGCAATTTTAATTTGAAGGTATTTTCAGCCACATCAGTCAAACAGTTAAAGAACTAACATTATTTTTGATCATATTCATAAAGTGGACACTATAAGTATTTATTCTTAATGTCTTTCAGTGCAATGACTCCTATAAATCTTCAACCCATAAACATCACCAGAGTCTTGATACCTTCCTGTCAAGCTCCCTGTCCAGCCTTCTACCATTTCAACACATGGTTCATTAAATACCACATATCAGTAAATGAGGGTCTGGTTTGTGGAATCGCATTAGGCCCGAAACATCATCATCACACCACAGAGCATAAAGACAGACATGAGTTAGTTAATGGTAATTTATAATAATGGTTGTTTCTCCCTGCGATTTTCCCCATAGAGTTTCGTGGGGAAATTAGTAGAAGCAGAATTGGTACCAGCAGGTTGCAGCAGAAGGCATCGGCTGGAGTGCAGGATGCCTGCCTTTAGGCACAGCAGAAATAAGTCCTTCCAAAATGAAATATCCACCATTTGAAAAAAGTGACAACTACCCTTACAAAATGATTTATTACACAACGTTTAATACAAGTCATTAAAAACAAATCACCTTACTTTTCCAAGGGCGGGAGGAAACCTAATGCCGTAGTTTACAAAATGATAACACTTTAACAGGCTGGATCCTTTATATTTTTGAGATATTAGACGACGAACCTCAGGTGATGAGTTAAATTTTTTTTCCGAAATGGATTTATAGTGTTACGGAAAAGAGCGCTTCAAATGGTTTCATTTCATTAGCAGCTGTATTATTGATGAGCTTCTCCAATACGAAAAAAAGATGGAGGCCTCTGGCAGCATGCATACAGATTTACTCTAAGTGTTCAAGTTTCCTTCAGCTGCATGCTCATGTGTACCCTGCTACAAATATCAGTCAAATATGGCCGAGAGCTGAGTACATCACAGTTATTCATAGCATGTCTGTGTGTGTGTGTGTGTGTGTGTGTGTGTGTCTGTGTGTGTGTGTATGCATGTAAGATTGATAGCTCATCACATTTCCTGTCATGGTGTAAATGTCACCTCTGTGGCGTGCGATGATGAACGCAATCATGTGGTTGGTTCATCATCTGCAGCATCCATCTCCATGGGAATGTTTGTTCAAAAGTCACTCACTCACACACACATGCACACAGAACACACACACACACACACACACACACACACACACACAGGCAGAGGCAGACTGTCCATCTCTGCCTCTGGGATGTTAATCTAACATCTGAATCACGTTATACTGGGATTATCCTGATTATTCTCCATATTTTTTTCATTTTGGGAGCAGTTGTTCCTTCTTAAACAAAACACCAGTCACGTGTCAGAACACTGATGTGAGCGACCAAGCTTGCTGCTGTTTTTGACATTGTGTGTGTGTGTGTGTGTGTGTGTGTGATCTTTGGGATCTTAATGCTGCTATAGTAATGGCCACAGTAGCGCTCCAAAGCGAGATTGGGGGTTCTGAGGCAGAACAGGATTTCACCAGAACAGAGCTGTGCAACAAAACAGATACTGGAGAGAGATAGTGCCACGCAAAAACGCTGCCTGAGTCATAGTGCATTTATCATTCCACCCTAGTTTCATCATCTGATACAAATATAGTGGTATTTGAAATAAAAATAAATACTTAAAGTGGGGATAAATCCGATTTTTACTGACTATAATAGTATCTGTGGGGGGTTTGATAGGGTTGCTGATCAATACCAACTCAGCAATTACTTTGCTATGTGCTGAGATTTCTGACCAGGATATAACATCCATGTGGGTTGATTATTGGAAACATTTTCAGATGTATTATTCATTGTATTTTTCTTCAGCTGGACATTCAGTGATCATTCTGATTCAGTTCGGTTTGAAAATTATACATGTATTGTTTTACACCTTCCATGCCAAATTCAGATTGCATGCAGAGATGCTGTGATAAAATAAATACTTTCAGATTTTCTCCATTTAATTGGTCTGAGTCTGAGGCTAAGGAAAGGGCACCATTGCAGTTTCTGTTGCCATGGTGACACAGTTTGTCTCATAGCTCCTTAACGTGTGCGCTTCTCTCACCCCATTTAAAGTTCATGGCTGTTGATAAGGGTATTATCAAACAGGCACATGCTAAACGCCCTTGGCTGTTGCCCTTCGACAGCTGGGGGAAGGAACACACAACAGAGGCACCTTCCTCAGCATAATGTTTCCTAGTTGTTTTCTAGGCATGGTGTATATAACTCTGTACACAGGGAAAGATGTAGAATGACAGCCTAGGGATAACTGTCATGTGACTTAATCCATGTGATTATACAACTAAAAATATTTGGTTTGTATCTATTTTAGACAACGATATAATATCCAAATATTTGCCCTATTCATGCACATGAACATAACATGACTCACTTACCCAAAGCGCCTGTGCAGACATTTCTAACATTGCGCTACACAGATATTACATTTTTTTGTTTGTTTCTTATTTGTTTGCTACTAAAGACTGCATCCTTTTCATTAAGGTTTTCAATCGATTTAAACCAAATGCCTACAAGGAGGGACACAAAATAGCTGCTGTGAAATGGCCTCAGAAGAGCGCCTTGATATCAGGTGAATGTGAAGGAGGGAAGAAGAAATGAATAGCCTAGATGGCTCAGAGGGAATTATTATTACACCATGGAAAGGACAAATAACCTCAATGTGAACACCTATTGTTACATTCATTATGATTCCTAGTTTTTTTTTCTAATGCTGTGCCCACACTGGAAACAGCCTGCTTCTGCCAAATAGTTGTTTGCCTTATAGCTATGTGTTAAAAATAAATTATTACACTTGAGACAGACTTTCCTCTCATTCTCTATTTTAGCGTGTGCCACACCACGGCTCGAGCGGGACCCCCTCACTGCCTGCTCTCTCATGCATCATGTCAAATTGCCGCCGTAAACAACCTATTAAGTGACCTATTTATCTGGGCCAATTCCGCTGGCTCACTCACCCCAATTACTTTGCCGGTGGAATGTCTACTCAGGACTGCTTCACATTGCTTTACGCTTAAATCGATACTTCTGCAGACCCAGAAAGCTCTTCCATGTGCTTCCGCCCTCGGCAGCACCTCTCACGGCACCCTACACATGTTACATAAGATGAGGGCTTTGCAGAGGGAGTGTAGACAGTGTAGCACTGCAGCTGTTATCCTTAAGGGAAACCACTAGTTTAATTCAGCCTTGGATTCAGAATGGTACTGATATCACGAATAATTCTGCCTGTTTTTTGTTTAGGGAAAAAAAAAAAAAAGCTGTGAAGTTGTGTCATATTGTCGATGGTTGCCAGATAGAACATGAGCATGAGTGAGTATGAGTATTGTGTCGATGCCTATATATGTATTTATGTTTTCATGATAATATGCTCTTTTCTGTGTGCAGCCTGCGAGGTTGAAGAATGCTCCAGGACGTCAGTTCCATTTACTTATGAAGTTGTACCAGTGCATTTTCTGCAATTGAGCCGTCAGCGGCTGTCAGTCGGGGGAAATTAACGAGTCTGCTGATTGCACTGCTGGTAATTACAGAGTGCGGCTGGAGCAGTGCTGTGTCAAGCCTGGGAGTTATTTTAAGCTTACATTTCTCCTTTCTCCCAATGGCCAGGTCAACTAATGCTCTACAGAGGATCAGCAGAGGGATCTTGACTGACCGCAGACAACGTCTCTAACCACGAGGGCTGCCTATCGGTTGGAGACATCGTGCCATAACCAAAAGGTCGCAGGTTCATTCCCCGCAACGGCAGATGTGTCTGTCTGAGTGTCCTTCAGCGAGACACTGAGCCCCTACCTGCTCACTCACTGCACGTCACTCTGGATAAGAGTGTCAGCTAAATGCCTAAAATGTCGCTACAGGAAGGTCAGCGTCCCTGTAGCTGGTAGGGACTCAGTGCCTTGCTCAAGGTCACTATAACAGGGCGGATGTTCACTGGCACAGGGGCTTGAATGTAGTGAGTGAAGCAAAGGAGCCTTTAAGAGAGAAGAAAACACACCCATGCTGGTGGGGTGAGGCAGATCGCTGCATGTTCTAGATCAGACAATAAAGAATTTGACTGGTTCTTCTTTAACTAAATCAGGCTTTCCCAACCCTGGGGTCGCATGGAATTCAAATGGGCTCGCCTGAAATTTCTAGTAATTGATCAATACAAATAATAATTATTATAATAATAAAAAAACACCACACACAATTTAAAACAACTAAACGTGGTCTAAAAGTGGTCTAAAATGAACATTTACTTGCAACATAGTATTACAAACTATTACATGATCGAAAACAAAAAATTCTCTGTGTTTTGACTGTCTGGGGTCACTAGAGTTTTGTGACGTCAAAGTGGGGTCACGAGCCAAAAAAGGTTGGGAACCACTGAACTAAATAGAAAGGAGCAAACATTTGTTTGCCACCCTCAGTCTCAGTTGGATAAGGCGTGTACCATGTAAATGCGATGTCTTCGGTTCGAATCCGACTCACTCTCATCCTTCCTGTCTCTCTTAGCTGTCAAATAAAGGCAAAAATGCCCCCAAAATCTTAAAAACAATGGGATCAGGATAAGTTACTACGATAAAGAAAAATGCTTGTTAATGCGAGGGGTAAACACACACAGCTCACATTGCAACCACATTGCAGTCAGGTGGAAATACAATCCCTACAATGTGTTCACATTTGTGAGATTACTGTCCACGGGGTAGAAACATCATCCACTCAGCTTCACCGAAGGACTGCAGCATGATCCGCTCCTTCTCCTCATCTACGGTATAGTGAAGGAGTCACTGTAGCAGCTTTCACAGCAGCTATAAACGCTATTGTGGCAAATAGCTGCCTCCTACGGAAGATAATCTTCAAATTTAAATACAGACTATACAATATCACGTCTAATGACCATACACTAGCCGCGTTTGTTTTTGTTGACAATGCCACCTCCCCACCTACTCGCCTGCTTTGCATAGTGTGTGCAAAAGTGAGATCCAATCCCAATCAACACAACAAAATAATGCAGACAAATAGAATGCATATAAAAACCAGGTGTAAATGCAAAGGGTGTGATAGGACTGATCAGTGTCAAGAAAACATTTTAATACCAGGTGTAAATAGAGCCTTTAGCACAGAACCTGAGATTTCAACAAGCAAGACTGATCACTCTTTAGGACTTCTTCGATATCCAAAATGCAGACTGACCTGCTGAACAGTTTCAGTAAAGTTAGAAACAGCCAATCTGTCCACTGATTTAGGGAACTTTATTTAAAATGCTAGGTTAGAGCCGGGGTTGGGGAAAGTTTTAGTCTCAACCACAATAGTCTATAAAGATATGGATTTGGCAGAGCACTTTGAACTTAAGTACCTCAGGCAACTCTGCTCTTGAGTTTTGCTTTTAAGAGTGTATTCAGAATTACAGAGGAATGAATCATTCCATTCAAACTACCAGTCAAAATACCATTCATGTCTATTTAGTCCCTTCTGAGAGCCTCTCCTTCGTATTTATTCTACATTTTGTATTCAGTACTAGAGGTGTTGGACAGGGCAGCACAACCACCCTTCCCACACACCATCCAAACCAAAAAAATGCAGAGTGCAGAATTTGTTATCAGATGTGATCCATAGTCTTGATGACTGGCAAACAAACCCATGGCTGGCAAAAATGCCAAATCAAAACCATGTCACCGCTCATGGATCTATTAGGGGTTCAAGTCACTAGGCCTGAAACCCTATTGTTTTTGTTCTTATTTTTCTTATTTTTCTTCTTGTTCATCTTCTTCATCTTCTTCTTCTTTGGATAGGTTTAAAATCTACCCCACTACTCAGGCAAAAAACAATGACACCAATCGGTTTGATAGTGGCGCGATAACAAGCAACTTTATGTTTTGGCCAATAACTCCTGAACCATAAGGTCTAGAATCAATTCATTTTTCCTCAGAACCCTTGGCTCAAGACAAACCTATTGCATATACAGGTTTTGGTTTCCGCCATTATAGTTTTTCCACCATTTTGCATTTTATACAGCATATATGGATTTATGAGATTATGGCTATTACCCAGAGTTATGAAAATCCAAACCGTTTCGCCATGGTTGATGGAGAAGATATGCGAACAGGAATTTGGCTCAGGCATAATTCCCAAATGATTCATCCTAGAGCAACAAAACTTCAGATACATATGGGATAGACCCTAAAGTGTAACAGACTACGCCACCTACAAGCTAAACTTGCAATAGCGAATATTTTTTTAAATTTCTCCTACAAAGTTGCCTTAATCTTAATCTTAATCTTAATGCTTAATGGACTGGTAATTTTTCAAATTATTATTATCTTTAATGATAATTATTATTATTATTATTATTATTATTATTATTATTATTATTATTATTATTATTTTTAGTAGTAGTAGTAGTAGTATAGCACAGTATTATAGTCAGAGCACAACCTAACAGAGCAGATAAGAGGTGGAGGGATGGAGGGATGGATTGGTGAAGTTCATTTTATTGTCAGTTGGAGGTGGTGACTCAGCTGGGCTAGCATGACTCACAGCTCTCAAAGCATTATGAGCGCTGTAGCTGCTTGCCTTCAGTCACTCTCTGGTCAGGACTTAGTAAACAACATTATATAATGAAAGAAACAAATCACATTTTGTAATTTCTAAGAGGCTCAGTGTTTCCTGCCTTTTGTTGGTTTATGAAGTGAAATTCTGAAAATTACTTGTTTTTCTTTACTTTATTACCAAAGTTAATTAATACTGGGAATATGGGATTTTGGTTTATTAGCAAGTGTGTTTTTACAGTCTTGATGTTATGCCAGGATAGAAAATCAGTGGTTTATACTATGTTGGTGTGTGTGTGTGTGTGTGTGTGTGTGTGTGTGTGTGTGTGTGCGTGCTTGCTTGCTTGCAAGTATGCATGTATTCATGTAAGCGTGTGCTGAAACCTGCCTAGCACGCAATGTATCTGTGGGTCCATACTTCTGACAATACAGTGGCACACATTTCCAATGGTTCAGACTTCTACTTTGGCTCCTCTCTTTGCATTTCATTACATCTCACCCCACAAATTACCATGCTGCTAATATAAAACACTGCCAGTGCCGTCATACCTAATGAGCTCTTCAGGGAAAGCCAGCCTTAGAAGAAGACAAGGAATACACAATCAATAATACCCTTTTTTCTTTTTTGTTGTTGCTGTGTGGTTGTTGTTGGGGGTTTTTTTGTTTGCTCTGGGAAAAAAAAACAATGGTGCTCAATTTATTTTAGGTTGGAAGTGATGTTGTCTACTTTAGAGGCTGTTTTAGTTGTCAGCATGATACACTAAAGCAGCACGTCCTGATTTTGCCGAGTTAGAGCCATGCTGCTCAGCCAATCCCACACTTCATCGGATGACATCGCTACCTGTGTACGGTTTTGATATGTTTTTTTGTGCCCTCTTCCTCAGCATTTTATAAAGTCACATCTTTGACTTGTTCAACTGTGTGCCGGAGGTAAGGACCTTTCTTTTAGATGTTACTTGTTGACATGATTAGCATAATGCATTGGTGATTTTAATGACACAATAAAATAGTTATTTTAGCTAACGTTAGCATGCTTGCTACCTAACTTGGCTGCAACTATGTTACTTGCTAATGTGTCTTCATTCTGTTAGAATAGTTGGAACCTGCTTGGAATTGTTGCAAAGTTATGGAACTAGTCCGGATATCTTACTGTTAGCTAGCAAGCATGGATTTCATACTTTTGTGTTGACCCTGAGACAACATGCCTAATGTTGATCTTCTGGGGACATCATGTATGTGTGTTGCCCTGGGGACATCATGCTTAATGTTGATCTGGGGACATCATGTATGTGTGATATTATGAGATTAGTATCCCAATAGTGATATCTTCTTTTTGATAAAAATCTGTCACCCTGGTTTGCCACCAAGCTATACACAGATACATTGGATTAGACATAGGATTAGACTTGGGCCAATATTGGCCTTTTATTATCGCCCAGTCAGTGTGGTTCACCTCCAATATGGAGGTTCCTAACTGACCACAGCTAGGGAATATGTTTTTATTCTTGTTATTTTTATTTCATCTGAAATAAAATGGCTGAGCAGATAAATCAATCCAGTGTTCCGTGGGAGTATTTTACTGATCCAGCCTCAGGGGTGACACTCTGTAAAACCTGCAATGAAACCTGTCTTACCCTGCCTTAAGGAGCTGCTAACTCCCCTAAAAGAATTTCATTAGTATGAGTGTCAACAGGGAGTTTTAGTATCCCATGATGGTCTGAAGGCTGTTTCAAAGGCCTTTCACCAACAACAAACTGAATCCTTGACATTTTTAAGCAAGCCACTTATAGTGGTGCGCTTCTATGTGTTGGGTTTGTAGCAGGTCATTCTGTTTTGGGGACAAATTTGTACAGCATCGCAATTAGCTGTCAATCAATAAATCACAGCCCATACTCCCACTGCACGTATATCTTCACCTATAGTGCGCATCTTACTATTTTTAAGCGTGCCACTTTTATTGGTGGTTAGAAATAACTGTGAAGAGACATTCAAGGGGAGCTGTGTGTGTGTGTGTGTGTCTGAGTGTGTGTGCGAGAAAGAGACTAAAATCATGAATAGGCCTATAAGCAGCTTTTTCTTTGGTCTCCTTGTTTTTTGTCATTGGTGTGATGTTGTCATCTTAGCCTAAATGTTGGGAATTATTGGAATTTTTGATATACAGGGATATACTTGTACAATTGATATACTTGGGTTTGATACTTTAAGCTGTTATATTGGTCAGCTTCAAAGACAAAACAGGTGGCGAGCTTGAAACCAGCACTAAGCTACTTTTCACTTGTTTGGCATAAGAATAGTCCAATTTAAACGTACTAAATATCAGCACAAACAATCATCTATCAGCAGCTTCCATCCAAAAATATTGGTATCAGCCTTCGAAAACCCGTAACAGTCAAACCCTAATATTTAACATCAACGAATGGGAAAACTAGAGCAGTCTTTTCAACAGCAGAGTGCTCAAGACTCATTTCACCCTAGAGTTATAAACCAAACATGAGTGCCTTTCTTGGAAAAAGAGCCATTGGCTCAGGGTCACTGCTTCAGCTTAGCTTGAACCTCTCGTCTGGGGGCAAAGAATTACATAACTCTCTCTGTATCCTCTGCTTCACATTGGACAGGCCAGGGTCGCCCAGCTGTCTGTGTGTGTGTACATGTGTTTGTGTGTGTGTCTCTGTTTTGTGTGTGCTAGCGTGCTTGTTTGAGTATGCATGTGTGTGTGTGTGTGTGTGTCCAATGATGCTGTGTAAGGCTCCCTAAGACGGTGTTGTGTCAGCCAGGAACACAGAGAGAGGGAAGCAATCTCAGGGTTTTATTAACATAATCCCAGCAACCTCATCATGATGGCAGGGGAGATGTCTTTGGAGTCTAATTTAAAAACCACGCTGTGCCTTCATTTGTATGGTTTTGCCGTCTCTGCCTGGAAGAAATATTTACAATGCAACAAAATAATGGCAGCCTGCTACAACAGTGACTTTGCTTTGTCTGGTTTGTTTGTAAGAGCTTTTGCTCCGATCTATAAAAACATGATTTTGCATACAAGGCTTACATAGATTTTTGCAGAGCCCTGGCATTGATTGCAGATGCAATTTGCCAACCTCTGAAATCCTTCAGGCCAATTTTCATATACTTCTTGCTCGAATAACAAACAATGCAAACAATGAGATGGGAGCTGAATAATATATTTTAACTGTGCCAAGAAGGAGAAAACACTTTGCTGACAATAATGAAGTCTACTGCATTAGCCAAAACAAAGCTACTGTAGCATTGCACTTATGGTTTTATGGCTGCAGAGCTGCATTTGAAAGAACGTTATCATTTGTCCACAATGACTTTTAGGTCATAATAATACAGACCTACTTGTGAGTGTTAAAATCTGAATGCTTGCGTGAAAAATTGAAAGTAAACATTATTAAACACTTTTGAGCTTCAGTGAATTATGCAGACAAACAGAATCCCATCACAAAAGTCATTATACAGACTGAATGCCTGCAACCTTTTGATGGCAAGTGTTTGGGTTATGTAAAGTCACAAAGCAGGCATGCATTCACACAGTGGCATTTTACTTCCAAGAGTCATACATTTTAAGAACAATATCATCGTCATGCATTTCATGGCATTCTCACATGTCTGGGCCTCGCTCGTCTGCCAGGCAAAATGAACATAGAGAACGTTCTTAGCCAACAGCTGTTGACCCTGCATCTGACCTGGGAGCCTTGTGGGAACCTCTGGCACTTGGCCGAGTCAGCACACACACACACACACGCGCACACACACACACACACACACACACACACACAGTATGCACTCCTATTTCTGTGTGGGGTGAGATATCAGCCTGACTGAACGCTAGTGAGACCCAGAGGACTATACGTATGCACTCAGGCATGCACACACACATGCACACACACACACACACGCACACACAAACAGACACACACACACACACACACACACACACACGCTCTACAGAGGTAGCTAGCGGAGTAGGACGCAACCTTGAAAAAGCTCTGATCCCCAGGGAATTTCCCTGAATGGCCTGTTTGCAAGAGCAGAACAATCCCTCGCTCCCTCCATCCTTTCATCCATCCATCCCTTCATCCATCCTTCCATCTATCCAGTGGAAGGAAGGAGAGAAACCTTCATTCACAGGCCATTAGTTCCATGGACAGATGTTTTCCTGGGCATGATGATGATGATAGCTTTGTGTGTGTGTGTGTGTGTGTGTGTGTGTGTGGTTGTCCTTATGTATGATTCTCATATTTGACACAATCTATGACAGTCAAGGAGGAAGTCGGGAAGCCTTGATAAACACAGGAAGAATAGAAAAAACTAATTGGAAAGCTGAGATCCATTCATTCATTCTTTATGTTTTTATAATACATCAATTTATGAAAATATCTTCAAAAGAAAAACAAACTCAGAAGAGCTTTGTGTTGTACCTATAACCTTTTGAACTGTTCTAAAATCACTGTAAAGTATGGCCTTGAGGGGTTTATTGCTTTTACAAAATAATAATAGAAAAGAACATAATGAAAAAGAAAACAAATATCGAATAAGGAATCATTTAGTTTTCATCAATAATAACTAAATACTGATAATTAACTATTAATAATTAAAAGCTATTCTTCCAAGCAATATGGCTCTTGAACATTAGCTAAACAAAGTGGTTGCTAAGCGACACATGGGTATGACTTGTGACTTTCGGTTAGCACAGTAATGTATTAATGGACCATCATTTTCAGTTAATAAAAAGATGCAACTGAACTGGATAACACAGACTAAATGACAACAAAACTCAGCAAGGAGGAAAACTATGTAGCGTGAGGAAAAGAGGATTTGAGAGCCCGTTACTCCCAATGAAACTGACACCCACCAGAAGCGATATCATCACTCCATTCAAATTTCTAAGCTCCTTTGTAAAAGGCTCATCTCAAAAAGTGATGTAAGGTTATCTCCACTGAGGTACAATCCCAGCCATAATGAGGCTCAAGTGTGGAGCAGAAGAATCAGGGCTGGAATACTAAGCTGTGCCCTCAGTCGGCAGGAATCAGTTTTAACTCCTAAATTTGTCACGTAAACCGATGACTTGCTTGTTTAAAAATTCCCATATCGTGCGTGAGTTCATAGGAGGGGGGGGATAATACAGCTGTTGAAATGAGATCTGGCCAGTCAAATGTTACATTGCCGAGCAAAACGTAGCATCTCATATCTAAACATTTACCACACTGAATGGTACGACTGTGGTTCTGCATCTGCCCGCCTTCGCTTTTCTCGCATGATTCTCCTATTTTACCTTTTCTCATCTGTCATGTTGATTTACAACACACTCATGCTCCAGCTGTATGGGACCACAGCAGAGTGGATTGGCCTCCACCCTGGAGCTGTGACACGTTCTTCTCCTCTCTCTCTCTCTTTCTCCTTCCCTCTCTCCCTCTCCGTTGCTGGCTAGGTTCTGTCCTTGGCTCAACCTGCCCCCAAAACGAGTATACATTTGCATGCATTAGTGCTCTCCCGTGGCTTGCCTGCTACCCGCTGTGCCGTCGAGTCTGATTAATGATCCGAGTGTGCCACTTCTCACAGCAGCCGAGCAGGCCGCCTGCCTGCGCTCACATCAAACATCCAAATGCAGGCAAAAATTTAGAATATCATTCGCCACTGAAACACACAGAAACATGTGTGCTTGTGTGCATGCATACAAACACACACACTCACTTAGACACACATACACTGAAATGTATGCATGCACTTTGGTATGCTCGCATGCACGTATACGCATGCACACACTCACATATTATCTGCACACACATTTGCACATGCATAAACATACATACACACTGCTATACCTCATGCAGGTACATACATCATACATCTCACACAGCTCGCCCATCTCATCTCTGTAAATTCTCCTCTGTCAAAGACATAGGGAAGCTAATGAATACACATGTACACACACATGCACACAACACACAAACACATACACACACACAGAGGACTGCCTGAGGCCATCTCATTTTAAATATAATCACACGGCTCTCTCAGAGATACCTCTGTGCTATAGCTGTGATCTTATCCCAGTCCGCCCAGCAACAAACACTCTGCGTTACTCTCTTCTTCCTCACCTAGCAGCTGAAATGTTATGATAAAGACAGATAGCTTAAAGATTACCACTGTAACACCAGACATCACTTTACTTTATTCACCATATATAATAATTGTGCATGAATTTGTCTTGATGACACCGTTGCATTGGCAACTAAAGTAGTAACGTAAGTACATACTAGCGCACATGGTACAGGGATAACAGGACCTCACATGCAATGCAAGGGAACAATGGTGGATATACAATGGACAGTAGCCTATACATGTAATTCTACAAGTATGCATTCAGTATTCAGTCACTTTGACTCACTGGCAGCTTGGCATACAGAATGGTTGCAGCAGCAGAGAGGGGGGTGGCGAGTGTCCAACAGTGCATTGGCCCAGCGTGCCATGAGACAGTGTAACTGAGTAGAATGACATTTAAAGGTCATTTTAAACAATATTTTACTTTTTGTCAGTCTAGTTGAGGAGTTTTATTTCAAAACTTTACAGATGCATTTTGAAAAATGGAGATTATCATTCAGTATCCAGAACATATACAATAGAGAGGATCCAGTCTGTTAAAAGGTTATAATTTTGTGAAATGATAGCTTATGTTAGCTACTGTCAGTACCATAATTTGTTCTAATTTTGCACTATGAATCATTCTTGTCACTCCTCTATCGTCACCCGTCAACGTTTTCAAATTGTGACACTTTTTTCAAATGGTGGAAATCTCATTTTGGAACGAAACTCTTCATCAGTGGAGTTTCAAGCAGCTGGTCACAGCTGCTCGTACATTCACAAAAAGTAGAACGTCAATATCATGCGGTGTTACAATGCAAGTTAATACAAGGTTCATGTGTATACGCTAGCATTAGGATATTGGAACTGGGAGGACATCACTGTATATTAAATCCTCCACTGTGAACAAAACAAATACAAACATGAATACTCAACAGATGAGACAGGCACCGTGGGGGAGTGTGTAATCTGCCTGTTTGAGTGTGTGTTTGTGTGTGTGCATGAGTGTGTGTTTGTCTTATGTCTGTGCAGCGTGAGCCGTGCAGACGAGGGGATGTGTGGGTAAATCCCGACAAATTGCCGACTGTGGCGGTCATTTGGAACAGGCGGGCATGCAGCGATCACACACGCACACCCACGCACACACACGGTCCTGTTGTGTTTATTAGCCGTTTGACATTCGTTCCAAGGCAGAGGAGAGGAGGAGAGGAGAGACGGAGGGAACGGAGGGGAAGGAGGGGGGACGGAGTGATGGTAAGGAAGGTTGGGGGTAGCCGTGGAAACCCTCCATGCGTCGGTATATGCGTGAGCTGCCATTGGTGGACCGCTCTCTGTGTTCCTGCTAAGGATTGCATCGTCTGGTGCATGGAAGACACCTCTCATGTTCTCTCCCTCCTTCCTCCCTCCCTCTCTCCACCTCTCTCTCTCTCTCTCTCTCTCTCTCTCTCTCTCTCTCTCTCTCTGACTCACGCTCTCTCCCACAAGCGGCGCCGTGGCTGCCTGTTCAAATGGAATCCCCATCCCCCCTTTCAAAATGAGGGCAGAGAGAGAACGAGAGAAGGGAGGGAAAGAGACAGATAGAAGGGGAAAAAATAACAGCTTTGAAAGAAAAAATAAATAAAATAGGGGTATTTTTTGACTTTCTCTCTTCCTCTCAAACCGTGGCTGTGTTTGTAGGTCCATCATGATGGTACATGAGTGTTCTGTCAGTGTCACTGCCACACTGATCACATGTCATTTCCCCTGTGTTTATGTACAGTATTACAGTCAGCCTGCCAGGCTCGGGATCACTCTCCCCATCTCTAGTGTCACAGATGCTGCCTGGTAAGCTTGGACTGAATTGAACTCCTTGTTATGGGGGTAGAAGCATTGTCTGTCTGTGTGTGTGTGTGTGTGTGTGTGTGTGTGTGTGTGTGTGTAAGTGTGTGCCCATGTGATTGTGTGTGTGCGTTTTCACTTGAAGTTAGGGGTAGCTCATAGTTGTATGGCACACTAAAATGACACGGTGACCTCTTCGTGTGTGTGCATGTGTGTGTGCACGTGCGCGTGTATATCTACGAGGTTGTTGAGCGATTATGTGTGTGTGTTTGTGTAATTGACCTCTTCCTCTTCATCCTGGCCTCTTCTATGTACAGCGTTAAGGATAAATATTAACAAATGTAAGCCACATTATTACAAGACCATAATGGACAAAAAAAACATTCAAACACTCATTGATCAAACAATTTCAGCAGTCTCAAGTGGTCATTTAGCTGGTCCTGCTGAGGTGGTTGCCATAGAATACTAGATAATGTTGTCATGGAAATAGGCATAGGTACAGTGCATGAAACTCTGAAAACTCATCTGTTACCATGGCAAAGGATTCATTTAGCCGAGCATTCCAGTCGTAGCTGAGTTAAGCATTCCACATTTCTGATGAAGCGCTCTGAAATGTCTGTCTCATGCGCCGTCCACACATTGAAACACACTCATTCCCAATGACAAAGAGATCAAGCCTAGTTGGCAGCCATTTTAGCACAAGCTAAAGAATAATTATCACGATCCTGCACCACGTATCGTCTCTGTCCATTCTAATTCTATGATACGAACCCTCTAATCTTTCCTTATCCGTCTTATTTCGCATCAAAGGCATTTTTGATCAAAGGATAATTGGAATGACAGATCACACAAAACCCTACACTTTTATCATTATCTACTCATCAGAGAAAGGATGAAAAACAGAAATGTTTGCGGTACGGCAAGTGAAAGGGAAACCAAGGTCTTTGCTGATTCCGACTCGATCCGCCAATCCTCAAAGACGGCTTCAGGCCGTGTTAGAAGTCATTGCCACCTTTCCATTTCCTCCTGGCAACACCACAGGGGGTGACACCCTTTGTCTCCCCTCTCACCATTCTTTCTGTATCACCTGCTTTAAACCATACAAGGACTATTCATTTACTTCTACGGTACGGGGAATGCGGACCTGATTAATTTCTATGCATCTTTGTTTTCACCACAAGGCAAACTGGATGGCGGCCTGTGTAAATCATCCAAGTAATGTGTGATTGTGTGTGTGAGCATGTGTGTGTGTGAATGTGCACATTTCTGTGTCAGTGTGTTACGTGTTAATGGGTGTGCATTGTTTACTGTTTTTGCAAACGCTCATGTGTAGTGTGTGTGTGTGTGTGCTTGTGCATCAGTGCGTGTGTGCACAGCGTGTGTGCACATCACAGAAAGCAAGCAAGCAAGAAAGAAAGAAAGAGAGCTGGAAAAAAGAAAGAAAAAAGAAATGAACAGAGGGGGTGCGAAATCCAAGCATCTCTCTTCTATCGATTCAATGCAAAGACAGTCGCCATGGCAACACAGCAGTCCCACTGTAAGCGGCTTTCGCTCTCCGCCCCCTCTTGCTCCCTTCGCCGACAAGGTATACAGGCACCCGCCGACGCCGAGCCTTTTATGATATGTTTCCTCTGATGGAGTGTTGACAGGCGGGCTCCGAAGCATATCATTTCCCTAAGTCTGTCTGCATCCTGACGCTTCTCTTAATATACCGCCGCTGCTCCACTTTCAGCATGGAAAAGGAACTCTGTCCGGCTTCCTAAACAGCTCCCACCTCCGCCCCCACACCCCGCCCCTAAAAAAAAGTTCACTAAAGGTTACGTAGAATGGCAAAGCAAAGTATGATCTGCGGATGTTCGGGACGGTTCAGAATGACAGTGAGGGCGGACAGAGAGAGAGAGTGACAGAGAGAGACAAAGAGAGAGAGAGGAGTGATGGTGAAGTTAGTGTGCATGTGTGCTTGCATTTGTTTGTGTGTGTGTGTGTGTGTGTGAAGAGGAGAGGGGGGGAAAGAGAGGGGAGGACAGAGAGAGAGAGAGTGGAGAGAGGCAGTTATTCACATAAGCTGACAGCAGCAGGCTGAGGTGCTGTTTCCTCTTGCCTGTCACTCAAACTAAAATCAATTGGTGTAAAAAGCAATGAGGAAAACTGGACTTCAGCAGCCTGCTCTCTCTCTCTCTCTCTCTCTCTCTGTCTCTCTCTCTGTCTGTCTCTTATACACACAAACACATAGAAATGCACTCTCTCACCCCCACACACACTCGCCTACAGTATAACACACACACATCCGCTCACATTTCACTAGCCCCATGGCTAGTGAACCATAACAGGCCTGTCTCCCCTTACTCTCTCCTTGTTAGCAGAGAGAGAGAGAGAGAGAGAGAGAGGGAGAGGAAGAGAGAGAACGAAAGAAAAGGAAGGAACTACCTGTGTGTGTGAGAGAGCGAAAAAATAGTATGTTTATGTGTGTGTGTGTGTGTGTGTGTGTGTGTGTGTGTGTGTGTGTGTGTGTGTGTGTGTGTGTCTGTGTGTGTGTTCATGCACTTCAAGGTGAGGGATAATAGCCTCTTCCCTCAGACACAATTTCCGCTCAGTGAAGAGGGTCTTGATATAGTTCAGTCAATTTCCATGATAAAAAAGGCTCACACAGAAATAATAATTTCTTCCCTTTTTTTACTGAATCCAGATGCATTCTAGTGGCTGTGTCTCTGTTTTGATCAACCACTTCTCTCTGCTTTTCCGCTGTGTTTCTCAGTCTGTCGGCTCATTGTTTGTCAGTCATACCAGTATGCTAGATCTCTCAAGCATGTATTCACTCAGCAAACATTCCCTCTTTGTCCCAGTCGTGCTTTCTCCACATCCTTAACCCTGACTCTCCTTCCGCCTCCCTCCTCTTCCTCCTCTCCCTCACCACCCACCTCCTCCTCTGCTTTCTCCTTTGTCTCATGACACAGGGTGACATGCCTCAGGCTCAGCCTCTCCATGTCTTACTTGTAGGATTGTGGTCTTTCCCAGCTGTGGGATGAGAAACGTGACCTGCCACGGTTCAGTGTGAACAGCTACAGACCAGGCAACTTCAAAATGGAGGAATAGGTAAACTCTTGTTTCTGGTTACAGCACGCATAGAGCCATGTTTAAAATCACACTAGTAACTGCTCATCATTCCCCATTGCTTTAGTGATGAGAAACAAAGGAAAATATCTTCAAGCTAGTGAATTTTGTGCCATTTTTTCATTTGTGTAGCCCCCTATCATCATATGATGATACGTGGCCACAAACAAAATGTCAAAATAGCTAGTTTACTAAGATCATGGCATAACTCTTTTCCTTGTTTTCCTAATACACAAAACGCACCATCAGTTGTTCCTGACCACATGGGCTCATATGGGCAAAACCAGCAAGTCTCATGCATGGCTGATGGGGGGATTTTCTCTTGTTCAGCCCAAACACGTTACTTGAAAACGAGGCATTATTTTTTCATGAAAATGTTACATGGTGGATCTTAAAGTATTTAGCGGATACTCTTATCCAGAGTGACTTACAGTGAGTGAGCAGGTCAGGCTTCAATTTCTTGCTCAAGGACAGTTTGACAGGACACATGGCTGTTTGCGGCCCTCCAGTTATGGGACGGCTTCTGTAACACCTAGGCCACCCTGCCACATATAAGTGCCTTTCAACTGAAATCATAGACAATCTAAGACATTTCTAACATGCCTTGGAAGCAAATATTTGCTTTACCGGGTGAAAAGGGCATCACAGCTAATTCAGCATCCAGTGAAAGCGGGCAGTAAAACTGGTGAGGAGGCCTTTCCATTAGCCAGACAGGAAGAGATATTGACTGGGATTGTGACTACGGGAGATAATTATACATCACTTTGCGAGATGAGCCATTTTAAGAAGAGCTTAAAAATGAGGTGAGCAGAGTTGGGGTTTAAGTGGTTCACTGGAGGATTTTATCCAGTATGGTTTGTATCTTGAGTGCCTGAGTGCAATTGTACACTAAACCATGTTCACAAAACTGAAGCGTTACTTACAATGAACTGTGCTGAACTCTAGAAAAAGCAATACCAGAGAAATTGTTTTTCAAGGTATATACTTTTTAGAAAAATGGTAACTTTATAACCTATTGGTCAGTTAGAAGACACTATATCCTTTTAGAGTGCTGTACAACTACAGCGCAAAATCTCTCTCTCTCACACACACACACACACACACACACACACACACACACGCAGTCACTCACTCACACAGACACTCACTGATGAAGTGACATATTGCTGTATAGAACTTGTCTTTTCCTATCGCCCCGTTAGCTCTGGAGGCAAAGACATCGTTAGCAGCTCCCATGCTGTCAGTCTCAGTGTGTGGCAGTGTGTGTCTGTGTGTGTGTGTGTGTGTGTGTGTGTGTGTGTGTGTGAGTGTGTGCATGTGCATACAGTATGTACATGCATGCATGTGCAAGCATGCCGGTGTGTATGCCAGTGTTCGCATAAGTGTGTGTTAAATGCATGTACGTATGTGTGTGTGCCTGTGTCTGTTCAAGCTTGTGTGTATGCTCGGTGTTCACCCAAATGTGTGTGTGTGTGTGTGTTTGTGTGTGTGTGTGTGTGTGAGTGTGTGCAGACCAGAGCTGTGCATATATGCGCGAGTGTGTGCTGTGTGAGTGATCTCCCATTGGGAGTCCTGCGGAGAGAGCATTAATCAGACCCGTAGGGACCCCGGGCTCACACAGAGCCCTCTTCAGGGGTGTGTGTGTGTGTGTGTGTGTGTTGTGGGTGGTGGGGGGGCAGTGTTCCAGTGACTGCTGTTGACAGACAGCCAATGAGCAGGGGACACACAGCAGGAGAAGAGAGGACAGGATGGAGGTAAGGGAATCTCACAACTGTGCATTTGGAAAATAATCACATTTTGAGTGAAGGCTTCCTTTTGTTGTCATTACTTCACCTGTATTCCAGTGATAAAACTTAATGTAGACTGATGGAAGGTGTGGCTATAATGGCTTATTCCACCAGTTAGTTTACCACTACTGTGTTTAAGGATAGAAGATCTCTTACTGTGTTTTTTTTAGTACATCCAGAGATTTGTGTCACCATTTACTATCATGTATGTGTGTGTGTGTGTGTGTGTGTGTGTCACAGAGAGAGATAATGTACCAGAAGATGGGTTTCATGTAGAGTCCATGCAGCAATAATAAAAGGTCATTGGCTGGCACCTTGTACTGAGCACTGAAATACTGTGGCCAGGTGATTTAAGTCACACTCACTCACACACACACACACACACACAAATGCACACAGTGACCTACATGCACACACACACACACACACACACACACACACACATGTGCACACACACGGTCATACAAATACACACGAACAAACACAGACACAGCTGTTCCAGTGAAAATCGATGGGATTCAGGGTCACCTCATACACAGCGGCAGGGTGCACACCTCATCCCCCTCGTCCCTCTATCTCTCCTGCTCTTCATCCTCCATTTCTTCTTTAGAATCCCTCCTCCCCATCACCCACTCATCCAGCACCCCACATGACCCCTATTTGTATTTATATTCCCTGCTTCTGTCCGCTTCTCCTGCCTTCCTTCCTTCCGTCTACACATTTCCCCATGTCTCATCCCTCTCTCTTTCATGCCTTTTCCAATACTTGCCCATTCTTTGCCTTGTTATTTCTGATGGCACATCCAACTCCTCATAACTTCTGTCGCTATGCTCTATCCCCTTCTCTCTTAATCCTTCTCCTCAACCACTGGCACTCCTTCGTTCCATCTGTTTTATTCTGTCCTCCCCTCATCCCAGCTTCTTCTTTAACCTCCCCTGCCATGTCTGTGTGTGTGTGTGTGTGTGTGTGGAGGGACAGTAGGGCAGAAGTCGGCTGTGGCAAGTCAAGCAATCCCTGACCCAGAAGGATTAGTGCTGAGCACATTGGAGGGAGGGAGGGCGGGAGGGAAGGTTGGAGGGAGAGATAGTTGGCGGGAGGGAGAAAAGGAGAGGTGAAGGGGGGACAGAGACGGGAACAGAAGGAGAGGAAGTGGATGGAGTGAGAGCCGGCAGCGAGAGCGATAAAGGAAGGATGGGTGTTAGGAAAGGGAAGGGAGTTGGGAGGGGAAAGCGACATTGAAAAAATGTACGGGGCAGCGCTCAGTCTTAATGTTCAATCTACTAGTGAGTCCTATTGTTCTCAAAACAAGTGAAACAATCTTCCACGGGGTAAGATAATGTTACTTCAATACTGGGTCTACAATCAGACACACATAATATCACCTGATTTAAGCAAATTCTTGTATTGGAAACAAGTGAAATTTTCTAACCCACTTGCCATCTATTTTCACTTGTTTTAAGGACAATGAGAAGACAAGACTCAATCCTACATAAAATTACAACAATCTCCACCTTAACAAGAAATTCAAATATACTAGCAATGGAGGGGGAAGCGAGGGAGAAAAAAGACGGACAAAGCGAGGGAAAGATGAATGCAGAATCAGGAGAGAAAGAGAGAGCCTGCTCTCCGTATATGACCTTTCCCTCGAAAAGAGACAGAGAGTGAGAGAGAGAGAGAGAGAGTGAGAGAGAGAGAGTGAGAGAGAGAAGCCTCCATGATGAAACCCATTCATGTGAGCCTGGCTGCCAACAATATGTTGGGTCTCAATATGGCGCACTCTTTGTGTAATCCTTACTGCCCACACAGAGCCATATACACACACAAACACACATGCGTATGTGTCTTGTAGGCACACAAACACACATGCTGCAGCCTTTGTGCGTCTTCACACATACACACACACACACACACACACACACACACACACATACACACACACATACCGACACGTGCACAGGCATCTTTCAGTAGGCACGGACACACATGCTTCAGCCTTCGCCCAGCTTACACAGTCACGCACAGAGACCGACGCACACATGCACACACAGAGACGGACGCACACACACATGCACACACACAAACACACACGCATACAGACACAAAACATGACACAGTTTACCTTGGCTCCAGACTCGCAGAATGAATCACCCAGAAATCTGTCCCTTCTGTCCAAAACTCTTAGCCTCAAAATCCTATTCTGCTGTAAAGAGCGGGCAACAAAATCAGTGGATAATGTTGCTTTGTGGTTCCACAGCTCACACAAGGAATAACTCTATCTTACCAACTAGCACCGTAAAAAAAATAATCTGTCCTTCTTAAAATTACATATAGCTGCACCATCAAATTTAAATTTGAACCAACTGCATTTTTACACTGAAATATGAATGGTAATGGGTATTGGTAATAGCATTTTAATAACAACAATGTATATCTTTAGGCTTTAAAATGGTTTTAAGAGGTTCAACAACATACAAGAGAAGGTCAATAGCTTTGCGAGCCCTTCTCTGTTCAATTCCCATTATATTCGTCTTATAGGAGCCCGAGGGCCTTTGAAACGAATAGACACCAAGAGCTGTGTCTGAGTGATTTAACCCTTTTGTAAAACCAACTTCACAGAGTGGCAGCAAAGGACAGAGGGAAGGAGAAAGGATGGCAGAGTGTGATGGAGAGAGAGAGTGAGAGAGAGAGAGAGAGTGAGAGAGTGAGAGAGTTATATGGTTCTGTCAAATGCTGCTCTGACATTTAGGTCAGGCCAAGCTTCTAAATGGCATCCAGACAGATTTAGTGAGGGCTTTCACAGAGGCCGACTGCTCGTCTTTGGACTGTCACACACTCAGGGCCTGCCTGGTCATCTCTGAAGCTTTCCTTAACCCTTTTGCTGCCTCCACTGGCTCCAGTTCATTCCCCTAAGTCTCAGCTTAATCCACGCAGACATCTTTTTGACCTCAACTAGCCTGTTGAAAAGGCCCTATCGATTTATTTTTGAATGTCCAAATTTGATCCCTGTGACCCTTAACTCACTCACTGTTTTCCATCACCTAGCCTGAAGCCAAACCTTACAAACCCTTGAGCATCTAAACCTGTCTGCATTTCAAGTTAACTTCACTGACTGAAGTTATACAATTTCTAATGAAAATGATTTTGTTGCCTAGAAAACACCAGGACACTGTGCCATTTGGCCCATTGTTGCTATGCAACCACAGGAGGCTTATTTGAGACGTGCTGGTTTTGCACTCAAGTTACAGAGTGTAAGTACAAGAGGTTCATCACAATTCAGTTAATTCAGTCACTAATTTGGGCAGTGGGGTTTAAGATGTTTTTTTTTACATTTAACTGGAGTTATGTCACCTCTTGCAAGATGTGGACTTGGGGTGATGTATGTATAAATCAAATCAAGCCCACCTTCGCACTACGATACGCCGATTCTGACTCTGACTTAAGATCACTGGGAGGTGTCTTTCCTGCAGTGCACCCAAAACTCTGCAATATGTTGATTTTTATCAGTTTCCTGAAGTCAAACAAGACATCTGTGATCAAATAAATGCCAAAGACATAAAGTAGGATGTGAATTGTTGAGTTACTAAATGTGTAGCAATAATCAGAATCATTAAAATTAACTAAATATAAAAAAAAATACAGTCATAACAAACTCGGTCCTTCACAGGATGTCAGAAATGTCTCCTCTCGCCTCATACACACTCATCCCACAGCTCCATTTTGCACGCAAGCAGGTTGAATTTTTAAGGGATCAAGACCTCTGTGCATGAGGGTGCAATCATTGAAATTTGCTCAGCTCAATATTCACCCCGTGCATCCAGCGCTCGCACATGAATTGAGTTTGGATCATTGAGGTGTGCTGTCTTTTGAAGAATCATTTGCAGGGCCAGATCGCACCATCCCTTCCCTCCTGTGTCACTCCAGGTAACTTCCTCCATCCTCTCCATCCTGGCAACAGGTTCTGTGTGAGCTGGAAAAGGTGTGTGGAGATGTTGTGGGAATATATGTATATGCTGGCCAGTATGCATGTGACCGTTGTGGTGAAGAGCACAGAAGAAGACGAGAGTGGCTTGTTGTAAGAAACCATTCTATTCAAATTAAACTTATTTTTGATAGGCTATAATTCTTTCTATGGTTTCTTATAGACAAAAATGCAGAACAGCCTAAATATCTGCAGAATTTGTAAAGTACATTTTGTTATATTTTGATCCAATTAATTCCCCAGCTTGGAATTGTAAAGTTTCCAATTCAATCATTGTACGTCGTCATCCTAAAAAAAAAAATGAATTAAAGGCGCACAGTATTTTGAGGCAATAATCATGAAAAGGAGAAAAGTCCATGGCCTGATTCTCCACCGTACCGATGGGAAGGACAAAAGAGGCCAAGGTTTGAATAAACCTGTGCACAAGCAAAGTTACGGCCAAAATCCTCAGTGAGCGCATTAAAAAGTCCCAGTCTGAATATGAACAGCTTAAATGTGTGGATCTCAAGACCCGCATAACTTTACACAGTCTGAATTGGGTCCTTAAGGTGCAAGCAAGCTTTTTTCTTTCCACTGAAAACACTGACACAAAGACAATTTTCTGATTTCTTCCACTGACAAAGAATCTCAGGCTTTAAACCCATTCAGCTGTTTCAGAGAGTCAAGGTAGTATAGACACAAGCAGCAGGGTTAAAAGAAAAAGAAAAAAAAAACACTAGTAGGGTTCAAAATCATCCCTCTTTTCCAAACATAGACATTTAAACTGTCATGATGTTAGACATGTTGTTTTTCAATGTGGCTGTCTCCATGGTTTGTGCATATGTTCAGCATAGGTGTATGGGTTGCAGCCACATTGTTTACATTTTGGATAGGGAGGTTGAAGGGCAGATTTCTGGCATTAAAAATATTGCCGAACAATGGCCGGTGGCTGGATTGCCACAGTAGCCTGCAGACAGCAAGGAACTGGCTGTTCTGTGGTTTTTATACAAGGTTCAGGATGTGCCTCCTGAGGGAAATTTTCTCAGGAATGGCACGTCTCCTCGTATTAGTAGGCTGAGTCGCAGGGCAGCACAGAAAAACAGCTCATCATGATTCACTCTGCGCTGCAAAAAATGTCCATCTTAACAAGTCGTTTCACCCAGTACTTGTCTTATTTTGCTTTTAAACAAGTGAAATGGGGAGATAATTTCAGTTGTTCCCAAAGTGGCTTTAGTTGTTTCAAGGACCAGACTTATCCAGACAATGTCACCTGATTTACCCTCACCTTAATAGAATCCTTGGAACAAGTTGGTTTGCAATGAAAAACAATGTTATATATAGTCTCAACCCATTAGTGGAATTTTTCACTTGTTTAACGAAAAGTAAGGTATTAATACTAAATACTAGATTAAAAACTCTTAGAGTCCAATGTTGCCATCCAGAATCACAGAGGGGATGTAAAGACCCCCACCAGTCCCGTCCAACTCTTCTTCACCTGTTCCTCGTCTCATTATTTAACCCGGGGCTGACTACCAAAACCTTCTCACCTATGATCTCTCACTTCTTCTCCCTCCTCATCACTCCCTTCTCACCTTTGCCTCTTTTGTACAAAACAGTGATTAAACCTGACCAAAACCCATGCAAATACAGTATTGCTCATATGTTAAATCTCTGTCTCTCCCTCCTCTTCCTCCTCCTCCTCCTCCTCCTCCTCCACCTCCTCCTCCTATTCTCACACCTCCTCGTTGTGACGAAACAAGCTCAGCCGACAGCACTAAAGATGACAAACAACTCTGTCAGCTCACGGTAATGCTGGGAATGAAAGCAAAGGGACTATAGGCATTGCAATGATCACTACAAGAGCAAACGACATACTGTACAATGTGCCCACTAAAGGAATATGTGCATTCAGCAAGCAAATACATGAAGAGCGATTCCAAAATGAGATGTCCACCATTTAAAAAAATGACAAATTGAATCTGTATAAAGGATAATGGATAATTTAGGTCATTGGTCAACAAAATGATCATATTTATTAAATGTATCATTTTGGAAATTAACTCACATACAGTTGATTCATTATTGTCTTGATTAATGGTACATGGCTACCATCAATCAATTGTATCTATTGTGATCTCTGTTGTCTTTAGTCTGTCAGCAAATACAGCAAACGCTCAGAAACAACCTGCAGCCTTATGGAGCCACTCCACTGCTTTATTCTCAGATGAATCTTCTAGCGGTTGCTATACTGCAATTAGTGGTGAATGGGAGGTGACGGTGTCCCACGCACGCACAGCTCCCAAATGCCAAGTGGCAACAGCAGAAAGCCTGGCTGTCTCGCTGATGTAAGAGCCGACGGACATCTGGGAATGTCGAGTCGCAGAGGGTAACAGTCAGAGAGGGAGGCAGGGCAGAAGCAAGGGGGGAGGGCGGGTCTGGAGGTTTGGGAGGATGATAAGGTGAAAAGGAGTGAGACTAAGATGGAAAGGGGGGGATTAAGGGAGAGAATGGAGGAGTAATGGAGAGAGGGGAAGCTTGGGTTGAGATGAGTGGTCTTAAAGGAGGGAGCTGAGGGAAGGAAGCAGGGCTATGGGGAGCTGGAGCTGGCAAGGTTGAAGGTTGCGCGAGGGGACCAGGGAGACGCAGAGAGGGAGGCTGGGAAGGCGGGATGGAGGGGCGGACGAATAAAAAGTGGTTCCTGAGACTGGGGAGAGTGTGGACGATGCAGTCTGTCAGGTCTCCGGTCTGTCAGCAGAGTGCCTCTGTTCCCCTCAGGCCGCACAACAAGGCCCTGCCTTGGTCTGCACTCCCATCCACTCACATACCATGTCCTCATGCACCCTCCTGTCCCCGGCAGTGCACTTCACTGCGCAGTCATACTGCCACAGGGATGAAAAAAGAAAAAAAGAAAAAAAAAAGATTGTTATCTGTTTGTGGTTTTCTGGGTCGGCCTACTTATCATGCAAAATTACATCTCAAGTTTAGGATTATGCAGATGGTGTCAAATGTTTGCTTGAGGTGATCACATGATTCCCATATTTTGTGAGGATTGAAGATGTTTGACCATGATGTCTGTTTCAGATGTCCATGTAATGAAGGAGTGTTTGAAAACTGGAGCTGCATTGCCATCTGCTGGTAAGAGGGAAGGATTGCACTTAGGTATTGGGGGGGGGGGGAGGTTGTTTTTTTCCACTGCAGGCAGAACATTAAATGCCATTGCTATATGTCATTTAATGGATGCTTTTATCCAAAGTCCCTTACAGTACAATGGCAGGATGCATTTTTAGCATGGGTGACCATGTTGGGACTCAAACCCCTAATGCTTGCAGTGGTAATAACATTCTCTACACATTGAGATACACAGGACTAAAGCTATGCTGTATCCCTTTCCTCACCATTTTCCATTTTTTAGATTATTAGCTCCTGCACTTAGTCTCCCCAAAATGATCACAAGACAACAGTAGGAAGAAACAATAAATTCTTTAATCTCTTGATGGTATGATGACAGAAATTGGGCCACGGAACGGCTTGTGTCTAATACTCAGTACAGGAATGCACTCCTGAGAATATCTCTCACATGATAGCAAGAGTCTTATTATAGTCCACCTCTCTCTCTCTCCCTGTCTTTCTCTCTCTCTCTCTCTCTCTCTCTCACACACACACACACACACACACATACACACAGTAATGTGAGAGGGGAGAATGAGGAGAGCGTGACGTATGATGATATGGTCTCATTTTAGTCAAGACTTGTATCACAAGATTCAGGGTGTGATCCAGAGAGTCAATTAACTTGTCTTCCTAGTCCCTCTCAGGGACCTAAATGACCTGACATGAACCAGGGTAAAAGCCATCCCATGCTTTACACAGCAAAGAAGAGCATCTGTTTTTTCTCAGAATATATGAGAAACTGCAAATGAGGTGAGACAATATGGTAATCAACTAGTTTTAAGAATTTCACAGAATAAAGATTCACCTTCATGCTGGCGGAGTAATCTGCCTTATTTCAATATATTGTCACTTGTTTCAAGAAAATCATCCTTGCGTTTATAATAGATAACATGCCATATTTCCAACCAGGTAAGTGGCAATAGATAGATATATAGATAGATACATAGATAGATAGATAGATAGATAGATTCCTGAGGGGAGTATTGGTCAGCAGCATAATAACATCCAGAGCATTTAATACATTTTAAAAAATATATTTAACTCTGGGAAACTAACTAATTCTAACTGATGTATTTACATATTTAACAGTGATATTAAAGCTACTGAATCTGTCTTATGTGCCTAAATCGGTGGGGTTGCATAGACAAGAGCGCCCCATCCTCCCTAATTGAGATCCTGTAGATTCACCTTATTGGCCCAATGAAATTCTGGTGTCAGCTATGGTTGCTGGCACAAAATCTTCTCCACCCACAGGAAATGATGAATTGAAGCTTAAGAACAAACACAAACTGTCTTCTAAACAGCAAAAAGCAAGCGATCCATCCAGAGAAAGCTGGACTTTCTAACATTAGATCTTTCGCCTCTCCTGTCTCTTTGATATAAAGCATCACAGACCGGCCGGTCTGAGTGTGCTGTGTGCAGTTTACTGATATGACATTACATGATTTCTGGGTGTTGAAGTTCAGTTTCCAAACAGTTACCTCTCGCTGCCATTTGGCACCACCAACATGCAAATTTGCCTAGTGCAGCTTGAAAGATATGATTCATTTACATGTTGGCATGTGAATTAGTCAATTTATATAGCACTTTCACCTATGGCGGGTAACTGAAGTACCCTTGCAACTCAAGCTACACTCAACTAATCAAGTTTTGGTGCAGTCTTAGTTTCTCAGCCTTGTCCCATTCACTACTCCCCTTTCTTCTGCTCACTAGCTTTGCCAGGTTTGAGCTGTGTCTCCTCAGAGCAATGCCCTGTGAAGAGTAGCCCTCTGCTGTGCCAACACTGGCTTTTGGCCAGTTTGCTAAAGGTGCCAGCATGGGATTGGCGCCAGCTTACAAAAGGTCAGCATACCCCAGACGGGATCAAGTGACTTCTACTGAACCGCAGTGTCACTCAAACCACTGCTTTATCTCAGGCATACAGTGACAAGAGGTTTGTCTGCTTGCTGTGCACTAACACACGTACATCAGTATAAACTGTGTTGTGCGAACAGGTGCACATCATTTAAACCTAAGGGGCTGGATTCGGCTGCCTCTTACATGTTACCATCCATCAAACACATGCTGGGCTATTTCTCTTGTTCTCATTAATACGCAGACAAACACACACATACACGCAGACAGAAACACACACACACACACACACACAGGTGCACACGCATACACAGTAACAAAACACCCATGCACCCCCATACGTACACACACATGCTCCTCCTCCACACACTCAGGGTTGTAGGAAGATTTCTTTCCAAATGTCATTTGTTACTGATCAAACATTACCTGCAGAAAATTATGATTAACAACATAATCCATTACTCCAAGTAATGGAATATGTGATTACCTTCAATTACTTGGCTTCACAAAACAATAAACGGGCAATATAATCCACTATACATATTGCAATTTGTGTAGGGTTATACCTACAAATATGATTAACCATTACTTCAAGGTAAGTTATCATAATCAAAAGGCCTTGTTTCCCTTCAAACATATTTCTGAGTATTTGAATAAGTGCTACTGTTTTTGACAGATTACAGATTACAATTTTTGACATTAGATCAGTAAAATCCCCACACATAATCTGCTACAACCTGTGCACACTTCCTCTGTTTGAATTATTTGGCCAGTTGTAGGTTACTGAAAGGAAGAAATATATGTCAGAATATATCAGAATGTGACACTGTGGTATGTCTTCATTTAAAGGGTTTTCATTTCCAGACTGTATGGAAAATGTTGGCACCTGATGGCACCTGTAATAGCTGTATGATCAAAAGAAATACACACATGCAAATAATTACGTCCTCTAAATTGTTAGGATGTCACATTGTCAAAAGGAGGATATCTTATTTTGGAATGAAACTCTTCATATATTATTTACTGACTACATGTTAATGCAACAATTATAAGTCACATAAGCACCAGAGATAAGATGGTCTGTTTGCTATGTGAACTTGACTGCTTTCCAACTCTTGGCACTGATGTTGGTTAGTCTAAGGATAAATGACTCCTTAGAGACAGTGGCAAGGACGGGCGGCATGTCATTTACACCAAAGACACGCTGCTAAGGGTTCAAAGGCTGTACTCATCTTATAATCAACGTTTAATTTGGTTGATAAAAAATAAAAGCACACAGTAGCACAGAAGCCCTTCATGCCGACTTAGGCGTCCTCCTAATGATGATGCCCTTCAAGAAAAGCTCTGTCAGAATTTTGCATTTTAGTGACTCAACAAAGTTTTGTTACGAGCTCCTTAAAATTGCTACCTTCATAGCAATCTCCTCACCCAACTACAAGGAACTGCTGACTGTATGGTGCTATACCTGTCTGCGAAGGGGGTCATCTGAGGGTCAGTGAGTTATCTGCTCATATGAGCAATACTGAAAGAGTATATGGCTGTTGAAAATACACAGTCTGTCAGTGAAATACTGCCAGCAAGGATACATGACCTTTTCCAGTTACACTACAGAATACAGTAGATGAATACAGACCATTCATATGAGGTATGAAGCCCATAGAGCCCCTTATATAGGTCTAGTCTCCACTAAAGTTGAACAATTGTTGTGAAACAGACAGGGTTGGAGAAACAGATTTACAATGTAGGAATTTAGCCGACACTTATCCAGACAGAGCAACTTACAATGACTGAGTTCAGCGTATGCTGCTTAGAAAAGGCCAAGATTAGTGTTAGGAATGCTTAAGCTATAGATGGACTCATTGTTAGGCTATGAGAGTATATAATACGTGTATAATAATCTTTATTTGAATATATAGAACCTTTCAAAGTGCTTTACAAAGGAGTACATAAAAAAACAGCAGTAGTAAGCAAAGGTAGTAAGCAAAAAGTAAAGGAAAGAAACATAAAAGCAAAACATATAAAGGGAGGTCAAGATAATTACATATTAGCAAGTCTATAAAAGTGAGTTTTAAGATGCAATATAAAATATGATATTGATTTAGCCAGCCTAAGCTCCTCAAGCCAGTTACAAAGTTTAGAAGCCATGGTGGCAAAGGTCCAGCACCTCTTATTTCCAATCAATCTATTCTGTTGCTGCCCAAGGATCTCAGGGTGCAATCCAGGTCATATGGGTTGAAAGGACTGAGATTAGTTTAGTGCCAGACCCATGTTCCTTAAAAATGCGTGAAATCTTAAAATTTGTCCTAAAAACTAAGAGTTAACCAGTGTAAAGATGCTAAAATGTAGGTGATAGGGTAATGATACCATATAGGGCAAGGGTTAAGGGTTAGGGTTAAGTCAGCGTTAGAAAGATACTTCATCCCATTGTTGAGTTCAGCCAGTTATCTCTTGTGTGAGAATAGTATTAAGTCTCATTGTTTCCTAACTTCCTTGGTTGACCTCATTACCCAGAGGTGGGGTCATGATGTATAAACATTGCAGAGAATACAAGAATCAACATTTTTGAACAACCATTTTGCCGGTATCTTTCCAGGACACCAAATAAAAGTTTGAAATTGTTTGTTGAGTAATATGAATTTATTTTATTCAGGAAAAGCAAGGAAAGGAAAATGTTTCAAATCTCCAACATCCCACTATAGGAAACATCCTTTATCTGTTGGAATAAAACACACTGTCGCTTTCTTTGTTACATTTGGTACATTGTGTAAAGTAATATTGGGCCCATAAAACACAGCAAAAAAATCACACATCATACACACAATAGGCATAACAATTTACACTAAAGGTGCATTTGCAAAGATATATTCAACAAATGCTCACAATGAGTTTGAACTCAGGAGGCGAATTTTCATAACAATTCCAAAATTTAAAAAAAATAAAGATCTGTTACTTTTGTTTTCATTTTAATGTTGGATTGCCTCACCAAATTCAAGATAATTTGAAGCTGCTTCCCACCTGCAACGGAACAAATGTCATAATGGTTCTATTATAAACCTTATAAAGAAGCAGGGTGTTACCATTGCCTGGATTAGGTTTTGTGGGGTTTTTTTATGCATGGGTGAACCAGTTTGCAATGAATGGATTTGATTTACAAAGCCGAACCTCACCTGATCCACTAGCTCGGGGAAATCTCAGGAGTTTGAAAAAAAACAAATCAACCAAACATCAAGCACAACCAAACACACACATTACAGATGCTATGTGCGGCATTTAAAATCAATAAATCATTACCGCAATAATTTGATATTTGGAGTATTTGAAGTATTAGTATAATTAGAAGACCACCAACAAAAAAGATCATCGCCAAGAAGACCGGCAGCCTCTACTGGCCTCTACTCTGCATTTTACATAGTGTGCCTCTGGGTCGGATTTTGCAGGAAATCTGCTGGATTTCTTTACAGCTCAAAACAGGAAGACGGCCGCTGTTCTTCTAGCACAAACGGAGCTAAAGCTTTCAGAGTTTCTTGCAATGGCAGATGGTGGAAGACGTGAAAGGCCAATGGAAAAATCACTTCCAACATGTTCATCCTCTTCAGTAAAACCAAAGAGATAGCAACACCGTAAAGGGGGAGGGGAGACAAGAAGCAGAATTCTCTAACAGGGTTTATGGGAAACGTGGTTTTAATTTTGAGAAACACTAGCACTCACTCTATCTCACTTGGCGTGAGATAGAGGCTACAAATCATCTCCACCATTGTCTCATTTGTTGAAATATACCAAGGTATTACAATTAATTTGACAGTGACATAATGATGTTTCAACATGCTTCGCATAGCACCTTTAACGCCTTTCCTCCTCTCTCCGATCTCTCCGCCTATCCCACCATCCCTTTGGTCACCGCCACCCTGTGCCTCTTCCACTGACAAAACCACCAGCACACTGAAAGTACGTAGAGAGCAAAGCACGCTGGGAAGTCGTAGAGGAGAGTAATGACGAAGAATCCAGCAACTAGGAGGGCGCAGACTAGAGTTCTGGGCACATGGCTGAGGAAGTAGAACACACTCCACCGTACGAGAACACTAGCCTCGTCTAACTTCTCCGAAGAGGAACTCAGGCTCTCGTGAGATGGGTGGGCTGACTGATTAAAGCTCTCTTTGTGGGAAACTACACAGTCTTCTAATTGACTGTATATCTCCTGATGGGAGACCGGTCTTTCTTTTATTTGTTTGAAGTTTTCCTGAGCCTTCACCAGTAACGGTAGGTTCTGGTGTAGCCTTAGCGGAACATCTGACTCAGTGGCTTGCTCCCCTAAAGGCCTAAAGTTTAAAGTTGGCTTAGGAGAGATGAGACTTTGTCCTGTTTTAATCAATGACTGGCTACTCTGAATTGCACAGGGCTTATCACTGCTAGTGGCTAAAGTTTGGCTGAGGCCTTGACTAGCGGTTACATTTGGATCTGTTGGTAATCCTGTGAGGGAAAATACACCAGAGTCAAATGCCTCATTCGGATCTTCCTCAGAAAGAGTTTCAACCTTTGTCAGATGGCTATCATGTATAACACCAGCTAGCCTGTTCCCCATCTCCTCTACAATATCCGTCTCTCTCTTCAAGGCAGGCACAGGTACACCATCTTTCCAATCTAACACCTCTTCCCAAATCCCCTCAACCAAATCCTGTCCAAGTCTTTCTGTGAATATCTCCTCAACGCCCGACTCTATCAATTCGAGTGCTACAATATCATCTGCAGTGATAGGGTCTTTTGTTTCTTCTGACATTTTTTTGCATTCAGCCTGTGGAGAGCTCTCACCTTGTTCTGCTGACAACTCATGTACTTTCAATTCAGCCGGTGTATTCTCTGCATCACCCATCAACTCCTCCATCGCTTCCATTTTCAGCTTTCCAATACTCACCTTCTCATATTTGTCTCTCTGACTCACATCTTCCTCTATCCCTTTTAATATCTCAGGTCGGTGTTGAAGTTCTGCTGAAATGCCTTCCTTTGTAAGTTTCTCCTTCACCGTATCTTCTTGTGGGCTCATCTCACCGCCTACATCCTGCTCTCTTTGACTCTTAACATCTTCCTGTGTCTGGGTCCACCTCAAGTCCACCATCTCCATTGGGTTTGGTTTGCATTTATCTATCTGAAAAGGCCTGAATTCGTCATCTTCTTGGTCACTTCTGAAGACCTTTCTGGTTTCTATTGATTCCACTGAATGTTTTCCCGTAAATACTTCTTCCCTTGTTTGTACTGACGTGTTGATTTCTCTGCAGGGCTCTTGTTTTTTCTGAATTATTCCACCACAAATCTGTCTTGTGCTTTCCTCTGTTTGACTTGAGATTAGTACATATTCACCCGTTTCACCGCATTTCAATTCCACATTTTCTTCTGTTTGTGTCAATGTCAAGCCCTCCTTCTCTTTTTCCTTCTGGACGTGTATCTCTTCAACTGCTTGTATTGGCCTTGACTGTTTATCGTGTGCTTTTGAAATCATTAATGTGTCTCCCTTCAGCCTGACTGAGGGATTCAGTTGCAAATGTTTTTCATTCTGTTGCCATGCTTTCTCATCCATTGCCTGGTTAATTTCAACTTCTACACCAATTTGTCTCTTTGCCTCTTCGCTTGCGGTACAATTTGAAACTTCCACCTCTGCCTTTGCCTTGCTGAATTCTTCCAAGTCTTTGTGATTTGACGTCACTTCATCACGCTCTGATTCATCCAATTTGGATTCACTCGCCGTTATTTGGCTTTGTCTGAATTTTTCCTTGTCTGTTTGGTTTCGTTTGAATTCATCTGCACGTGACTGTGCGAGTCTTATTTCATCTTCATCTGTCTCATTCTGCTTTAATGCGTTTTCACTATTTTGGTTCGGCCTGAATTCCTCACATTTCTTTTCATCTGCATACCTCTGGGAGATTTCACACTCTTCTGTTTCCTGTGGCCTAAATATCTCCTTTTCTGTATATACTTTCTTTTCTGTACAGTTCGGTGTGAACCCTTCCTCCATTCCTTGTCTGGATGTGAATAAGACAAACCTCCCCCCATCCTTTGTCCCCTGTCTGATTGTCTCCCTAAATGCCAGCGTGTCATCCGTCGCATTGTGTGCAGTACCTGTAACCTCCCCTTCCCCGCTGTAAGAAAGACCCTCATCCAGCCTTGCTCCCTGTGAGATCCTATCAACAGCGCTGGCATTCTGAGACTCTGGCATTGCTGTCATCTCTGTTGTCCCTGTCTCCCCAGAGCTTGTTACCAAGTCAGCTATATGGGGTGTGAAGGGCTCATCTCCTCCTCCTTCTCCTGTTCTTACTATTTTTCCTCCTCTTTCTCTCTCCCAGACCGCATGCTTGTGCCTCTGAGTCGAACTGTCAACAGAGCCCTCGGACACAGGCGTTACCCCCGTGAGGCCAGATTCCTGGAGAGTGTCTGTTACAGAGCTCGTCTCTGACTTTTGGGATGCGTCGTGGGCCGCTGCGTTGTCATCTCTTGGGGTACTGACACACACCTCCGCTGGCTGGGGCTCTTCAGTGTTCAAGGCGGCATTAGCCAACAATGTTGCAGGAGTGTGTGACACCGGCTGCCACTCAGCCGAGGTGTGTGCAGGTCCGTGGGCGGGTGTGTCTGTGCCCAGCTGAAACGTGTGTCGTTGCTCGCTTTCTGCACATTGGGTCCGGGGTTCCTCTTTATGGTTTGAGGGGGACACCGATGCTGCCGTCTGCAGCCACTCTGATTCTGGAACAGCAGAATGATCCTTACAGTCTGGGCCGTTAAGAAAGGCCTGCCATATATCACACACAGAGGTTTTGTCATCAATGTTCTCATCTGTGCCGTTGAGAAAGGCCTCCCACAGCTCGCTCACAGAAGGCGCATTGTCCTTATTTTCCTCTGACGTTTTTGACGAGGTCCTTTTAATGCCCCCAGTCCACATATCATCCACATCAGCAGTCCCCCAATGCTGCGATTTATCATTGCTCCAATCCAGTGTGAGCAGTGGAATCTGGTGGTAGGTGAGGACCTGCGGACTCACGTTGGATCGTTTCTTTTGGCGGATACGGAAAAAGCCGGTGGAGCTGCCCCATGGAGCTGGCGTAGATTGAGAATGGTGATGGTGATGATGTATCCTGTGTGGTTGCGTATCTGTCAGGCCATTGGCAGAGTCAACTGAATAGGCCTTTGGTACTCGCTGACTCCTCTGGGAGAAGAAGTCCTGCACACGTGCCAAATGTGTTGCTCTGCGCTGGCTTTTGATGCTATCCGCCTGTCAATCAAAAAGACAAAGTCAAAGGTCAAGCTAAGTCTTTATGCTTGAACTAGTTGAATCATAACCAGAGGCTAAAAGCACAATGATTCAATATTTTTTTAAGGTCCTCAACTACATTAAATCCTAATATCAGCCGCATGACATGAATTAAGTATTTGTGATACAACCAATTATTTTATCTCTGTGTAGTTCCTGAGCCATTCATGAAGTGTTCTTTGATATAAAATGTTACTGTGATGATGTAATGCATTGCAATGCTGTTGCAACCTCAGCCCATAAGTCTATTTTTGTTTACATCATTGCCTTTACTGCACATTTACATGCCACAGGTTGCAGATATTATTAATAGTTTTCACATGGGTGATTTCAGAGAATGTGTGGCATGTTCTCAAATGTCAGGTTAGCCGTCTTGCTATCCACTTCTTGCTATCCACTTCACTCACCACAGTACAGAACAGTATGTTACACCAACATGCATATCTGTCTCAATTATTGTTCATACCTCTGCAGAAAGAACACAGGTAGTAACACTCCTGTTTATATCTACAGTTTGGAGACAAGTAGGAATGGTGTTTGAACTTAATTTTAGTGAGTGAGCTGTTTTGTGGTTTTGCATTAAGTAGTGTTTATTTATGGGTGGTATAAGCATCTCAAAACCAAAATGTTTCTCAGACTTTAAGCACAGAGCCTATGACTCCATAAGATAATGTATAAATGTGAATAGAGATATCCATATTGAAAGAAATTAATAAACCTCACCAAAGGTTTGTGTTCTTCATGGTATAATATAGAATGTGTCTCTGCGCTGTCCACTGTTTCTCTGTCAGCCTCCTCTGCTTTATGTGTGGCTGCTGCTTCTGCAAAATAAATGACTCAGAGACTCAGAGATTTACAAGCGCAAGGTTCAAAGTTTGCATGTGCACTTGTACATTATACACACATTCAAACAGACACTCGCACTCAGGCATGTATGCACAATCACAACCCCAACAACACAAACATATACATGCATGCAGACACACACACACACACACACGCACACAAACAGTGACGCATACACACCTGCAGCAGCTGCTGCTATGTTAATGGTCTCAGTGGTCTTTTCCTCTGCACTTCCCCTCCTATGGTTCAAATACAATAGGAATAACATTACATAAACTCACAAATATGCTTTGGAGTTCACAACAATATCAAATTACATTTCCTCATACACTCTAAGATATTTGGTTGCATTCAGAACAAAATGCTATATATTTATTTTACCTAATGATCATTGCTCAGTATTTCAAAAGAACAGATGATTACATTTTCAGAAATGTCACCTTTATTCAAGCAACATATTTAGCAACCAGAATTCGATTGAATGTCCCTGGTAATTTTGAACATTCAAAATACCAGGGCCACCTTGAGTTGCAGCCACTTTTGCACAAACCATGTCTCATTCGTTTCAAGGCTTAAAAACTCTCCTTCAACTTCTCTCTTTCCCTTCATCTATAGTACATCTCATCTTCATGACTGAAGTGGAGTAAATAGTTGAAATCAACAAGGGATTAGAGCTTTCACGTCAGTCTATTTGATGGAAATAGCAGAAATATTTTGTACACTGAATTAAGGTTTTTTTTACTTCACCCATATTGTTCTGTACCATGGCCCTACTATGATTATGGTCCATACTAATAACTGAATACTAATATGTTTTGGTCCTGTTTGTATTAAGATAGCATGTAATTCTGCCAGCACCTTTTGGACGTGGGACAGTTGTTTGGATATGTTTGTGTGCTGTATTAGCACATTTCCATCATACTCACACTAAACCAGACATAATGTAAAATTGTATTGTGCCAGTATGAGTACAGCAAGCATTTCCTCAGGCAGCAGAAAAAACAAATACATAATAAAGGAATATAGTTCCTGACGCATATAAGCAACAATGGCTGCCAATTTGGGGATTGGTGCCAAAGAGGATAAAGTAGGCATATCTGTCTGCCACTGTCGGGGGATAGACGTCATGGAAACCTGGAGAGACACCTGATCTTAAATGGGTGATATGTGACGCAGAGTCCAAACATCCATTACCGCAAAGTTACATAATAGTTCACTGTAAACACAATGGCAGATTCAGCGAGCAATATTAACTTATACCAGTGGCCCTAATGGGGAAGGGTGTATATTGTCTGAGCAATTTAAATATCCCACTTTAAATATCCCACTATGTGTCAAATTTGAGATTTTCCTCCTATAGCAAATGACAGCCATGTGAGGCCTTTCCTCTATTTTTGGGTGATTTCTGCCAGTCTTGTCTCTGGATTTCAGAAGATGTAGCAAGAGACTGTACAATTTTTACTTCTTTGATGAGTTTTGTAGTGATAGATCTAAATTACCCCCATTTCATTTGAATATTGAAAAATATGTAATGATAGCTATTGTTGATGTTTGAGGGTGATGTGGCCCTGGATTACATTAGCGGCTCAGCAGTGACATGTTTTAAAATAGAATCAGCAGCAGGTTCTCTCACCTGTTAGCTTTGAGACAGCTCCTCTTGCTCTTGTGACTGGCACTCTCCTCTTGCACTTGAGGCCCTTGCTCCTTTGCCTTCACATCCTTCACTTTCTGGCGGCAGAACAGCACGAAGTTCATATCCTTGTTATTAGCCCAGAAAGTGCCCACCGATGTCTCATAACGCAGACAGAACTCCACTCTGGTCCCCTCTCTGTCAAAAGGAGGCACCAGAGAATAGCTGAAGGCAAACCTATCTGTTTTCCTGTCGCTGGATCCAGGCACGTACTCCGCCAGCAGGTCAAACTGGCTGTTCCAGCCATCAAGGGTGAACCGGACGTAAACGGACTTGCTGTAGCAGAGGTTGACCACCCTGATGATGCCACGCAGAGTGGTGGTTCCTGGGAGAACCTCGATGCTCTCCAGCTCGATCCTCTGCTCCTGCAGCCTCTGGTCCAGCTCTTCTGGGGTGGAGGGGACCGTAAACAGAGAGGACATGTAGAACTCCTCTGAGGAGTGGATCGCCTCCCTCTCAGGAGGCGTGCTGTCCACCGAGTCCGTCACGTCAGCATTGTCAAACTCCTTGACAGACACCAGGTTCAGGCCGAACGCGTCGGCGAACGACACCTTCCTGCGGACCACCGGCGGGGGCTCCGGCTCCGAGTCCTCCTCTGTTTCCTCATCCGTGGAGGCCGTGGGAGAGGAGGCCTCCATTCCTCCCTCTTCCTGTTCCTCCCTTTTTTCCTCCTCGTCCTCCACCACCATCACCCCATCCTTCTCCCAAGTTGGGGTGTACAGAGTCTCCATTTAGTGCGAGGACCTGAGAGGCCACGGTTTTGCGTGTGGGAAACAGACGGGGCTGTCTGCCTGTCCTGCCGTCTGTCTGGCTTGAAGGGTGGGACAGAGCAGAGTGCCCCGAGCCTGGCTGCAGTGATACTGTAGAAGGAGAGCGGGGAGAGGACGTGACTTGACAGATGGAGTCCGGTTACAGCTGAACATTGTGAGTCTGAGCCAGGCCTATTAATAGGACACATATAACCAGACCAGGACAAGTCAGTTATCCTCCCACAATATGTTTGCTAGTTAGGGAAAGAAATAAAAAAATATATGTATACATTGCACTTTCAAAATAGTGTTCAGCAAGGTCCATATTGCAATTATAGGGACAGTGGCTCTGTACTTTTGTGAAAACACTCCCAAACACTCCCAAATCCAAACTAACATTCTGCACTTGAACCTTATTGTCCTTGTGACATTTTACATTCAAATAAGAGAATGATAAAATGCATGAGTAAAAGAAAACAGCATGACAGTGGACAAATACTTATATATAGATCAGTGTTCAGCATGTTTCACTTTCAATTTAGAGAATAGTATCCACACTCACCTATGGTGGCTGTCTGTGGTGTTGTGTAGCATCTGTTAAATGTGGGTGATGATGAAGACCACCAGTCATTGTCCCAGAATTAAACTGTCTCCTCATGTACATCCTGTACTCTCCAGTCTCATTAATCTGAAAAGAGTTAAATGACTGTGTTCAAGGTAAGTGATGCGGGATCTTACAACTTTAATATCTAGTCCACTGTCCATTTCTGTCCACTGTCCATATCTTTCCCTATTGCATTTATGTGTTTAGCTCCCTGATTGTATATCATTGTTCTACCTTGTGCTCTGTTCTATAAATGTAGAGGTGGGCAGCTTCAGGCCCGAGGGAGATGGAGCCTCTTTCAGCAGAGAGGGACACTAAACTCCCAATCACTAGCAACTTTCATCAGCACCGACTTTGTATTTGGCTTAATTGGATACTGAACAAGAAAAGCAAGTAAAACTGAAATTTAAGGTATTTGCGGTGTTGCTATTATGAGGCAATATAAATCATGTTAGTCACCCACTTCACTGAAATATGTGCACAATTCATTGGTTAATAACCTGCACTGATTTATCTATTGCATTGCATTGAATGTAATTTCTGAACATCAGTTAAACTACTCATTGTTTCAGTTTGATTAAACTGCCTATTTGAAGAGTTCATTTTTAAAGCATGATATATCTTCTCTAAAAACCCTTGCATTAAGTTCATGAATATTTCTAAAATACAGATCATCTGTAGGCCTAAGTGTTATGGGGGGGGGGGAACCACAGAGCTGGCACAGGTCTTGCCACCCTAGATTAGGAGCTCAGTTGATATTAAAATGATGTTTAATGTTCTTGAGCATAGTATTTTGTTTGGTTTGGTTTGTAAATTATTTACTCTTTATTTTCATACTCCACTCTTATATATTTTCTAATTCTCTAACTCTAATCATACCCAAAACAACACCTATCTGGCGACTGGCTGCCACTGAAGTCAAGTTCAGACGTTCAACGCTTCAGAAACAGGCCAAACTCGGCAGCTACATAGCTTGCTAGCTGCTGGTTTGACATCAAATATATGCCCAAGGAACTAAGGTATTTTTTTAATGCTGCAACTTGTCACTAACGTAAGGGATACATTATGGCTATGACATCAAATCAGTCGCAGCTAAAAGCTATAACTTGTCACTACTGTTAACGTTAGCTTGGCTGTTGTGACAGCAACAAACAGCAGTGAGTTTGTTTGCTAATGTTAACGTTAGCTAATGTTACCAAGGTAGTTGTGCTGATGCTGACTGGTAAACATTGTTAAAGTTTAAGTAAGTTTAAGTTTAAGTCAGTTAATGTTGAAGTTTGAGTAGCCTACTTGCAGTTGATGTTAGCGGGTGTTAGATTACTTTTTTCTACTTTATCTCTACTACAGTACACTTATGTTACCTCCTCAGTAGACCCCCTGACGCAGTTGATACACATCAGTAGTGAAACATTACATTGCTTTGTCAAGCTGCCTTTACCCTTCCTCTCCTCCACTTTTAGTGAACTCAAGTGTGGATTCATCCTTCAGAACGGGAAGTCTTCAAGGCAAACAGTAGAGTGACCACACACACACACACACACACACACACACACACACACACACACACACACACACACACACACACACACACACAGTAGAGTGTACTGGTTAATGTTGCTGATGTTGTTTTATGGTACAGTATATGCTTTATGGGATTGTGTCCTTATTGAGTGTTGCTTTGTGCTACTATGCTCTAATGATAAATATTAGATTGTGGAAAATTATTTATCCTTCAATACACTGTTATCGCACAAATGACACTCAGATAAATGACAATCAGTAGGCCTATAGAGACTGTGCTGGTCTCACAGGACTTTTGCAGTTGACAGAAAGTCACACACATACTGTACAGTATTTCCAGTTGTAGGCTGTATAACTTCCTTAATAGTCCAGGACTTTTCATCTCAAGGCTTAACTGACTTATTGCTTTTGGCGTTATTACCTTTGCCCTTTTTAATGTTAATTATCGTTTAACGTGTAAAAGGTCATTTCATCCAAAAACAAAGTGAATCCATGCGTCACATTCAATAAGAGACTATATTGTACAATTTGGCTTTAGAGAATAGTCAATCTGATATGTGAAATGTGTCTCCCATTGATGTCACTGATGAAGGCACACTTTCATGAAATTACATGGACTCAATGAGTCGTAGTCACGGATATTATTGGGAAAATATAGATTCATAGTTGATTTACAGTGAATAAACCTTCTTTGGCAAATATCAAGCAAATTATATATCAAATGATATCAGGTAAATTATCAAGATATCTATATCCATATATTGATATATTATTGGTCAAACAATCACATGTCATAGCCACATTTAAATGTGTCCTATCCACCCCTCTGCCACCCCTTTTCACATTCTGGACACACCACTGCCTACTATACTGTAAAAAGTGCCATAATTTGTTATCATTGAGTGGGATGAATCACGTTATAAGAGTTGTTGTCAGATGTTGGATATCTTATTTTGGAAACTCTTCAGGTACGTTCAAGTTCAATACTTTATTGCCATCTCAACATGATTGTTTGGGATTTGTTTTGGCAAGCTCACTTAAAACAGACAGAGAGGGACAAAGAATTATTAACGTTAGGTGAGAATCGATTTAAATTTCACCGTCTTGATCCATTGAGAGCAAACCAAGTAACTCAGCCCCTGGAAGTTTGTATTCGTCACCCTGTTTTGGAGAATCTAGGTAATATTGGGCGGTGGGTTGGTGTTGTTAGTAGGGAGATTGGCCAGCAACTGGAAGGTCAAAGGTCAAGCCTCTGTGTCAGCAGGCGTCTGCTCTGCTGAAGTGTCCTTGAGCAGGACATTGACTCCCTACCTGCTGCAGGGACGCTGCTCTGTAGCTGACGCTGACCTCTGACCTCCCTGTAGAGGTTGCAAGCAAAAACAGAATAAACCCATTGAGATTAATAATGCATGACATTATTATTATTTACATCAATATGATGGAAAGGCTACTGTGTTAAGGGAGTATTGCAAATGTTTGGATCAAATACCTCTACAGATTCTCTCATATCATTGGCTTTAGAGGCCGCCTTAATTTTTTGGGTTCACTGCATCTTGGGACAGAAGACTGGAGATAACATGCCTCTATCCTGCTCAGCAGATTGGACTGTGTGTGTGTGTGTGTGTGTGTGTGTGTGTGTGTGTGTGTGTGTGTGTGTGTGTGTGTGTGTGTGTGTGTGCGTGCGTGTGTGTGTGTGTGTGTACGTGCGTGTCCGTCTCAGATAGGAAGTTTAATTCAACTAATCCTAGATATGCGGTGTAAGTATACCCAAAAATCCAATATATCTTGTAAATAGACTTTCGTGCCTGGTTATACAATCCTTCACAGGTATGTGGACGGGTTTTTGTCCTCAAAGGCTCTTTTGTTCTACGTTTTGAAGGCAAATGGGTTCTCTTTGGACTTTTAAATTGTTTTTGGTTTTATAGTGTCACAGAAATGTTCTTTTGCAATTTCTGTAGAGGCAAATAAATATATGAATAGTTAAATTGAAGAGTTCAAAATGCTATCAGTAAATTTTGAATTTGAATTACCTGAAGTTCATCATTAAATGCATCTAAAATATAGAAGATCAAGTCTGGAAGAATGTTATAAATTTGTCAAAAATGACTTAGGTTACCTGCCATCATTAAAAAAAACACCATAATATTTTGGTGTACTATTGCTTTATAAGAACAAGTGTTACCTTTTTTTTTTTTTTTTTTACCAAACGGTGGTTATCTCATTTTGATATAAAACTATATCAATTATAAATTGTATTTATCAACAGTAGATTGCTGTGTAGGCCTATGTCTAATGCTTATCAGTAGATGGCACTGTATGATCAGAGTAAAATGCTTGTCAGCATACACCTCAGCCAAACAAATTGAATTTACATTTTTAGTTTCTATATCTTATTTTATAATGAGTTCCAGGTATGGAAACAATGTTAGAAAAAACAGCTTTAAACATATGAGGGAAGAAAAAATAAGAAACTAGAGACTTAGTTTCTAAATGAGGGTTACAGTCCTATAGTCTGGTGTGTCGCCTTGGATGGAGTACTACGAGTTGACCAGTAGGTGGCAGCAAACCACCACAATTCCCAGATATTGTCACGTTGCCTCTTTTCTCTTCCCATCCTCATCACTTCCGAGATGCTGTTTCCTCCTATTTAAGTAGTATTCATGATCGAATATTTAATAGCAATTAAGATTAGTAAAAAAAAAAAAAAAATGTAATGCCATTAGAGATAATGTTAAGGAATCTTACAGGCCTGTCCCACTGCTATTTTCAAATAGAACAATGCGAAACAAATGTGATTAATATGAGTTTACATTTGGCTATGATATTTTTCTCTTAAGATTTTTCAGTACATTTTGGACATATGGCAGTGGTGTAGGATAATTCCTGTATTTCTACCGTTGTAAACGCATGTAAAGAAACATTTCTCAACAGTAGCCTACTTTGAGGGAATAATAGCCTAATAATGCCAACAAGGTGTTGAATATTTTGTGTTTTTAGAGACTAGAAATGATACACCACCTTAATAACGCATCTCAAATTCATATTGACAGATGGAGTTATACCCACAGACTGAGAGTGTTTTCTCCACTTTAAAAAGAAAATACAAAAGGCTTATTCCTGCATAAACTAGGCTGCCTTTATTTGTCAGAATCAGTCAGTCGTATTACAATAAATACACAAATAATAACAAAATCTACATATTTGAAAGAATAGCACAAGATAATCACTTTCCGTGTTTCATAATTTTTTTAAACTTGCAACCCCCCCTCTCCTGTTTTTTCAGTAGCCAGGATAAATCGACTGGTCATTCAGTTCTCGACCGTCAACCTCTCATCGGTTTAAAAAAAGAAAGAAAAAGTTTTTGGTTTATCTTTTGCATTTTGTTAAGACTGTTCATTGAATAAATGGCTGCGGATCTACTGTTAAATGAATAAATAGCCTAAATCGACACATTAAATATGAAAGGATGGACGAGAGAAATTCCTCCACAGTTAAACTCGTAGTGGATTTTGCCTGATATATTTTCTATTTGCTATAAACCCATTATTTAGGAGTGATTTTATTTGATCAGATAAATGATACGTTTGGTGTAAACTTTAACATGTTCACATGAAAATATGGAATTGATTCTTTATATTTAAATAATATTCATTGCTAAAATATTTATAGATACTCATCAATTCATGCACATACTGTATTTACACTTCCAGACGACAGTTTATGGTCAGTAGGTCTAATTTTCTTTGCAAAGTGGTAAATTACCGAGTCTAGGCTATAGCCAAACATGTATATAATATATGTAAAATGTATGTAAGATGTGTATCAAAAATGCCATAGCCTATATTGATTGCTATGCTGAGTATACAGTTTACTATTCTCACTTGTAGGGTGCTGAAGCTCTTTTTCCTCCTATGGAAGAGGCGATGATGTCTAAACAATTAGGCTACAGTCAGTAATTTAGTTTTAATTTTCTACCGGTGTAATTCCTCTGCCCTAATTTCCAACAGTCCCAGAAGGCTATTTCCCTTACGAGAAAGAACTATAGGATATGGGATCCTACAATACATTTTAGATGAATACTATACAAATATCACGGGAAAACCATAAGTTCCTATAGGAATATCATAGCGATACCATTGTAGATAAAACATACCATAAACTAGGCCTATAATAAGATTACTGTGAGCTCACAGACAAACTACAAGTCCCTCTTGGAATATTATAGGAACATTATAGGAATATTATAGTGATTTTTCCATAGGGTTCCCACTTGCGGACTCATCTGCAATAAGGCGACTCCATAAAATCTAGATCTGGGCGCTGGAAAAGACCTATGAACACAAGTTTTCCAAATGCAAAAATGGGCGAACTGTTTGCTTATCTAGCGATTGGAGGGACAGTCCCGTAGCCGGAAGGTTACAGGTTCAATCCCCAGCAACAACCACTGTGTATCCTGTCGAAGCGTCCATAAGGAAGACGCTGAACCCTCGGATAAGAGCGTCAGCTAAACGACTAATATGTAAAAATGGAAAATGCTTTAAAAAGGGGGAAACAAACTTTTTAAAATACTTTTTTTGTTTACATAGCAGGTGGACCTGACGTCACACGGGGTCGCAGTACGCCCAAAAATAACAACACACACCTCCGCGCACAAGCAAGTGCCTCCCCTGGGGGGGTTTCTAGTCCCAAATATACTTGCTTGCTGGGGATACAGCTTGATGTGTGTTTGAATCGTAACGCAAAAAAACAAGCCGCTTCTTCTTCGCATTGCGCGTCATTCAAACAGGACGCAGTGTACTGCTTTTTCCTCTGTTGCATTAGTAATAACAGCAGCGTTGACGGGAGACAGCAGGAGAGTGTGTGTGTGTCTCCGACAGCAGCGCCCAGCGGAGGAATATTTGAGCTTTTTATTTACTCTGCAGCTTGTTGTTCATTTTCTCTGCGTTATGGTGAACTTGGACAGTCACGTGTGAAGATCTCTGCAAGTATAGAGGACGACGACTTCTCACCTGGTGTGTCCCTTTGACTTTACCAAGAGGGAAATATACCTGCCGTTTTTTTGTGGTAAGTTTTTTCCACGCAAGTGTTTATTTCTTTCCACCCTCTTTGAGTTTTACTTCTCTGTCCACTGCAGTTGAATTAGGAAGTGGACCTGCCGCAAGTTTGTCCTATGTTATACGGCGCTTTGCAAGTTGGCATGCAACATAATTATTTACAAGTAGAATATGTAGTTTCTGTGCTTTTTAAATACGAAGCAGCTGTTACATGTGCACAATACTCGGGTCTTTTATGTTAGGACCCTCAAACCGCACTGTCCAGACTGTGCCTTGTCTGAATGCTGACCACTGACTTTTGGAAAGCCGACTTATTGTTGTCTATCTGCGTATTGTTTTAACATTTTCTAGAATAAAGTGAGGTTGCTTGCAAAGTGCATGTGATCAGAGATTTTGCATTTGCCACCAAGGGCTAAATGGTATATATGAAAGCTATTTTTAAAACATAGCCTGTTCAAATATAACCTATAATTCAGGTAATGTTAATTATCACTTTGAATGGTTAGATTTTTATTTGATATGCCAATGTGCCTATATGGTTTAAGTATTAGGATAGTAATATGTAATGTCAGATTTTATGCACATTAATGCTATAGAATATCCAAAAATATTGGCATGGCAATATAGATATGTTTGCAAGAATTTATTTGGTATTGCTATGTTGCAATAATTACAAGAAGCAACATAAAAAACAAACTGAATATATGTAATATAACTTGTTATAAGTATATCAGATATTGTAGTTTATTATATATTACAGTTGCCTATATGGCAGTTTTTAAAAAGCAGTGTTGAGAATTACTGCAGCTTTTTTTTCCTTACAATGTTGTAGATGGTGTTATCACTTGTACCACACATACTTTTTCAGATATTGCATATACATTTACAGTAAAAGGCATGTTTTTTTTCTATCAGTGCTGATGTTTCCCAAACACCAGCACCACAAATTCCTAAGCTCAGGCCCAAAACACTAAAATACTAAAATCCTATTAGCCTTAAAGCATAGCTACGCTGCAGCTTTGAATACTTCTATTTATACTCTTCAGTTTCTTACCAGCATGATCATTGTCTGTGATTATCAGCAGTCAACACCTTACCGTGCTTTCTTGCTCCATTTTTATATTCCATTTTTTTTCGTTGTCCAGAAACAAACAGTGATGCTGGTAGCCTATCAATTTTCAGATAGACTTGTACTTTAAATAATTAAGCTAAACCCCAGATATAAAAGCTTCACCTCTGTTCTTCTATATCACTCTCTCAGTGTCTTGCCACTGTTCTCCTGCAATCACTGCGGCCCAAAAATCAATAGATGTAACTTTTTTTTTTCTTTTTTTTTTTTTAAGAAAGGCTAACAAGGTAGTGGGAGCTGCTGAACTCTTCGGGCCTGTCCTCTGATCAGCTTTCACCCCTGGATTAGCAGGACCGACCCTCTTTGTTCCAGCCGCAGGGTGCACAGGTGTTCCCTCCTCAGTTATGCAGGTGTGGGCCAGTTCCCCCCTCACTCAGCAGCTCTCACTCTTCAAAGCCCAGGCCGCAATAAATGCCCCTTGTGAAATATGTCAGCGACGGTGCACAATCAGCCCCTTTGTCGAGGAACCCCTGTAATCATTTCTTGAAACATATTTAAAAACAGTTCGTGGACTCTTGTTTACTTGTTGTTTACGTGTTGTGACGGTTTGTGCGGTCAGTAGAAAAGTGATGCTAATTTTTTTTTCCAAGGCAATGGGAGAGATGGAGGGGGGACTAATGGCAGCTGACCGTTGTTGGGAGCAGTGCACTTATTATCCTGACTCTCCCCACTCTGCGTCCATTTTTTGATTGCTGCATTCATCATCGGGCGGTCGTGCTCTACATTATGGTAATAGGAAAATGAATGTCCTCCACAGGATTAATGTGTATACCCTGTCATACGTTTCAATCATTTATCAAAATTAAGATTCAGCTTTCAGCTCAGTGATCACATGTTGATGCATGATTTTATCTTAGATATGAAAATTGTTGCCACCAGCTGAGTTGAAGTAGAAAACGTGTTGCAATTTATTTGTCATTCTGAGAGTCTTCTGATAACTTTGTGTGCATTTGCTCTGGTTGAAACTGTAACAGTGTAGACAAGGTGCAAATTGAGAATAGATGGATTTTATCCATAGAGCTAATCAGTTCTATTCTAGGAGTTAGGCTACGTTTTAGGCAATGAAACAAATAGGTCAGCTCTTGCTCACTTTTGGATTAGCTTTTGAATTGCACCATCACCCATCCCCCAACACCTCTGTAATGAAACAGACTGCTTGCTCAACCCTTGAGGTGTTGCTATGTTTGGGGGGAAAATGGGCAAAAAAATCAAGGGAGTGGTGCACCAGCTTCACTTTTCTAAACATCTCACTGAGCCCATCTACGTAACCTACGCAACCTGTGTTTTCATATATAGCTAAGTCGACCCTGTCACTAAGCTTAAAGGCAATTAAATGGGAAAGCGTTCTGTTTTTATCCCCGTTAACTTCATAGAAATGTTTCCATGACAACCTCCATGCAAGTTAAAGCAACCAGAAGTGATCAAGTCTTTTTTCCTCCTCCCCTTCTCTCCTTCCCGCACCTCCCTCCCTCCCACCTCGGTTCTCTCCCCCCAGTAAGAATGGAATTTGTGTTGACAGTTTTGGCCTTTAATGGCACTTTTGTGCCGCGCAAAAGTATTTGTTTACCAGGATCATATGCTGCAAGCTGTCAGCCTCAGAGAGATTGACTTCTTAAGATAAAAGAGTGTATTACATGCTTAAGAGGCCCCCCTTTTGCACTGTAATTATCCACATCACAGTAATGGTGTTTTGTGTGCCCCAGTTACTAAGAGTCTGAGACAGCTCAGACTTTTTTAGTTACGCTCTGGGTCACTTCTTAAGCCGGACTCGACACTGTTGTGAGCGAGAAACGCTGTGACTCTTTGGCCGGAGAAAGCTGTGCAGGGTGGGGTCAGGGGATGGGGATTAGAAAGGAGATTGCAGGCTGCCCACATAGGAGTGAGTTAAGAGCTGTCTGAGAAAACAGTCAAAACTATAATTCTGTAACTTTTTCATACTGGCCATTTGTTTCATCTCATCTCAATGATGTGTATAATTTTTCTCTGTTGATTTTTTTTGAGTGATTTGATAGCCTTGCTGTTTGCCTGGCTAAGTTGAAAAATATCTTGTGGTTATGTATTTATTTAGACCAAAACAAGTAGGTGTCAAAACATCCTGAAAAGATTGTTTTCCAAATATTATGTCTAACGTCGCCCTCACCCTCCAAGGATTGTTGAGCCACAAACAAACGACCCAATTCTCACAGGCCAAAATGTCTAAATTTGTCTGGTGTGTAAAACCTCACAGTGTGTCAGATTCTGAAACAGAAGGATCTACATGCAAAGTCATAAAACAAACTTTGGGTTTGTGGTCACATTATTGTTTTTATCAAAGCTATGTAAAACATTTCATGCTTTTTCATAGAGTTTAGAGTTCACTTCTTGGCACCATAGTCTCGACCATGACTTTGTCCTTATGGTCTCCCCTTGAGTTGACCCTTGAAAATGCCATAAGCTTGGCCTATAACACCAGCTGACCTGTCAACCTGTTTATCCAGTAAACTATGTCATTCCTCCTTTGGATCAGAGTATTCCACCGACAGCCACAGACCTTGCATCTTTTTTCTGCCCTCAGTCTTTTTTTCTTCATTCTTCCTTGTCCAGCTAACAATTGCATGTTTACTTGCTGGTCAGTGCGGTGTGAAGGCATGGCAGCTTTTATTCAAGTCACGGTCAGATGGAGACGGCGTGGACAGTGTACTGGTGTGAAAGAATGTGTTGGGTTTGGGGTCTTGCCCTGAATTAAAGATGGAGGGTCACTCATGGTAAAAGGCAAGGTCGCCGTTGCTCAAACCGCATTCAGCCATCAGCCTGTCACTCTTGTAAACAGGCGAAGCTCATGTGAGACAGCGCTGAGGCGAGCAGTGGTTCACTGCTAGCACAGCCATTGTGTTGAGCACCTTATTTTATGACAGATCTTCCCGATGAAGGCATTGTTTGATGATTTGTGGCCTGATTGACATGCTGCACATTCAATCAGGCAGTACAGTAAGGTAGGGAAAGTTGGTTAGTCAGTAATGTATTCATAGTCATCACATCTGAGCTTCAGTAGTAAAGTTCCATCCCAAAATGAGATATCCACCATTCAAAAAAAAAAATTACACCTACCCCCAAAAATTTAAACAAATCCTGGTATTTTTTAAAGGATATCATTTGTTGACAAAGTGACAGTTAATAGACAATAACTAGATAGACTGGATCCTATATATTTGAAAGATATTTAATGATAAACTTCAGGTATTTTTTTTTTTTCCAAATGGATATATAGAGTTTTGAAATTGAACTCTCTAATTGATGATATATGGCCCAATTAACATGCTATACATTTCACAATCAGTGTGTGCTGCTGTAGAAAAAGTTGGCTAGTGTTTAATGAATTGGTTATAGCAGCTGGGCTTCAGCTAGAGGAAACATGGGAGTATTGATTGGTTGTATGCTGGTCTGTTCAACAGGAGGAACACAAACAAACAGTGACCCTGCCTTCACGGGCGGCTCACACGTCTCCGAGGACCTTTCCTCTTTACCCAGAGACAGAAAGAGAGAGAGAGAGAAAGAGGAAAAAAAAAACTGTTTATTTCAAACATGTTGTGAGAGAAAAAAAAAAAAAAACATTGGGGATTTGTGACGGTAACGTTTTTTGACAGGCACATTAGGCTGCAGAAAGAGCATCCAGCTCGGGGCTGAGGGCATATGGTGCTGCCTTCTGCCGGCGTAGCTCTAGAACAAGTTACAACACTCGCGCAGGGTCACGACTGTCTCAGGTTTGTTCCTTCTGTCTCACTCGTCTAAATAAAAACAGGAGGAAAAATGGAAGTGGGGGGTTGGGTGGTGGTGGTCGTCGTGGGGGGGCGGGGGGGGGGGGTGATGTTGTACAGTAGCTGTGCCTTTCAGTAAAGGACAAAAGGAATGTTTCCACGCCAGCCCTTTGGGTCAGGACATAATTTGGTCATAATGTGGAGGGGAGACATTTGACATTTTCAGAAAGGCATTTTTGTTTTCAGTTTGGGTTGTTTCACAGCCACACTACCCACCACTATGTGTTTTTTCTCACATGGCAAATAAATTTGCACAAAACATGGCAGTTACTAGCAAATAAACTGAATTTATCTTTTTTTTTTTCGCCATCTGAACACCCAGCTTGTGCTCTTGGATGGCAGTCCCTGATCCTTTTCTAAACAATGGCCATGTTTTCACCACATTGGCTCTGGTAACTTTTCTCTCCTGTAATGTGGAGAGGATGAACTTGGATAATGTGTAGGATGACGCAGGGCTCTGGTCTGAAGACAGGGGATCGGTGGGAGGGTAATTACAGGCTACTGTGCAGCTCTCTGGATTTTCCCTGGATCACAACTAGGCCTCGAAGCTCACCCTCCCAATGCTGCTCTCTTAGAACGAGATGAAATGGCCACAACATATGGACGCGGCAACACAATGGTTTATTTTTATGATATTTGATGAGTGGTTTTTAATTTAGATTGTCACTTCTGGCTAGCAGCAGGGCAGATGGTGCAGACTTGAGTGCCCATCAGAGCCTAAATACCTCCAGGCAGCTGTTGGTCATAAACTTTTTTTTTTCCCTGCATGTTTTTTTTTTTTCTTTTTTTTTCTGCATTTCCTCTCTTTAACATGGCTTAGGTCAAGAGGAGTCAAACCTGTTACAACACCTGTTTCTACATATGCAAATCTGTTGTTTTGTCATTTCATTAGACAAGGCAAGAAGACAAGGGTCCCTCGTGGTTGCAAATGCGACTGGCACCGGGCCCACTTGGCACGCTACACAACAGAGAGATGCTTGAGGCGGGGTGAAGGGAGGGAGGAGAAGGGAACTTGGGTTTCTTTAGCAAAGCGACAAGGCCATAGGATGCCTTCGCTGTTGTAAAACTCTCAGCCTGGATAGCTGCCTAAAATTCTGACACAGAAAGAATGGCTTGAGTAAAAGTCGTCCTGAAATTGAGATTGGGGGGGGGGGTTCATCTCTCTTTCTATCCCTCTCTCTTTTACTCTTTTCTCTCCAAGAGTGGCAGGCAGTGAATGAAGCAGGACATGCCCAGCAGCCAAAGACTGGCACACGCGTGTCTGGCACACGCCACACGCCTCAACCCCCCCCCTCCACCACCCCTTCTAACATCCTCTTCCCTCACTCCCTCCTCCTCCTCCTCCTCCTCCCATCCTCATCCCTTCATCATCTGGTGTTCTCCCGCGGCGCTCGCCTCTTAACCACATGTGCCAGCACCGGGCCTGCTCTTGCTCCGGGGCTAATTGTTCGCTGGTAAACTGCATGCTTGTTGGTGGGGGTCTCCCCTTCATCCAGACACACTGCTACAAAGCGGGATGGTGGCGGTGATGATGGTGGTGGGTGGGGGGTACAGATCATGATCTCTCCATGCAGTTTATTTTCCCCGTATAAGTCTGAAGATTGTCGGTTGTAATCCGGCCTGTGTGCTGAATGCAACAAATACACCATGAAATTAAAGGTTATTGCAGGAGCGTAATGCGAAAGCTCTGTGCGAGATTACCAAAGCTGTTTGCAGAACTACGGAGAATGAGAAGCCAGGACAGCAGAGTACGCTGTTCATTCCTGCGTTTGATAGTCCAAGAAGCTCTCTCCCCCTCCGGGGACTGGACTAATATGTGATCTTGAACATTTATGTATTAATACTCTTCTGAAAGCACTGCATTTACCTTTTTCTGAAGTTGTGCTGTTTTATTTTGCAGCATGGTTACTTATTACTGTACATAGCATCTAGCAAGAGACAAAAGTCAAAACACAGGATGGATTTTGATGTATCCTGTTCTGTTTTCATCTCTAGTTGCCCAGTTAAGTGTCCGGTCTAGTCCACCCTAACCTGTTCTAACCTGTTCTAATCTAGTGTCACTGTAGTCTATGATATTCATGATATTCCCTCAGCCTAGTGTTAGTAGTTAGACGGATGGATGGACAGACCTACTACTAGTCCCTGTGGTGAGCTAATCTCATCTAAGAACTGAGGCCTTCCTCCTCCTCCTCCTCCTCCTCTTCCTTTTCCTCCCCCTCTCTGTCCTCCTCTCTTCTCAGCCATGGCTTGGTGGGTCTGATTTGTAGTTCTACCTCTCTCTCCCCGCACACACGGCATTAAAGCCAGGCCCCACAAGCCCCCTCTGATATGGGAGAGTTCATTAGAGATGTGCCTTTGATGGGCAGCCTTTTCATGTGACTACCGGTTTTTCAAATACCTTGATGTAGAAGCTTAAGAAGGCATTGTGCAGTAAGCCCTCCTTTTGATGCGACTTATTTAGATCTGCATAGTAAATCAAGGGGGAGTAAATAACCAGCCAGCAGATGGAAGCAAGGAGATAAGGCGCCAGCGAACAATCGCATTTGTATTTTGTTATGATGTTGACAGCAGCTAAAATTCACTAATCTAGCGCCACTGATCTGCATTTCAAAGAAATCTCATTTAGCAGCGGGGAGGATAAAGTTCCTCTCATTGTGTCTTTTTTATTGCATTCTTCGCTAATTTATCTGCCCACAGATTTAACGTGCAGGGCTCGGCGGTAGGAGCGGGCGTCCGCGCGTTGCAGAGGGGGTCTTAAATACTGTGAAAGCGGTTACGTCTAGACTGTGAGCTGAGGGTAATTACACGTCTGACCATGAATAGAATGAGTTTGAAGACTCATCTTTGTTCGGGCGGGCCTGAATTGCTCGACTAACACAGATAAGGGGCATTTGGTTCCCACAGAAAATATTGCCAGTGACTTTCCATAACACCCCCCTTTTTTCCAACACCAAGGATGGTATTTACTTTTAAGATAAAGTTATTGTGTACAGTAATCTGACTTGTTAGCATAATGTCCTCTTTCATCGCGGGACCCTCCTTTCCTGCGATGTGGAGGTATTTGTGGTTCGGGTCTTAAATAGTTTATCTTGACTTAGTGAGCGAGCGCTTTATGTAAATATCAGCCTATAGCATTATTAGGCCTTCATGAATACTTGAATGCATTTCCCCTATTTATAAGTTGATAGAATTTACCGATGGTTTTGTATTTGGCATAAAGATATGTGTGGTATTTGTAAATCCCCACGAATTGGAGGTCATACAGACTAATAGCATTCCTAATGCTTTTCGAGTGAATAAAATATGACATCTGCACAGCCCAGAGGTGTTGTGATATTGAAGTCAACTGTGCAGCAAATCATTTTCAGTGAAAGGGGCATTAACTTGAAATTATGTTTTTTATCCAAATTATATTAAAAAAAGCATTGGGTTCTTACATTGTACTTCACTGTAAGGTTGATAGCGTTAGTCATTCAGTTCAGGTAGACTGTTTGCACAACCTCATTACATTTTTACATTTTTGTTCATCTTATTACTTCATGTCCATATTTACATAGTACCATATTTCTTATTCATAGATGTACAGTATGTGGAGGTGCACAATACAGATGGATGATACGATTTTGTACAGCCCTATTTGACTCTTTATACTAACCTTGTCAAACATTTCCATGGCTGTTTTCCCAGCAGATAGCACACAGCCTGGTGCCCACTGCTCCCCCACCCCTTTCTGAGTAAATGTTGCACAGCAATCTTGAGCCACTTTCCACAAACTCAAAACAGTGAAAAATTATAGCAGTTGGCAGGTTTTGTTTTCAGCAGTGCTCTTCGGGCTGAGGGCTTTTTGTACAGTTCAGAGAGCACATTCCTTAGGATTCAGCAGTCACTGGTTGCCTGTAGGGGTCATTGGAATTCTGGGAGAATAAAAGGGGGAGAAAAAATCTCAGTGAGAAGCATCCAGGCCATTTTCTGCCCCTCACGGCCTTGATAGCAGAAGTTTGCCTCCACAAAGCTCCTCAACCAGGGGGATTTAAAATTTTGCTAAAGCTATAATGTGATGTATGAGCAATAAAATGTGTGAGGCAGTCTGAAGCTGCAATTGTGGTATCGTACACTCTTGCTGTAGTTGTGTGATTAACACAAAAACCATCAATACTAACGGTCCTTAAATTGTACAGATGCCGTCGTATGTGTACTTTGATGCAGGCGGCTGAATGAAAGTACATGAGAAATCAAACGTGCCAGGTTAACTACGTGATTTACTCGCTGTTGAGAGCTTGAGCCTTCCAGGCACTGCACCCTTCAACTTGAGAGGGAGAGGGAGGGGTGGGGGGGTGCTGTCACATATTTCTTTGTAGCGATAGCATGTACAGTACTGTACATTGCCTGCTTGTGCATGTACACACACACGCACACACACACACAAACACACACACATACACATAGGCACTCACATGCTTCACAGCAAAATCCAGGTGCTCTTTGTTGTTCCGAAGTTTATTGCGTTCACCCACAAGCCGTACAGAAAACAGTTATGCAAGACACAATCTAGCCCACACATGTCTGCACCGGCACTGGATGCGTCTGGGAAAAGTAATGAAGATTACTATTTCATGAAATAGATTTCAACTAACGGTATAATGAACGTAATCTCTTTATTCCAGATAACTGACATCGCTGGACTCCTTCCACTCCTGTGACGGACAACAACAGCAAGTTTTCTCCCTTAGGGTAAGTGTTAGAAGATGATGCCTTCATGTACATCTGTCAAAGAAGCCGTCACCTTGAGAAAGATTAGAGTAGCATTAACACTGCCATTTCAAGAATCAACAATATCAAGATTAACAGCAGCCTATAATCTCAAAATCATTCATCTTAAAAAGCAAAACTCATGAATGTATTTTAATTGTTTTTATGACTAGTTTAGGCCATTGTCAACATCAAAGTCAAGCATTTTTTTTCTCTCTTGTAGTGGTGCCACACCATTGTTAGCTCTATTCTATTTGGGTGATTGTAGCGGCTAGTTGAGGTCAAGGGGGCCCCATTCCCCCTCAAATGTAACAAATCTTCATCTTGTCCACCTTGATAGAATTCCCCCTCCGCTGACCAACCTTTCAGTTGTGCCTGTTTGGTTTTCACACCCCAAGGATTTTCAATCTACTCTAGCTTAGAAGTTATGATATGCATTAGGGCCAACAAATGTGGGCAAGTGTGGATATCAGATATTTTTATGTTTTCTGTTTTTTATCCTTTGTAGATGTCTTGATTGAGATTTGTAGTGTAACAGAGCAGAATAAAGAGAACAGCAGTCATGTTAGCTTTAACCTGATGTTGGCATACAGAGTACAAAATGACTCAGTGCTGCCGATACAGAAATAATAGAACTATGGCAAAGGCAGATTTGTTCTATTGTTTTTGCTTTAAGTCCAAACATCTATATTCCCATTTTTCCCCTTCAGGATGAAATATGCCCGCTCTGCGTCCGTAGAACAAGGCAGAAGACGCGCACTCTAAAGTCCCAAGTGGTGAGTGAAAGCAGTTTTTATTGTCCTCTGCATGCCTGGTGTTGTCTGTTCATCCAGATTACTGTGTCCAATGTAATGAGCCACATCGGTCACGACTGTAGATGGGGTTCGGCTTTAGGGTCACACAGTCCTGGGTGCTGGAATGACAAAACAACAGAGCTGGGCATCAGAAAATTATACCTGTCATTACGGTACAGATTTTTGGTATTGATATTGATTTTATGGTCTGGAAAGTTATTGAAAAACTTTAAATTATTCAATGAGAACTCACCTTTTTTTTAGTTAATGGGTACTTTTATTGAGGAAATCAATGAGGTGCGGTCTGATTCTATTAAGAAAACCAACCATGTTGAAAATGTTACACAGAAAAACAATTTACTACTATTTCACATACTATAATGTGCTTTCATTTAACAAAGAAAAATATTTTAAAAAGTAACATTTTAAAACCCGTATCAAATTTGAAGTATAGCTTTCAGGATCTAACCTCTAACACAAGACACATCAAACAATCGGTTGATCGTGTATCTTTTCTGGTCCTGCAAACTTGATCAGACATGGATAACCCTCTCTTCCAAGCTAATGATACCAGAGGGAGTTTGTCACCAAGTCAGTGCACAAATGAGTGTAAAGAATCTTGGGTCAAGTAATGGGACACACCAATTACTGATTACAGACTGGAACGCACACACACGCACACACACACACACACACATACATTGCCAGACAGTACTCTCAGGTAGTGATGAGAAGGAGAATCCGGTTAAAGAATTGAATTAACCGTAATTGGTTTGTAGTATATGATGTAAACATGGCAGAGGAGAATCAAGTTTTGGGTCAAAAGAATGGCATGTGTGAAAGTTTGAATGGAACGATAAACTAGTTTTTAGTTCTTTTAAACCTTTTTCTTTCGGCGTGGTAAATTAGGCATATATATTCCATATACCATCACTTCAATCTTTGTTTTCACATTAGTTCCAAAAGTCACCTTTACAGTCTTTACACCATGAATAATTCAAATAAATCTGCCTGAAAGTTTAACAGCACAATAAGACAGCTAGTGAGTTTGTGTAGTTGGGTGATTTCAAGGTTGTAGGCGGAGAATACTGTCAGTTTGCGTTGAATCCAGGCCATAGGTTTATTTAGATATTCTGCCCCAGACTTAAGGGTGATAATCTATTTATCTCAATACTCTGCCGCAGAGTTGTGCCTTTGAGGTCCAGATATGATTAAAGCGTATGGGCAGGAGTGTAGATGCTGGGTGGCTCGGCTGTAGACCCAGGTCCACCTCCCCAAGAGTCCCATCTTCACAGAGCTAAGCAGAACCCAGATTTCCTTTTCCACCTAAAAGAGATTTGAATATTAGTTCTTAATTTGTCTAGTATCCAGTTAAATCTTCAAAGATGAACTCTTACTGCATATCTTCTGGCCTAAAAAAGTCCTTCTAATCATTGCAAAAAAAAAAGTATAATTGCCCCAACGCCGTGGTCCGCACTGCCAATGTATACATATATAAAAATCTACAGCAATTAAGTATATCTTTGGCTGCTTTAAAGAAGCTGCAGCTCGGACTGAACGGCCCTCTGCTCACATTTCCAATTTGAAATTGATTTCTTGTCATAGATCAGAGACCTCTTGTCATTCCATTTCCAATCCTCAAATGGTTTCCCTGAGCCTGCTAACTGTCTTCCTCGTGAGTGGGCGAGCGGGGGGAACCTCCACGGGTCTTTACCCTGGGCACTCAGAGCAGCCGAGGGGGTAGAGGCAGAAATCAAAGGGACTTTGACCGTTCCCCATTGGCAGCCTCCATTGTCTAGCCGATTTGGGATTGGTGGAGAAGGTGAAAACGGTGGGGGGGTGGATGGAGATCAGGCAGAGCACCCCCGTTTTTCTAATCTTTATCCACCATTAACCCCAGTGCCCCAGTGTGTGGCTGAGATCAGGGCCATTGGTCAATCCCCCATTCACTGCCACCCAGAATATTTTAAAGTTAAGCCCCCTCTCTTAACAAAAAAAGTCTTACTCATCAAAGGTTCGCTTTCCCTTCTTTTCCTCCCGTCCTTCCTTTTGCTCTCGGTCCCAAGGATCTGCTCCTGTTCTCCATGCGCCATTCTCTCTCTGGTCCGCTGTTTTGTCTTCGCACTTAGGGAAGAGGGGAGGGAGAGAAGTTGGAAGTTTTGGAAGTTCCCCAAGTTTCCATATTCCGATTTAATGAGGTTTAGTTTGGGGTCTGATAGTGTCGTGCTGTGAGCAAATTGGAGCAAAAGTGGAAGGACCAGTGACGTCCTGCTCTTTGCTGATGTCTCGGATTAGGAGCCGACCTGTTTTTAAATAGACTCTGGAATTGTACTTATATTATTTCCACACAGGAAATATCTTTCACACCTGATATGTATATTCTCAGCCTTTCCCTCTTGTCCTTCAGTGCTGGCGAAAATGCGCCATATGTAACCCATCACGGCGTGTTCCCATCGCTTTCAAAATATAACCATAACAAGGTTGAATTGTTTTAACGCGTCTGACTTCAAATCTATTCAGTCCAGACCTCGTACTCCATCTTAACATTTCACATTTACATCTCTCTCTCCCTCCAGTCTATACCGTTTCTTAGCAAGTGCCAGTTATTTATCCGCCTGCTGTCTGATGTGAAAGAGAAATGAGGACCTGGATAGAGAAACAGAGAGGAGGTAGAGATGCAGGGTAGACGGTGAGAAGAGAATAAAAGAGATTGCATGGAGAGTGTTTGTCCAGAGTGCACAGTTGCCATGAGAATGGAGTTAGAAAGAGGGGAGGTGGGGAGGCTCAGAACGAGTATTGCTATCACTCCTGATAGAGAAGACAGAGAGGCTCAATGAGTCTATTGATCCACACGGCTGCCTATGCTCTCTCTCTCTCTCTCTCTCTCTCTCTCTCTCTGTCTCTCTCTCTCTCTCTCTCTCTCTCTCTCTCTCTCTCTCTCTCTCTCTGTCTTTCACCCTCTGTTTTGAAAATGCCAATTCTTCATACTATTTTGCAGACGAATGTAGTAGGCTGCCTAGTTTATGTGAGAAGGTAATCAGTATGTAGGATTTTGGAAACTGTATTCATTAATCAGCTGAATTTACCCATAGCCAAGGTGTTGAATGCAACTTGGGGTTGTGGTCTTGATATCCACGGGTGCTCTCTCCTATAGTATAGGTGCACCTTGTATTAGGCACACATTGGCCTCCATGGCTAAGTACTCTGGAAATGACTGATTGCATATACTGCATGCACCACCCTAATTTCTATAAACGAGCAGGGATCTAGTGTTTCATGTGTTATTCTTTCTCTGCAAGTTAATTGGAGAAAGCTTGGGTGCGGAAGCTGGACCTGATGGCATCTCTCCAAGAGCCTGAGATTATTGTGAAACCCAACCCCGGGCAGGCATGACATCAGAGCGGCCTGACATTAGTTTGAACTCCTTATTTCAGGTGGGAAGAATTATGAGTGGCTTCACTTGCAGGTGATTGTGTCCAATGAATCGGTCTCACACAGTCGCACATTCTTCTCCCCAGGTCTAAATGCTGATTGTCTTGACAGATTGAACTTGTGTGTTATCACCAAGCTGTCACGCACCCTCATTTTTCAGCGTGCACACATAGCCCTCGGTTTATGTCAGGCCTTCACAGTCCAGTGTTTTATAGAGATTTTGTCATTACGACATAAACTAAAACTACACTATTTTAACCTATTGATAAATTATATTTATCTCAGGGATTGCATATCATGTTACAGTGTATAGAACAATCTCGAATTGCTGATAAATCAATGCTAAATTCTTAATATTCCGGACACATATATTTCCAGAGTGTAAACATTGTGTTAATAATGTCACATACATTATCCACAGAAATTGGTTTCTTAGAAACACAGTTTTTTTAACTGTATTCTTTCAAGCTCTGAAGCAATTGTGACAAAGGGATTTTGGCCTCCTGTGGTGATATAAGACTCACATTGTTGAAATAATCAGATACAAAGAAGGTTTGTATAAATGTAAATCAGATTAAGTTAGTTCTGTGTCCTGTTATTTGTATAATGAGTTTTTTTCATACACATCTAAATGGAATGACAATACACTAACACCCAGAATTTCTTTCTTTGCATCTAGAGTTTTCATGGCATACAAAACATCTAAAAAACCATTTTTTCTGCGAAATATTTTTACTATAAAGATGACAGCTTTTGTACCGTCTTTGTCCTAACATTCTTAAGATTCCTCCAGGAGATAATGCCTTCTTAACAGCAATGGCCCTCTCTTTCTCTGTCTCTCTTTTCTTTTTTTTTTCAACTCTACGTTTCAAATCAAACCACACGGTCACAGCCACTGAAAAAGCTTTTACTCCAGAGGCAACAAGCCAAGTCCTTTGTTCATTATGATCATTTGATCGCGGCTTGAAAAGGGATACAGGCGGCAGCAAAATACTACAAGAGCTTGGAATCCGACTTCCTCACCACAAACCGCAAGCCTAGACAGTGCAACCGTTACTACCTGGTTGGAGGCGAAATGGGCAGAAAGCATCCGTGTGTGTGGAAAAACACACACACACACACACACACGCACACACAGAGCATGCTCGATTTGGGTCATAGGGCTGACAGACAGTGGAATGTGAATGTGTGTATGTTGACAAACTCCACTGCACTCTGAATGGGGTTTGTGATTACACCTCATCATGCGTGCTGCATCGGTCCTGTCCCCGGCCCCCTATCCTGCTCTCTCTCTCTCTCCCCGCTTTCTCTCCCTTTCACTCCCTCTCTCTCCCCATTTCTCCCCTTCTCACCCCCCACCCCCACCCCCCCACCCCCTCTCACCGAGGTGCCTCTTGGGCAATCATGTGGTCACACTACCTGACTCCTCGCTGCTCAGAGTGCAGTTGACAAAAACAGCCCGAGGCCCGTCATGTGGAAAAGATTCAGTCGGCACACAGCATACATTCTGCACCCCCGCCCCGCGACTCCTCACTTTCTCTCTCTAAGTGACTGAAGCACCGGGGTGTTTCCTTCTCCTGCTCACCTGTGAAGGGAAATGGCATGGCTTTCCCCTATCCGTGTGTGTGTATGTGTATGTGTAAGTGGGTATTTTTGTGTTTGCAACTGTGTGGCCCATGGTGTGTGCATGCCGTTTTAAACAGCTGTGTGTGTGCGCGAGTGTGTGTGTGTGTGTGTGTGTGTGTGTGTGCTCTCACTCCCCCCTCCCCCCTCCCCTTTTGCACTCTGAGCCTTGCAGGCAGTTTCTCTTCGTCAGTTGAGTTGCACTCCTCATGTCATGTAACATAAAGCTGGCGGTCAGTGAGAGCTCTCACCTGTCAGTCAGCTTGGTGGTCCTGGCCTGTCGAGCTGCTCACCTGTGTTTATTGGACAAGACCTGCTCCGCACTACCCAGGGAGAACACCTCGTCTCCCTTCCCTTTCTTTTTCTCCTTCTCCCTCCTTCACGCTTTCTCTTTCACTTTGTTTTTGTCTATTTCTATCACCCCCTCTGTCTGTCTTTCTCTCTCTAGCCGTTCTCCCTCTCTCTCCCTGTCTCTCTCAGCACAATATCGCTTTTTAGTTTGCCTCTCTGCTTTATTTTTTTAAATCCACCACTCCCTTCCCTCCCAGTTCTCCCTGTACAGTTTATTTATCCCGCTTTCTTCCCCACTTCTCTTTCTTACTCTCTTTTTGTTTCCCCTCTCCCTCCCTCTCTCTCCTACTGTCCATTTTTATTTTGTATTATTTTGGGACCTCTTTGTCAATCCCTGGGTTTGAAGCTGCGCTGTCTCTTTGGTGGTGGTGTTCATCTCTTCTCTGCACCTGGCTGAGCACACACACACACACACACATACACACACACACACACATACACACACCGCTGCTAGACGACTGATTGAAACTTGTGTCTCAAAGTTGCTAATGTTCACTGAAGCATTATATTGGAGATAAAGTAAATAAAATAGGTTACCATGGGAGAAATCTCTGGAATGGACTGCAGTGATCTGGCAGGTAGCACACACAGACACACACACACACACAGACACACACACACGTAGCTGTGCACACAGGCATTCTCTTTCTCTCTCTTACACACACATATACACGCACTCATACACACACAAACACACACATAAAGTGAATGGCTGAAGAGGTGTCAGCGATGTTGAGGTGTGAGTGGAGCGCAGGGTGGGGAGGTATTTTCTATGGCTGAGGAATTTTACAAGTTTAATGTTTTTTGAGGAGCTCTCTAGAAAAGTAACAGTTGGATTCAAAGGGTTTGCAGTCGGGGGGCCGCTCACACAGTCACCATGTACAGTAAGCATCTATTGTAGTCACTATTGACACTGTGTCAGTAAATAATGCAAAGGACATTTGTATATGGCTGGTGAATTTCAGGGAGGCTGTCACTTACCAAATAGCTTACACAGATATTCTATTCTGTTGTCTTTAAAGAGAAGTTATTGACTATAAAAAAAACAGCATTTTTCCATTACACTACTTTCAACTTGTGATTCCAGTCAAACTGAATGCAGGATGTGCAGCCAAAAGAGTCTGCATCATTTCAACAATTTTTTTCCCTTTCCTCTTACCTCTGCCGTGCGACTTTCTTCTCCGATTTTCTTTGAAACCCTCCTTTGAGTTCGTTCAATTCAAATGGTTTTTGCAGGAAAGGCTAGTTAGCACGCTGGTTAAATGCGCGGGCTGGCTCTTTGTGACTACAGGTTTTAAACCAGTGTCCACCGAATGATCCTTCTGTTCATTTCCTATAGTTTAGAGCACTAGCGGGGCACTAATGCCACACATCTGCAGAACCCCGCGTTCATATTTTCACCTGGTATTATGTAAAACTCCCTTGTGTTCATCGTGGTTCCATTCTGCGCCGTAAAGTGGTATAGGTGACATGGTAATACATTTGCATTGTGCCCAATGATAAATACTCTACCAGGTCTTACTCACTCCACTGCTTCTGAATGTGTTCGGACGGCGCCTGCATTGTCAAAGGCACGGGGTCATTCAGAACTCAGTCTCCCTCCCCTCCGCCTTTTGTCAAATATTTCTGCGCGGGTGATAGTTTTCTCATTTATTTAGTGAATAGTCGGCGGGTGAAGAAGAAAGAGAGTTTTACATTATGGAAATGGTGGAATGGGTTATAATCTCCCACATATTCATCATGGCAGACATTGGACCCTTGTGATACCGTCCTCCATTTGGCCATTGTTCCCGGTCTCTCCCCGCGTACTGTTCCCCTCAATGGGCAAAGCAGGCTTTAATCCTGTCTCTCTTTGGAATGACAATGTTTACTAGCTATCATTCAATAAGGAGCCAGGAGCACGGCACACATCTCTCTGTCAGTAAATGCTGTGTGAATGCGCCAGAGCCAGCCACAGAACAAAGGTATTGTTAGCCCTCTGATGATAGGGTAGAAAGGAAAGGCTAGTTTGACAAGTGTTCAAGTGTTTCTATGTGTGCATGTGTGTTAACCCCTAAAACCTTTGAAAACTTCTGACTATGGAGGCGTGTCACCCGACTCTCTCCCATACCTTACTGTACACAATGCATTAAGGTGAGGGATAAGCCCTTGTACAGGCCTTGAAAATTTGCCTGTCCACACAACAACAAACTGACATGGCAACGTTGGGTAATTATTGCCTGTAAGTAGGGATTAGGGCTGTGGATGTTGACAGCAAATTGGCTCTCAGAGCGTGTGTTTAACACACCTTTGTATGGATCAGACACACTCTTACAAAGAGGGAAGGTGTCTGTACATAAACCCCCCCTCCTCTTCTTTCACATTCCCCTTGCAGTGTATTTACAGTTCGCCTCTAAATACAGGCTTATTTTTCTCACTTGTTTGTCTCATATTGTGAAAGGATGCACAGCTAATGAGATTTCTAAAAATAAAAAAAAAAAATGTCCTCAGACTCCTAGGAAGGCGAGATGTTTGTCTTGCTTTTTTCCCTTCCTTTTCTTCGCCCCCTCCAAATTGTTTTCCCTTCAAAGTCTTGACAGCACTAGGGATTAGCGTCGTAGCTGCTAACAATCATTAGTGTGTTTTCACCATTGTGTCACGGACTGTTTTCTGCCACCACACCCCCCCCCCACCAGCCGTACCTCCTGCATGTCTCCTCCTTTCGTGCCGAGCGAGAAATGAAAAACAATCGTTACGACCTCCAGCGACCCCTCCTGACGCGCACTCAGTTAAATGGTTTGTAAGACGTTTAATTACCAAATGGTATAATCGTTATTCATCTCATCATTAGATGTATGATATTAAGTGAATCGCCTCCCCTGGGTCCCCATGTTTCACAGATCAATAGATTTAGATGGAGCTTGAAGGGGGTGGAGTGGGGGTGGGGGGGGGGGGGCAGTTGAAACACTTCTGAGGCCCCTGATATGAACAGACGCATTGTCTCTGTGATGCACAGTGGTGACGTTCACTCATTTATTTATGTAATTAGCTTTTATATAGGTTTAATTATGCTAATTTCCATTTCTGCACTCAGGAATGACAGTACGCCACTTTTTTAATGGTTTTACGGCTCCTGGGTTTATTTTGGTGGTGAAAGGACACGAAACAATGGACAAGGTTATGGCACCATAGACTTTCACTGGCGCTCTCCCATCACCAGAGTGCTTGCGTTTGCACTTTGGGACACTTTGTTGGTATCAAGCATTGTTTTGAAGGCATTGTGGAGATTGCTAATGCAGCGTGTGCGTCTCTGAGGCCCAATAGCCTGCAGCTTGATATCGCTTGTATTCCCAATGTGAATATGGCTGAGTGGTGATCGGGGACTTGCTGCAGCACAAGCCGCTATTCACTGCAACCGGCACTACTAGCCTGAGTTAATTGTCCATTATCTACTATTATCTAAGCTTTCTCTCTCTCCCTCTCCGTCTCTCTCTTTTATGACTCTAGCCCTCACCACCAGTTTCACTCACTGAGTCATATCCTGCTGCATTTTTGCTACCTGCTCTAGTTACCTCATACCAGTGTTGTAGCTGAGTCCTGGCAACCGGGTTCAAATAGTAATAATGATTCCCTTTGTTCCTGGGGTACCTTGAACAGGATCCTGAGCATGGAATCAGTGAAGCGCCATGTTCAATGCTTGTCTCATCATCTAACTACTTCACTGGGATGTGCTCTTGTGTGAAATGTTCCTCTTCAGAGTGAGAAGGATATTAATTATTTGGGAAACCATGCAAATGTACGGAATAAATTTGAATTACAGATTTTGAAAAGTAAATCTAAATCATGTTGAATGAGTGGTAGGGAAGAGATTGATGCTAAGGTTTCCATCTGGAAGCTACTTTACAATATGCCCAAGAAAAAAAACATGATCTCCCTCTGTTTGGATAGATAAATTCTTTTAATTGATGTGAAACATAGGAGAGGACCTTCTACTTCTACTGCATGCAGTGTGATCAGGTGATAGATCTATCTGCCGAGGTGTTTGAGGAATCCTCAGAAATTTCACTTGATGGCACTGTTTTCCTTTTTGCTCCAGCTGAAGCAACAGGGTATGTTTTATGTATGCTGGGCACAATGTGAAAAGCCTGGTTGTGCCACAGATATGTGTCTCTTCCTTTCCCCCTCTGTCCCTGGGCACCAAGAAACAGGCGGGAACACTGACAAACAATAAAATCATACACTGTACTAAAAAAAAACCTAAAAAAAAAACTCATTATACTTCAAACAAAATGGCTGAAAAGCAAGCGCACACATTGGTGCAGTTACTGTACAGTAGTTCATTAATTTTCCCACTATGAGTTATTTTTGGTGTGTTATAGAGTAGCTATATATTTTCTTTTTTGCTTTATGTGTTTACAGAAAAAAAGAAAAAATGTTTTAGGGTTTTCTACTGTATCTTTTAATCATGCCTGATTAAAGATGTAATATACATTTTCAGTGTAATATAATTTTTCAATAGAAAATCTCTTAAAACAGAAATTCTGTCATTATTCATGTGTTTAAATTAATTAAATTAGATTCCTCCCGTGCTGCCAGGTGTTGCTTTGATAATTGCATCAACAACCTGATACATACTGTAGTAATGCCTGAAGTGTTTCTATGGCTGCAGTTCATTTCAATCGACATCTTCCTCTCCACTACCACTTGATATACTGGAAACTTTCCCTGCCTCTAGTGTTCAGATAATAACACCCCCCCTACCCACACACACACACACACACACACACACACACACACACACACACACACACACACACACACATATGTACATTATAAAGGACTTAAATTCTTGGCAATTTCATAGTTTTCAGTTAGAAAGGACAAAGTATAAAGGCAGAAAAAGAAAAACTGTTGAAAGGGAAAAAAATGTTCACCCTTTGTCCATTACTCTTGCTCCTGTCTATTGGGGAGGGGGGATTAAACTGGGTTTAAATAGGGGTGGGATGGATGGATGGATCGGGGTGGGGGTGTGTGGGGGGGGGGTCAAGATGATATTAAGTGCTCACAAAGCAAATGGTTCAGCATTAGGAAGTGTTGGTCTGGTGGCCCTGCCTTGTGATCGGCCTGTAAAAAGGCGATACATCACGGTGAAAAATAACCAGGGCTTGTATTTCAGTGTCATGCGCATCATAAATAAAGGTGGGCCATGTATAATTGAGGCTCGTGCATGGGGGACTCGGCTGGAGATGAGAAATGGAAATCTGTGTACTGGTAAATAGATAATCACACAAAAGTAATTGAGGTTTTCAAACCCCAATCTAGTCTGCCAGCATGAGCTCGTTTGCATGTTAATCACGTCAGTGATTTCCCTTCATCACAGGGAAGTCCGTGCACACTTCCATAACCAGCTTTTAATTGCATTTAAAATGTCACAGAGGTGGAACACATGTAATTTAGCCATAACTGTGTCCAAATTAATGGGTACTACTGAGCCGCTCCATTGGACAGGGTTGGAAAATGAGAGAGGCTGTCCATTGTTTGGGTCTTTATTTATTAGAGATGCCTCAATCTTCCAGCCTCTCCATGATGACATCCTGCAGCACCTTTTGAAGTGTATATCGAGACTCCAAAATGAAATCTGACAAGCGTTTTGTAAACGACTTAACACTACAATAGATGCCAACTTCTTGCAAAATAAGGCAAATGGATGGACATTAAAAAGGCGGAATGAGAAACATCAAAGACGAACCAACAAGTCAAAGTGTTGGGTTTAAAAGGGAGAAAGAGAGGGGGAAAAAGTTTATTTTCTTTCATCACCAGGTGTTCTTTGGCGTATAAATTACCAAGATGATGTTTCCATAACACAGCTTAGGGCACTCCAGAGAGGGGAAACCTGCAAAACAGACCTATTTAATTTTTCATAGAGGTGGACCATCAGGAGCAATAAGCCAATATTCCTCTTCCCCTTTTCCAGATGCCTTCTCCACCACAGCATCTTTCCAAAACCCGAGCCCCTCTTACGTTTTTTTTTTTTTTTCCCAGAAAAAGAAAAAAGTTCTGCCGAGACCTACATGAAAGGAAGGAACTGTTGAAATGTTAATTTTACCATCTGCTGTCGAGGCCTGCTACCTTTTTTGTGTGTGTGTGTGTTTTCTTTTTTCCCTGCCTTCTTTAATTCCCAGTAGTTCTGTTCTGTTTCATGAATGTGCTGCTATTTTGGCTGTTTGAAGTCATGGGCTCTCTGCGAGCGTGGCTTTGACTGACTGGAAAATACAATGCCACATGGTGCATGGTGGAGACTGTCCCATTAGTTTCCTGTTTAGAGCTCAGTCCCTCCCGGTAACCCTGTCTCTTATACCAGTCCCAAGGTTCCAGTTACCCTCCCATGCCCATCTCCAGTACGCAGTCAGTAAGTCTCTCTCTCTCTCTCTCTCTCTCTCTCTCTCTCTCTCTCTCTCTCTCTCTCTCTCTCTCTCTCTCGCTCTCTTGTGCTCGCTCTTGCTCTCCCTCCTTCCTGAGTGTGCACGTCTTCAGGGACCTATTTAGTCTGTTTATCTTAATGCTGAGGATTTTAATCATTCGTTTACAAGACCCCCAACACCTTTATCTCATAAACGTTTTCTTTTTTTTTTTTTTTCTTCTTCGTTTTGGCACACACTACAGTCTGACGGTTTTCCTGTAAGCTCACTAAACCCCACCAAATCCAAGAATATGTTACAAATGAAATCCTCGACAATTGTGTGTGTTTCTGCATCTTTTTCCATCCGTCTCCTCATCGAAAAAGTTGACACTTTTAAAACACAAAAAAATATCGGTAAGTTTTCTATGAAGATTTTGCCAAATGGATAGATTCCATTGTGAGATTTGATAGTTGGCAATTAGGGTGAGACATCCTGTGTGCAGAGTTGCTTAGCATTTTCCTTGGCCGGGATCAGATTGTTTAGTCTGCTCTCATTGTGAGCTGTTTCTGAGCTGCAGTTGACGGTTGTTTGCAGAGCGCTGGGGGAAAATGTGAGAGGGGCCAGTGCCTTTCTCTATTTATTTATTTTCCCCGTCCTTGGAGCTGGAATCTGATTTGTGTTCATGTTTCTCTATTCTCTCTGAGCGGTTTTTAAGTGTGGCTGCTGAAATCTAGACTCTGTATGACCTCACTGCACGGCCTGTGTTTCATTAATGACCAGCCCTGTGGTTTGGGGAGAGGAATATTTTTCATATGACACCGCCTTGCATTAGCGCGGAGCGGCAGCTGCACAACCACAAAACCATCCAATTTTGTGGCTTTGAAAGGTGTGAAAAGTTCAGCTCCCTATAGCAAGCCTTGCATTTATAATTGTACTCTGTGTGCGTGAGTGAGCGTATATGTGTCAAGAAGCGGAACTACTGTAGACTTGTAAAAGAAACGTAAAAAAAAAAAAAAAAAAAAAACGTCACCTGCTAATGAAACATTTGTCTTTCATTCTCCTTGGCAACTTGTAAAGTAAATAGTGGAGATATATTTCAGAGTGAGACGTTTACATACTTACAGATTTGACATGCTATGCCTTAGAGAAGCCACCTAAAATAACAAGCAGGAATTCAAAGTGGAATAGGTAGCATTTTGACAGCTTGATTCATTTGTAATAAATATCTCATTTTCAGCATTTTATACTGTTTGGACCCTCAGAGTCCCTAATACAAGCAAGTCTTTTTAAGTCTTTTTTTAAGTGCCACATCTGGCCAAAGAGGTATGTATTCACAGATTGATTGATTTGCCAGGCTTTGTTGGAAGCGACTCACGCAAACCACTCAGCAATTGACTAAGAAGCATGCAACAATTCACAGACACACTTAGCAAGCCTCTGCGCCCCTCCCCTCCAAAAACCCCCAGACACTAGACTACTGTAACTCTGTTTGGTACCTTGCAGGATATTGAATATCCAAAAGGAAACCTCAGATTTGTCCCGTCCAAAAACAAAGAGCCCTTGTGCTGCCTCCCTCCTGTCTCTCTCTCTTTCTCTCCAGCTTTAAAACCATACTGTTGCTGTCATCGTGACACAACAAATACTCCCCACTGAATACATAAGATAGCATGTGTATGTTTTCCAGATAATTTCTAGCCATTCATCATGGCACACTCCTATAGTCCTGGCAGCATTAAGTGTTGCATTGTCAGCTTGAAGGCAGGAGTTGGAACAGGGAGAGATGGAGGTTAGTCACCAATGCTCAGGGAGAGTGAACAAAGGAGAAGATTACCTAATAGTCCTGCTATGTATTTGAAGTGGAGTCTGCTGTTTGTCTGGGGAGGTGCGGGGTTGGATGTGCAGGGAGATGTCTCGCAGGCAGCTGATGGGTACTTTTAAGCTGTCAGAAACATCCCCTTTGCCATCCGTCTTCCTGAATAGATTGCAACAAGCTTCGACAGGGGCAAAAGGCAATAGAGATAGAAAGTTAATGATGTCTCCCAAGTTCTCAAAGTGTTGAAAATGCAGCCTCTAAATATAATTGGGAGCCTTTGTGTAAATTAAGAGTCACACATGATGATAGCTTGACAAGCGCTTTAAGCTGCTGATGCACGCTCTGCGCACTATTTTTGGGGTCTGGTGTTGCGAGATGTGTAATGAGAATGCTCTCCAGTTGTATATGTTTGTAAACAACAGCCTTGCAGATTGTCACTGAGAATAAAGTTCTCTATTATGCTCGCGCCAGAAATTAATTCAAGGTCACAGCACAAACATCATCAACTTGGTGTAAACCACTTAATTACACGCCAAAAGTGAATAAAACAAACTGTTGGGAAGAAACATATCACACATTAGCTGTAACAGGGATACTTGTGTGCATCTGCAAGTCATTTGTTTAATTTGTTGTATATTTTTCTTAGATTAACCTCATTAAGAGGAGACATTAAAACAATGCAGGAATGGAAAAGTACATAAATTAATAAGTAATCTAAGTTATCTATGTGATAAAAGGTTGTGAGCCATGCAACATATAGTGGCAGGTCTGAAAAAATGAATAAATTTAGTGAACAATACACTTTTCTTCTTTAAACTTCTTAAAGCCGTTTTAGACAATATAACCCAAGACACTCTTTTGATAACTTTTAAAAATGGTGTCGCTGAATTTCTGTTTTTAATTCCATAAATTGCGGTCTTCCTTTCTCCTGTGATTTTGAACAAACAATTACAACCCTTGAGTCTGTCAAATCCCTGCCAGCCATTTCTGTTTTGATAAATTGTACATCTAGTCCTATTTTCAAAGTCATCAGCGATTGCTTTTTTGCCACTCAGAGCACTGAACATGCACAGCTTTTAAAGGTATTGAGTAGGTCTGATAAGTGGCTCAATCCTTGTACTAAAGCCTTTTTATTGAAGGTTTAATAGCTACTGTATAATGAATTATAATGTATTCCTTCCAATTGCAAATTTCCTCTAATATAGCTCTTTCTGCTGTGGCAAAAAAAAACGTCCATCCGAATATTATTGTGACTAGCTTTTTAAGAATACAAATCAATTGCGTGATTTTAAGTAGTTACATTCATACTGTTTTGCGTTAAATTTCCCCCAATGCCAAATGGAATGGCACTTGTATAACTGGAATAGCTAACCCATTTCAAAGTGGTGACATTCTTCATCCAGAAGATGATTCAGTATGTTTGTGGTACATCATGGTCGGTTCCAAGTCAACTGTATGTGTTGGCGCAAAATACAACTGTTCATCCGAACATTTCAGCCTGGTTTGAAGTCATTGAAAAGCAATAGGCTTATGAATCATCTTGCTGTTCCAATTTAATGGAACATAGCTTTCAATGACAGCATGTACCAGCACATCATCAAAGTGAAACTTCCAAAGTTCCGCTTAACTTGTTGCTGAAATAGTTTCTCGTTTTCAAGAAAATTGCAGAGCGCCAAGTCTCAAGAAGTGTATCAGGGAATCTTCCCTGAAGGAAAAATTGCCACTTGCATACTTGTCTTTGACCAAAGTGAAGCCCTTACCCACTCCAGGGGAACATGTGCCGTTTAGGAAGATATAAAGGAGTAATTTTATTACCCGGTACATCTCCCCTCAGAAGCCATTTCATTTCTCCTTTCAGCCTCCACAGGAGCCTTTATTTGATCTCATATTCCAGAGTATGACTGCCTCAAACTGGCCAGCCTCCGTTTATTTTCATTTGGAAAACACATTTTCTGTTGGAGGAGTGGCAGAGGGTGGGAGTGGAGGGAAGGGGGTTTTGGTGTCGGACTGTGGCAAGTTTCTCTATCAAATGTTAATGTCCTCTTGCGGGGACTTTTCTCTGTGCCTGATTGTTGGAAGCCAAACTTTTCATTTCCCTCCCTCAACTCGATCGGTGCGATTTGTCGTTCTATCAGTATAATCGAGACAGACATCTTCTCTCAAATAATTCCACTCTGTGGCAAACACAGCATTATCAAGCCCTCTTCTCTGCATAGAAGTTTAGCCGAACACATTTTTTCTGCAATGCTATTTTCTAATACTATTCATGGCTCATAACTATTAAGTTTGCATCCATACAACCACATCCATACAACTGGACACCTTCTATTTGGTGATTTGAAACTGCAGATCATTGGCAAAGTGTGCCATTTATTAGGCAGTCCACTATAGGAGCCCAGGTGTAGCTGGCCACTTGAGAGGGAGACTTTGTCCTCATAAACTTTGAGCCTTTGGAGCTGGCACAGTACCCGTCTGCGGAGTCACCATTGACCCCCCCATTGCCCTTCAATAGAACTCTAGTTCTTTGGCTATTTACTGAACCCTGAACCTCCACACTGAACCAGTGTAGCCGTCTGGAGAAGCTCTAACCATTTAAGAAATCCCACATTTCCTGAAAATCTCTCTCTCTCTCTCTCTCTCCTCTCTCTCTCTCTCTCTCTCTCTCTCTCTCTCTCTCTCTCTCTCTCTCTCTCTCTCTCTCTTTGTCACTGTCTCTGCCTCCGCCTATGCCTGCAACACCTACGTCTTCTCCAGCCTCTGTCTGATGACAGCACGATGAAAACATTTTTGTGAAAAGTGGCGTTTCAGGCTCCGGAAGTCCCACTCTCCTGAATAGTTCCTTCTCTATGTCTTTCCCTCTTTTTTTCTCTTTCTTCTTTTTTTGGTGGGGGTGGGAGGGGAGGGTAGCCTCCACTGGGCTCAGTTCCACACAATGAATTACCTCCAGATGTAATTCCTATCCCCCGCCCTTCGCCCTCAAATTAGTGGCTAGTAAAAATTAGGTTTGAATTAGCAGCGGTGTGGAGAATAGCAGAGTTTGAAATTTCCATATAATGAGTTTATTATTCTTTGGTGGGATGCCATTTTCCTGAATTAATTTGATCAGGTTTTTTTTTAGGTGTAATTGGTGTCTAGTTGAATGGTGTTTTAGTCATGAATGGATGGCCACTGTGTCAGCAGTAAGTCAGAAGGCTGAGGTAATCACAGGACTCAGAAGTCCGTTTTCCAGCACCAAAGAACAGAATGCTCCACATTTCAATAACTTCTGGAGACGATTCCCAAACTTTCTCCATTATCTAATTCTAAGTCAATGTTTAATTTTACTGTCATCCCGCATGGAAGTATTTTTCAATGCTACTTGAAAATGCATTGACAGGATTCCTTGGACCTTAGGTAGTGGTTGTTGCATAGCATATACAGGTGTTGTGCTCTTTTGACTGCCAGTGGAGCTTGTCTTGCTGCCATTCAACTGTGTAGCCATGGTTCTGGGAACGATAATCTTTTTGGCAGAGCTGGAACTGTGGGATCCTCAGACACTACAGATCACTGTCATAAATGGGTTTCAGATTCATCCTTAACAGGAAATCTGAATGCGTGAAACGGCTATTGTACCTCACATTTTTTAAGCTATTCTTTCATCTTGATGACACCTCAGCGACCAGGAACATTAAAAAAACACTCAGTAGCGTGTATTCTTCCCTGAGTAGGAATCTAATTTAAACTGCAGCAGCCTTTACTATATGATAATATCTACTACTGTGAAAAAAGGGAAGTTGTCTGCCATGCTCTACTCTTTCATCTAGCACCAATCTGCTGTATAATAGGTAAACTGCTGTGAGCCACGCTTGCTTGTTTAAATTTACCCGGCACAACCGAGCCTTTGATTTCATCAACTCGTTTAATTCAAATACGCTTTTGAAGAAAACCTATTTTTTTAGGAAGGAGGGGTAGGGTGTTGGAGGCAGCGGCAGTGGTGGGAAAAGAAGAGGAGGCGCAGGAGGGCCAATTTAACCTGGAGTGTCTGTCGCCGGTCTACCGGCTCCTTCGTTTGAAGAGGCCCGGTCAGCTTGAACTGTCTGACTTCTGTCATTTCGATCTCTTTTTATTTTTCTGCTGTAATGTATACTTCAATTCCCACCCGCCTGCCTGTCTGTGTGTAGCGGCGGCGGCGGCAGCAGCAGCTGGAGGGGAGGTGCAGGTATCATTAAGCCTTGGAGAGGCACCAGCGGAACGCTGCTGAGTGCTATACGTGGCTCCTTGCGGTGCGTGTTGATATTTCTGGGCCTTATGAATGTGCGGCCTGGTTTATTTTCAATAGGAACCCGAGGCCGGGGTTGCCCGGACAGTTCCCCCCCGAGCTGCTTACCCGGCCTGTTGATATTGAGTCGAGCAAACACTCTCTCAGGGATGTCCTGTTGGGCACCCAGCCAAAGTCGCAAATGGAAGTCACATGTGGAGACTCCCAGAGGAAAGCAGTGAGGCCTCAATTCACACTCAGTCACCACAACTTTGTAATTAAGGATTAAAAAATAAAAATAAAAAAATGTTTTATGAAAAGCAATACTTCTATATAGTACTTCTCTATACATCTATATAATAATTATTTTGTGGACAAAAAGACCACAATTTGTATATACAGTCTCAGAATTCCTATTCTTTGATTCAAAAAATTTAATTACAATATTTCCTAAAATACCTGTACAATTATTCGATCAAAAGACAAATAAAAAACAACATATATTTACTGTTATGATTGCAGTAATCAGGCTCCTCTCTTCCTTTCTCTACTGCTCTCATTTCATGCAGTGAAATACATATGCAAATATATTTGGATACTGTCATTATCAGCCACTTAATAGGCATTTCATTAGGGATTTTCTGAATGCATGGCGCAAGGCAAGTTGCCATGGATACCCCGGTGCTTAAGTACAGTATATTAAAACAGTGCAGCCTTCCACTTATATAATCACCGGTCCGTAATGGTCTCCACTCTCTGGCCATAAGCAACATGTTGTGTGATCAACGTTGCCCAGGACTAAAGAGATCCCTACCCCCTCATTATGCCTTGTTTGGCTGTTTTTTAGGAGGCAGGACTGAGTGGCTCATGAATTGTGCTTGTGGAACATTTGTGTGGCAGTTAATGAATGGTGCTGATGTGTGCTTTATTTCATACGTGTGGTATTTTGCTCTTTGGAAATACTGGTTATCACAGTGTGGGAGTAGTTAGGAGCAGAGCAGCATATTTGAGCATATAGCGAACTCACTTCATTTTGTCTCACTGCCTCTTAAACGTGAGGATGGAGGGAGGAGGGAAGTCAAGTGGATAACCTCCCAATGCAAAGTGAACATCTTTGATGCTCCTGGCACTTGGAGTCCAACAAATACAACCCTCTCAGTCATTGCACACAAAAGCCACAAGGTCTTTTTTCTCCCTCCACCTTTCTCTTTTGTGCTGATTCCATTGGTATGCTTTTGAACGGTCATGAATGGTGTGTATTTTTTCAGGCTAATGGTTGTTAAAGGGTTAATAAGGAGTGATTCACACTGCTGAAGGCTCGGCTGCCACTGACTGACAAACCCTATGGCAGTGCTGGTACTTTGTGGCAGCTTGGTAGTAGTGAGGTGATGGTGGCAGAAACGACGAGGGCACAGCAACGGTGTCACTCTCTCTGGTGCATAAGAGTGGGAAAACGCTGTGACGGGCCCTCAACACTGTCTGACGCCCCCGAGGCAACGTGCTTCATGGTGGCTTTAATTGAAAATTAATAGTTAGTGGTAGTGTGTGTGTGTGTGTGTGCGTGCATGTGTGTGTATACTATGGAAATGATAACAGTGCCGGGAGACGGAAAAAGCGACATTGTCGCCATCGTCGTCACGCCGTCGCACTGCATCACAGAGCCACCGCTCCCCCACTGCTGCTGACTCTGCCATGGTTGGTAACCAGCCGCCACCACCACCCCTCCCCATTGTACCCACTACCCATGTCTCTCTCTCTCCCTCTCTCTCCCCCTCTCTCTTTCTCTCCTGTCGCTGCTCTCCTGCCACCACATCAAGACGCTGGTGGGCCTGTTTGTCTCCGTTGACCTTGGCAGCAGAAAGCTCTGGAAGAAGAGACAGAGGAAATAAATACCTGAAGGGAGGAAGCACGCAATTGTCACAGATGCGTAGGAATAGGCATAGCATTTCCCCTAGTGAAGACAACGTTTCTAAGGCCAGGGGCCTCTTGTTTGTCTTTTCCAGTGAGGCACTCTGAGTAGTTTATTAAAGGGGCTGAAGGAGCTTTCTAGCCTCAAGCTCTTAGCGCTGAAAGAGAAATGGGAGAAATCGCTGGCATAATGTGGATGCTTAGAGCAATTAACGGCAGTTGTTTAATGTTATCCCTCTTTGCCTCTCTCGCTGCATTTTTTCTCTCTTACTCGCTCTTGCACTCTTGTCATCTCTCTCTCTCTCTTTTCAACTCTTTCTGTCTCTCTCACTCTACCCTCCTTGTTTAGTGTTTACCCTGCCTCAGAGCTCAGTTGACACTAATGAAAATGCTAAATCTTTTGGCCTGTGTTGGTCTCTTAATAATGATATCATACAGCTGAAATATGCTCCAGTGGAGCCGGGGAGATAAATGCGCTATTCAGAGCCTGTTAAATCATGCCAGCGCACCGCTCAGAGCTGTGAGTTCAAGTGGTCTTACCCCGAGTTAGGGGCTAGATCTTTTCCTAAATAAATCTGTCATGGCTGCCCTGGGTGCCTCTCTCAGAACATGAAAGTTCTTGCTCTCCCCATAACCTCATGCTGTGGCTGGCTGTGTGCATGCATGTGTGTGTGTGTGTCTATTAGTGTATAACTGCATTTAATTTTGGTGTTGCATCTCCATTCTGGTAGAATGTTATCAACATGGTTTCTGCCAGATTTAGATAGTGTGATTGTGTGTATTGTATGTGTTGTATCTAACACATCATACTCTTGTTTTGGTGGTGTGTATATGGCACAAACATAGGCAGGCGTAAAAGAAACAAAAAAAAAAAGTGCCCCCCCTTGTATTAAGTCTCTCAAGCCCATGTGGCACGGCGAGCTGGTGGCAGATGGACTGGCTTTCTGCATCTGCTGTGTGCAGACTGGGGGCTTTGTACTCGTCTCTCCTGGGGGAGACCGGGCCTTTCTTCTCTGCCAGTAGATTCCTGTCTGTTGGAGCGACTAAGAAAAACATCTGTGGCATGCAAGGGAAGGAGAGAGAGAGAGAGAGAGAGAGAGAGAGAGAGAGAGAGAGAAAAAGAGGAGGGAATAAAAAGAAAATTGACAAAAGGATTGGCAAACACCATTAGCCCTAAATGTTCCATCTCATTGCCTGGTGTGCGTTGTTTATAGTACAGCAAACGTGTCGATACATCACACTCAGCCCAGCTGAGCCCAGCCCAGCCTAATTCAGCTCAGTTCAGCTTGCCTAGGCTTCTCTAGCGGGCGGAGGGACCGACAGTTCTGCGGTTCCGGTTAGAGATCGTAATTCAGTGGGATCGACTTGTTCAAAACATCTGAAGCTTGATGAACATCTGTAAAGACACGTTTGCCTTTTGTCAAGTGGTAAACCCAGCTTTATCGGAAAACTGTGGCTACGGGGGAGAAGCTGTGAAATTTTTGTCGGCTTGTGTGTTTTGCTTTTTTCCTTTAAATTTCTCCCCTTCCTCTAGACTCTTCCCTGTGTTGGGAGCTATTTTTGAGTTTGACCAGGCGCATTGTTGCAAGCTTGCCCTAATAAGGGAGACTAGAGGCGTATTTATCAGAGAGTGGTGAAAGCATATTGAGCAGAAGAGTCCTGAAAAGCAGACTCGTCTTGGTGTTTTCCCCGAGAAAAAGTGAGGGAGCGTTCGCTGTGTGGAGGTCTCCCTGGTCCTGAACCTTTGTGGTCTCCCTCCCCTCTCAGATTGCTCTACAAAACACCTCTTCTGAACCTCCCCGATCCCCCCCCTCCCGACACACACTTACACCCCCCCACCCTTCCCTTGCCAACTCTCACCACCCTCTGCCCCCTCCTCTCTCAGCTCCCCACGACCAACCCCCCTACCCCACCGATCAAGCCACTGGTTTTTGTGTACTATTGGTCCTCAGGCGTCAAAACAATCCAGCGGGGCTGCCTGACTTGTTTTAATTAGGCAGCACTGAAACGCCAACCGTCTCTCGGACGTGACCAGGCAGAGGTGCTCTCCCCTCGCACTAGTGTAAATACCGCTGTAAATACTTCTCTGGTGATGTCTTTGACAGTAAGCGTCAGCTAGTTTCTCTCTCTTTTTTTTCTTTTCTCCTCTTTTTTTCCCTACTGATGCTGTGTTTTCTACCGGTGGCGTTTTTCCCCCTCTCTTCATTTTTGATGCACACTAATGCTCCCAGGCTTCTGAGAATACTTCTTCAAATGCTTCTTACCGGGGAGAGTGGATTTCTCTCTCATTGTTTAAAAGGTAGGTCAATTTATCCCTCTCCCTCACTCTTCTGCAGTCATGGACTATTTGTGTTTATGATAGTGACTTTGTTTAGAAGTGTAGTTGTAGTGCTGTAGCAGTGCTTTGTGGTAGATGGTAAGCGTGTTGCTCGGTAATGCATGGTTGTGATGTGGCTAATTGTTTTTAAGAGCCCTATACACTCTCTGCCAAAGCACAGTGTGGAGGCTACCGACTGCCGCTCAGCTCTTCACTAATCCCATTCAGACTCTTTACATCCGCGCACACACACACACTTTGACATGCACACAATCAGAGCTGAAGAGAAAAGCACTGAACTGCACTAGAATAAAGCCAGGCACACATACCTTTGTGGCGGATGAGGCTCTGCGCCTCTCGTAGCGGTGTCCTCCAGCCCTGCTTCTACCTCCGTTCCCCTCTCTGCGACTCAGGCGCGCCGGCTACGTAGAGAAAAGTAGAGAGGCAGTCCGGCGGGGTGTGTGTGTGTCTGTGTATGGGAGTGTGTGTGTGTGTGTCTGTGTGCGCGCACGCAAGAGAGAGAAATAGAGAGAGGGAGAGTGCTCCTCAGAGAAGCAGATGTGCGATTAGAGCGAGCGCAGCACGAGCCGCCTGGAAAGCATGCAGGCGAAGCGCGAGGGGAGAGCCGGCTAGCATCCTGCGAGGAGTCACTCCGCTCCTCGTGTGAAGGTCCCCTCACACACACACACACACTCTCGTTCACACACAGGTACCCACCCACACACACACACAGACACACACACACACTCAGTGACTCTCACACATTCTCACATACACGCACACAAACACACCTCTCACTTATACTTACTTACATGCAAAAAGTAACTGATATAAACGAATAGAATCAGATTTGAAGGTCACTCCTTAAATCAAAGGACGGAGAGAGAGAGACCTGCCGAATAATTGCCATGTCTCTCAACGACAATAAAAAGCAGAATGAAATGATAAGTAGTGTTTTCCGGTAATTGTGATATATTTCATCAGCGGCGAGTGAAAGAAATGATGGTCTAATTATTTCCAGCGTGTCAGGAGAGAGAGAAGCCACCGTGTCTCTGCCATAAATTTCCATTTTGTGCACTTTTTTCTCCTCACCCCCCCCCCACCCCCCACCCACCACCCCCCCCTTCACACACATACATACACGCACACACACACATATGCACTGACACACACTCTCTCTGCTCCCCTCTTTCCCACTCTTCTCTCTCCCCCAGCTCAAGCCTCTCCTATCGGGCCTGCATGTCCGTCCCGCAGAGGGGGCCTCGGTCGGCCGGTAATTGCCCCGGTGACAACTGGAAATGATAGAATAATTGTCAGGAGAGGCGTCTGGGCTTTCTTTTTTTTAATGGGGCGAGGGTGATTTAAGTATGCATGAATGGCACGGCGGTGGTGGTGGCGGGGTGGCGAGAGCGGGAGAGGAGGGAGAGAGAGAGAGAGAGCAGGAGCACGGGGGGAGGTGGGGTGGGTGGCGGGCGGCGGGCGGTGGGGGGAGCGGGCTTGTTTATGATGACATCCCCCATAAACAGGGCTGGAGTGATGACACAGATAGTGTTGCCTCTCCACGCGGTGACACCAGTCGACTCGCGGCCGTTGCTGCTAGACACCCTCGGCAGCAGCAGCGGCAAACTCCCTGCTCTCTGGTCAAGCTCTCTGACACTCCTCACCTTCAGGTAAAAAAAAAAAAAAAAAGAAGAAGAAGCCAGGCAGACTCTGTGCATCTGTCTCTCCATCCATCCATCTATCCATCCATCCATCCATCCATCCTCTGTCATCCGTAGCCGACTCCAGGCTCTTGGGCTGTGTTTAATGGTTGTGTTTTATTGCTGGGCTGTGTCTCCTGCGTTCCCCGCTGGCCGTCCCACTGTTTAGCCGTGCTGCCTTGGTCTGTGGGCTCTGTTAATCTGCTGCTTAATTAGTGCTGATGAATGGCTCAGTGTGTCTGTGTGTGTGTGTGTAGGTGTATGTGTGTGTCTGTGTGTGCATGCGTTCAAGCGAGTGGGTGTGTGTGGGTGTGTGTGCATTGATGTACCTGTGAGTGTGTGCATGTGTGCGCATGTGTGTGTGAACTCGCACACTGTGGTATTTTTTGCTCCTGCATTAGTTTGATGCTGTGTTCTGTACCATGTTGTTTTCGGATGTTGTTGTGTTGCTGCTTGCTTGGTGAGCTAATGGAGGCTAATCATTGATCATTAAAATCAAGAGGACAAAGATTCACCACTCTGCTCGTGGTGATTAAACAGAATAAAGGGGCGCAGCCACTGCAAGACCTTTTATAAGCTAATAACGATCAAATATTAATCTGTTGCAGATATGTGTTTTACGAGGGCAGAGCTTTTATTTGAAGTTTGACTTATTTGGATTGTCTCCCTTTTCTTGGCGTGAAAGGGATCCCAAACTTTATGGAGCAGATGTTTAGTTTGAAGAGGAGAGAGGTCACAAGACTGATAAGCGGTGAAGCACTAATTATCTTTATCAAAGGCGAGTGGGATAATTTGTTTACTTAAATATTGATGAGGGTGAGCAAGGCATGGTATTGGGCTATTGTGGGCATATTATTAACATTTCATAGGGCTTTGTGCAGGAATGCGAAAGGGACTCCTCTTCATAATTTAATACCCTAATGCATAATGAGCTATGTGATTAGTTCACATGGAGAATTGGCCCAACTCCATTTTGAAAGCAGATAATTTACATTGTTCTCCAGAGTCTGGCATATAATAGGTTCTTTAGTGCAATAAAATTAAATGCTACACATTTTATATTTCAGCTTACAAATCCCCCTGGCGATATTCTGTTTTGAGCCTTTTTCTCCTTTCTCCTTTTTTTTCTTTCCATGTCTATGTATCACTCTGTTTAAAAAGAAAAAAAAAGAATTTTAAAATTGTTTAACTAAAACACATGTTTACCTACATGTTTTATTTAGAATGCACCCCAGCCAATTAACACTGTTCATTAGCAGAGCCGCGTTATTTGTTTTGAAAGTTTAACCAATCACTTTGTTATGCTAATTGTGATGTAATTTAATTTGAGTTCCCGTAATGATGATGCCGCTATTATCCACATAAATGATGCAGTTAAGCAGCACGGCCTCATTTGCATGTGCTTGAAGGGAGAGAGGCTGAAAGGAGCCGGCTCCCGTATCACTCTGCTTTAATTTTCCACCTCTGTTCACTCCTGCCCTATGGGTCTTCCTGGCCTGTCGCTGGCTATTGATGATCAGCACTTTTATCTGATTTTTTTTTTAATGACAAAGAGGCCTTTCTTTGCCTGCTAACTGATTCCTAGAACTCTAGTGTACGACTCTGAAAATTAAATAATTGAAATACGAGACTATTAAAAAATGCAAATGATGATTCCTCAATCGATGTATCAAACATTAAGTGAAGTCTCTGAGAAACTATTGATTTGTATGTCCCCCCCACCACACACACCTACACATACTCACACTCACACACATTTAACACACTCACACTCATTTTCATTGGTTCTGTTTGGGATGGCTGGTTGGGGGGGGGAGGGGAGTAGCTCCTTGAATTTAACATTTCCATATCAAAGTGGCGCTTTGTTGGCGAGGGCTTAATTTTTAATCTATTGATTCCGTCATCATCTCTGGTTTGGACATTATTCAGATATGGAGTGATTAGTCTGGTGTGTTTTTAAAATGGAGAGGTGCAGTCAGCCAGTCAGGCAGTGTACACTGTCGACTAGTCGCTGTATATATTTGTAAAATCAATTTCTTAATCCTAAGAAGGGCAGAAGTGATCCTTTTTTTTTTTAAGCAGTTTTTAAAATCCCCAGCCGGGCCAGGGAGAGAGTGTGACTAAGCCGGTGTTAAAGACTGCCCATTATCTATTTTGTCGAGGGTTAGACTTGGGTAATTTTCCTCTGGAAAGATTATTTTTTCTCCTGACCAATCCCCCCCGTTATGCTCCTAATTGGTTACATAAATCTTGTCTGGTATGAATGAGGAATGTTGCGGTGTTGTCAACTGCAATCTTCACCCTTATTTACCAATTCATTAAGATCTATCGATGCAGGACTGCTGAGGGGGAATGACAACATAAATCAGAGCTGGGGACATAATGACCCTAATCAACCAGAAATAACTGGAAACGTCACAATGAGCTATGTCTCTGTAGCTGTGCCGGCCGCGGCTGGCTCCCTGCGCCTGTCCGCTGGAGCTGCTGTGCTGAGGAGAGGATCGGAGAGGCAGGCTATCCACCGCTCAGAGCAGCCATCATTAGCTCCTCTGTTTTTCCTATTCTCCTCTCGACAAGAACACTGGAGGAGTGTTATGAATTTGGTTAAGTCCATCTTCTCCGGTTTTTTTTTGTTTTTGTCTTTTTTTAAGAAATCTTTAGCTCCATGTCAAAGCAGCTCAGTCCCGATCACTTCAGTTCAGGTACAGAGTAAAATGTCTTTTCTGAGTGGAATAATTCCTTTTAAGAGGTCTATAAATACAGTTTGGTTGGAAGTGCCCTGCATTCACTGACGCGCCTCCTCTACTGTGGGTAAAGATGATTGGACGAGACAATGGGGCCTCCTCTCTTTATAGGTCAATTAGCCCTGATTAGGTGGGCCGAGTTAATTAATGGAATTGGCAAATATGCAAATGAGAGCCGACTGATGAGCTTTCGTCACTGTCTTGCTCGCCCACGGCGGGGGGCCGTCTCCTGCTTCAGCAGAATGAGGTGCCTGATGGGTAACATGTAAATGATATGGGACGAGCCTAAATGCAGTCGAAAAACTCCACTCCTCTCCTCCTCTCGCCTCTTTCTGTGGAGGGGTGTGCTGTGCCAGAGAAATATGTGGTAGAAGCGTGCATTTACTGCAGCAGTGACCGGTTGGAAATATTTGTTAAGCAAAAGCAATTGGAGAGATTTTTTTCTTTAATCTTTTTTAGCCCTTTTTTACTGAATCGACTCCTTTAGTGTGGATTTTAATATGGTATTTTGATGTAGGCCTACCACGTAATTTTATATGCTAGTAATTTGATAGCCCGTGTGCAATAAGTGTTTTGCCATTGTCATGTTTCGGAGCTGGTTGTATTCATATAAAATGAATTTGTATTAACATAGTGTCATGCACACTATTCATGGGCTCCTAATGCATTTGATTCTAAGGAGACATTGTGCAGACTGTACAATTGAACATGCACTTACACTCTCTCCTCTGCCTTTCTTTCTATCATTTTTTCTACACTCTGCTCCACAAACACTGGCTCTCACACACACTCACACTCCATTCACAGACACTCACACACTGTGGCAATAGTCTGTCTTTTATCTCATTCTGTCTCATCTCCTTATTGTAAATAGAAGAGAATTAAGTTCTGAACATTCTTGACTGAATGTCTCCTATCACAGAACTACAATTTATTGTCAGCTCAAATGAAGAATTGAAATACGACTGAGGTTTTCTCAATGTAGGGCTCATTGGACAGGAGATAACCACATTTGATTCTGTTGCTTTGAATAATGTTAATCCCGAAAAAAAGCAAAGTCTATTATTCATATTCATCTCTTTTCATTTTTGCCCCACTCCTGATTTTGTAAATATGATTTCTTCAGCCCCCTCTTTCCAAAGCAATCTCTATTCACCGGTGAACCACTTTTGAAATTCCTCTATCTGAGAGCAGAAACCATTACCATACACAGGTTTATAAGAAGTAGTCATTAATGCTCTTTTATGGTGGCCCTTCAGTGCCAAAAAGGAAGCTTTTAATTCTGAGGCACGGCAGCCTGGCTTGCCTTGCTTAATCCGGGGGACTGGGTTTTGTCGAACGTAGCTTTCCAAGTGGTCGTTTTTTCCGTCTCTGACTCCAAACTCACTGCTGGAGGCTGGAGGCTGTAATGAACTACTTGTGGTGTCCCTGGGCTGTGACAACTCCCTACCAGAAAATTACACTACACACTCAAGTACAAACAAACATATGATCACAATCAAGGATTCATCGAAGGCATAAATTCATGCAAGGCCTCCGTCCAAGATTAAATTATTTTTTTGAACTTTTTCTTGCTCTTGATTATTTTGTCTTAGATTAGTTTTATCATTTAAAAATGTAGTGGTTTAAGCACCATTTTTAAGTACTCAGCATATATCTGGCATTTTGATTTATTAAGCAATCTGAAGTATTGAATATCTCAGTCCTTGCCCTTGCCCAGTTACTTCTTTATTGTGTATGCATAGTAACTTATGGCAATGATGAATTAATTTCACTCAAGCACAGAATCTGTGATTATTTTAAATGGTAGCCATATCTCGACTTGATCAGAGAGCTGTGAGGAGTCAGCAGACTGTGAAATGTAATTTCTATTTTTTTTTTTTTTTTTGATCTCACAAACTAAAAGAATTCCAGCCAGCCACCTGAACTGTGAACTGATAATGAAGGACTTCTGGGATCACAGATTTAGTGGTCACATTAGGTTTTTTTTTGTTTTTGTTTTTTTTCCTCCTAATAAAAATATGTGTTATATTTTTTACTCCTCATGCATACAAAATAAGGGGTGTGAGGAGTGTTCTAGATAGAGACACAGTGGAGAACATCCTCACACTGAAAATGGATAGCCCAGAGACTCTGAACGACCCAGTGTCAAGCCCGTTATGTGTTACAAAGTAACGTGTGTGTGTGTGTGTAGGTGTGTGTGTGTAAAATTCCCCCTAGCAGACAGTGTTAGAGCGCAGCAGACAGCTGTGTATTCCCACTAGATGGATGGCCAGTGTCATAGGGTGTGTTTACTGCACATGATAGAGCGGGAGACAGGCCAGGTAATGAGGCTACATTAAGGGCTTTTAGAGCTCCCAAACAAAGATGGAGGGCTGCTTCCTTCCCCTTTAATGATAGGTGTGTATGTGTGTGTGTGTGTGTGTTTTCTGTGTGTGAGTGTGAGAGAGAGAGAGAGAGTGTGAGAGAGAGAGAGAGAGAGGGAGAGAGAGAGTGAGTGTGTGAGGCAATGAAAGACTCCCTACACCTTTGTTGTGTCACTTCTCGCAAGAAAGAAAACAAATTCCCCCAATCTCGGGGCCGAATACGTTGTCAGGACCCTCTCCCGGATTCCACACCTGATGGAAGAGACAGATTTGCACAGTGCGAGATTCGAGAGTAAACATTTGCTCAAGCCGAAAGAGGAATAGCAAGCATGGGTACGGTTACAGGAGGAATGAGACAAAAGCTGGCGTTTTGTGTGAGGCTTCGCAAATAAAGTGTCTGTCTCTGTCTCTCTCTCTCTTCGCTTTATCAGGAAACGCCTCTCCTTTACCAAGCCCCCACCTTAATAGAAATGTTGGAGCCATCTGCGATCTTTGACTACAGTAAATTTAGACAGCGTCAAGTTATCTCCGTCTCTCACTATCTCTCCACCACCCCACAACCTAAACACTTAATATCACTATCATCTTCCTTCCCAAAGCAATACACCTACAGAATTACCAGCAATAACAGCCTTCCCCTCTGTGTTTCCGATTGCGATAATAAGTGGTCTAGGTTCTCCCTCATTGGAAGATTATGGCTTGAGGAAATAGCGTCAAATAGCGGGTGTGTTGAAATGCAGGACACCGCCAATTTATGGGATGTCAAACACACGCGCGGGCGAGCCGGCAGCCTTATATTCACTCATGCGGCGTTAAAGCCCCTGCACCGCCGCGGACTGGAGCGAGGGCCCCAGTCAATATTGTAGCTGGGGGTGGCATGGCTCCTTCCGACCCAGTTGGTTCTAGGACAGGCTGAGCCGGGGTCAGGGCTGGTACCCCTCAGGGAGAGGGTACAGGGCGTGGGAGACCTGTGGTAGGCACACACACACACACACACACACAAATGTAGGCACATATATGCACACACACAGTCACACCCTCAGGTGCCGTGTATTGTCACTGTCTTTCTCTCTGGGCTGTGTGTGTGTGTGTGTGTGTGTGTGTCTCTATCTGTGACAGTCCCATCAACCCCACAGTCAGATCCGCGGCTCGGTGGCCCGCTCATCACTGCAGCTTGGCTGTGTTTCTAATTGACATTCTAATTGGCAGATTTGAATGCCGCCTTTAGATGGCTAATTAATTTATCTCACCGCTGTCATTAAGGTTAAAGCACCATCTGATCTCTGCGAATATACTTTGCATATATCTGCATTATCATTATTTTGCAGTTAGACATATTGCACAGATTTTATTTTGGAGGAAGGAGGGAGAGAAGATTATAGCAGTGAGATTAAGCTGGGTATTGGGCTTGTATTGTATTTGTATGAAGTGCAAATTATGCTGCAAGATTTTTTTTTTTTTTGGTTGGTTTCGTTTTACTCAAGCTTTGTGAGGTGAAATAAGTCTGATTTTTTTTTTTTTTCTACAATATTATGTTTTGATATACCAGTAATCACATGCAAGTACATTATCAGCGAATTTCATCGGTTTGTTAATATCAAAGTAGCAATTTTCTTTGGACTTGGTAGTAGCTTGCGTTGCATTCAGATGTTATTAAAAATCCTTATTTCCTCGTCTGATATATCTTCAAGTTTTCGGAACATCCATCGCCGTTCCAAGAAAGAAAGGAGGAAAAAAAAAAGAGAGATCCAGGCTCCATTAGAATGTTCATAAAATCCTAGTAAAGGCAATCAGACAGTCTTTCTCTGAATATTTTAAACATTGGGCATGTAAAATTTATGCCTAATTTGAATACTTATTAGCCGGCTGATCTCGGCTGCAGCCTTGAGTTCCTTATGCTCAGATTCATCACCGGATTGGATGTCACATTGTGCCAGTCTTTCCCTCCCTCCCCCTCTACCTCCGTCTCTCTCTCTCTTTCTTTCTCTCTCTCTCTATCACCCCCCCCTTTCCTCCTCTCTCTCTCTGTCTCTTTCTGTGTGTCTCCCTCCATCAGTAGTGAGCGGTGCAGTGTTAAACAGGGGCCTGTTTGTTCACAAGCACGCCTTGTCCCGGCCTCTTCCCTATTTACTTGTGTCCCGGGCAGCTGTCGCCCTGCTCTGTGTAACAGCTCAGCCCTGTTTGTTCTCCCTGCCTGGATCCTGTTTATCCTGGCTGTGGACATCCTTTAAGGCCTGTCCTGTATCTGCCCCTCGTCAAACACACACACACATGCACACGCACACACACACACACACAAACACAGTGAGGCACATGTACACACTGCCATTAAAATGGTATTTACTGGCCAAAGAATACACACAGTACACATGCGGGCCGGGCACATAAGCACAAATGCACACACACACACACACACACACACACACACACACAATCATCATCCCTTCCTCTTTTGTTGCGTGTATGTGGGGTTGCATTTGATTATCAGGCGTTATCTCGCTCTGTCCAAAAGCGGTGGGACGGATACAGGATCCTCATTCAAAAAGCCTGCTGGTGTTAATTGTACTTTTGTTAAGAAAAAAAAAAAAAGTGTCAAAATTGGTGTATTTAAATGTGAGAGTGGGAGGGTGGTGGCACTGCCTGGGCACTCAAGGAAAGGAGTAAAACTACTATTGAAATAGGAATTAGCATACATAATGACTTGCCACACGGCTGCTGAAAACAAAAACATCCTCCGTAGGGTAGTTGCAGTATTTTATTGAAAAGAGTTTGAAATATTAATTGTCGTAATTCTATCAAATTTGAATTAATCGTATTTAAGAGAGTTATTGGCCAAATAGAGACAGCACACAATCCATAATTTTGGAGTGCACTTTGGGGCGGCGTTTGTTGGGTCTGAGTGTGTCTTTTATTTATTGTGAGGATGTCGACTGATGTTGGTGGGGCTCCTCGCTGCCCCGGTGAAGGTACAGAGCATTTATGCAGGGGAAAATGATAAAACATTTATTACTGGAGAGAGAGGAGGTAATATGCATAATTTATGCTGTTTTTAGCACAATCATTAGTGATATTCGTGATAGATTTTTTTTCTCCCTTCCTCTCTCTCTCCCCAGCTTTTCATATCTAATAGATGCCGGTGAAATTAATTCAATATCTTACATTTATTTGCCGCTGTTAAAAATTGTGTCTAGGTTCGTAGGTCTCCCACCGCATAGTTTGATTGCAGCTCACAGTCCGGTTTAATTGTGTCCCGTTGAGAACAGCGGTGAATGTTTTAAATGTCACCAAAATAAATGAATATATGAGGTTTGATTAAAGAAGAAGAGGGGGGAAAATGAATCAAGCCAATAAATGACATATGAGCATCCTTCCTCTATGGAAGCCTGGAAGGCAGATTTTATTTAGCCACAGCAAAGAGGACAAACCCATTATAGTGTTCATCACCGGCCTGCACCATGTGATTTGGTGCTCCCTCCTCCTCCTCTTACTCCTCCTCCTCCTCCCCTCCACCAAATTTTAATTTTGCATGATTAGCTTTGCGTCATTAGGCAACTTCATTCAGACACGACGCACGCTAAAATCCTGACAGCTTCAAGACGGCAAATATTTTAGGAGTGCCTGTGTCTCTCTTTCTCTCTGTCTGTGTAGCCTGGCTTTCCTGAAGTGTGAGGGAGATATTAAGAATTGAGTATATGTTCATTTGTGTGTCAAGTATTTGTGCAAGCATTTATTTCTGTCATATTCCCCATTAAATGTATTTTGATTTATTATTCAAAATTTTTTAAATATCACCACAAAACAATGTGTGTCTAGTGCCAGATGCTTTTATTTGTGGCCAAATTCTAGTGATTAAAAACATTTGCCACATTTAGATGCCCCCCCCCCCTCCCATTTCAAAAAGCACCAGGACGTGCATCTCTTTGTATTGCTTCATTTACACAATGAATGCATAATTGCTCCTCCTGCATCCCCCCCCCTCCCTTTTCCTTTCCCCCCTCCCTCTTCTTTAAATGCTTTAATTTGCAGAGAGGGACCGAGGGCTTGATAATGGAAGCGTAAAAAAAAAAAAAAATAGGAGGGAAAAAAGGGGGGGGAATTGTAACAAGAAGAGCCCTAACCGGTGCCTCTTAATCACTTCTAGGTTTTAAATCATGATGATGCAGGAGTCGGCCACAGAGACAATAAGCAACAGTTCAATGAGTCAAAATGGAATGAGCACCCTAAGCAGCAGCCAATTAGAGGCTGGCAGTAGAGATGGGAGATCAAGCGCTGGTGACACGAGCAGCGAAGTAAGCACAGTCGAGCTGCTGCATCTGCAACAACAGCAGGTAAGTTGTGTTTCTCCCCCGTCTCGTCTCTCTCTCTCTCTCTCTCTCTCTCTCTCCCTCTCTCTCTCTCTTTCCCTCTCTCTCCCACTCTGCTCTGCTCTGCTCTCTTCTCAGGCAGCACTGGGCTTTTCTACACAGGCAGGAGGCACTCCGAAATATAATATAGTATTTTTTTAATCTTTTTTTAGTAAAAGAATAAGGCAGTGTGTTTATGGCTGTTTTGTGTTGTTGGTAAATTTTCTGGGTAGTTGTTTGTTTTGCTGGTTGGCTGTTTTGCTTGTAGCTATGGTTTTGTCAGTGTTTTAGAGAGGTGAAGATGTTATATTATGACTGTGTTTTAGTTGGTTATAGGTTTTATTGTGTTTTCTGCTGTTTTTATTGGTATTCAGATGTCTGTGTGTGCATAGAGCACATTACAGCTGAGGCCATGTGAGAGAGAGAGAGAGAGCGTGTGTGTGTGTGTGTGTATGAGAGCGAGCGAGAGTGAGAGAGGGACGCACGCGTGTGTGGGAGCTCCGTACGGAGTCGGTTGGAAGGTGAAGGTGTGTGTGTGTGTGTGTGTGTGTGAGAGAGAGAGAGAGAGAGAGAGAGAGCGATAAAGATGGTGTGTGTGTGCATCTCTGTATGTTAGCATGTGCACGCGCGTGTGTGTGAGAGTCTGTGTGTGTGTGTGTGCGTGTGTGTGTGTGAGTCTGTGTGTCATGGCAGTGCTGTATCCACCAGAGGGCCTCCTAACTCGGCACTAGTTAGCTGCTGGCTTCTTTCACACACAAACACACACACCGCCTCACACACAGATACACACACTCTCACGCAGACACACCAACGGGGGAGAAACCTTTGACCGGGACACTTTTAAAAGACTAATTTGCATGTTCTCTCTCAGTCTCACTTTCCCTCAACTAGGCTTCAAAAAGAAAGTAATTTAGGATTTTTTTAAACATACTTTGAGACAATTTCTTCACTCTGTATGGGACTGACTTCAGAACTGACTTGATAAGGTTGTTTCCTTTTGTGGGGTTTTTATTGCATTGATTTTATTGACCTCTGCATGTGATAATTCAGTTTCAATTGGGCATACACATGCCACAACAAACTAATCTCAAATATCTGTTGCAAATATCTAATACTGATGAATGATCACGTTATTTTTTTTACTTTTATATGCTTTTAGAAATCCATGCTTTATTGTGTTGCTGTTATTGATCTTGGTCAGTGCGAGTTGAGGGTGAATGGACTGCTGGGGTGGGGGGAGGTGGAGGGTGGGCGGTTGGGGGGGCAGGAGTTGTGAAAGTCAGGCGCCAGCGGAGTAGAGGAGTCAAGTGTCTCTCGTGTCTTTTCACGGTGAATGATGGCTTTGACAGTTCGCCAAAAGAGCAGTGGGAGACGAGGTCGGAGGGCTGCGCTTTGGGGTGGATGGGGGACAACGCTGCGGGTTTGTAATGATGCGTGCTGTCCCTTTGGTTTGAAGGGAATTTTCATGCAAGCGCCTATTTGTGTGTGTGTGTGTGAGTGTGCGCACTTATGGAGGCAGCTGAAGCCCTGTGGTTAGTTTGGTCGGGGCAACGCATGCCTGTTTGTGTGTGTGTGTGTGGGGGGAGTGAGCGGGGTGATGGGGGGGTATTCAGTGTAGCAGAATGAAGCATGTCCTGTAGGCCCCTCAGTCCCCTCTTCCATCCCCCATACCCCAATCCCATTCCAACCCTCTCCAGCCTGCAGACCCTACACATAGGCACACACACACACACACACACACACACACACACACACACACACACACATACATCCTCCATCCACGGCACCACCCCCGATGATCCTGCTGGTGGCTACAACGGCATCACAGCACTGAGGCCTCACCCTCCATTCATCACCACTCTCTGCCTCTCCTCTTACACACATACACACACACACACACACCTGATTGGGGTCAATTCTCTCCCTCTCTCACTCATCACTCTTTTATGTTTGAAGGTGCTGGGTGGAGGACTGCAGATAGATACTCACTGCAGAGAGAGGCTAAAACAGATAGAGACAGATAGAGAGCTGGATATAAAGATAGTGTTAAACTGTTGTACCACAGGCCCCCAGTTTAATGCAGTATGCCACAGTAGTGAGCAGGTACATCACTGGTGTCTTGGGATGGGTGCAGAAGGAAAATGAGGGCATTCCTTTGCAGTGATCATTTTTATTTATTTGCATTTTTTAACATGATTAATGTTTTATATATTCCTCATTTAATAGGTCACTGAATGAAAATATAGAGAAGACATAGATTTTTTTCTGTTCTGTTGGTGTTGAGGTAATTCCTAAAGCTGCGTGTGTGAGTGAGTGAGTGAGTGAGTGAGTGAGTGTGTGTATAAATGTAAAATCAGAAAGTCGTCTAATGACAAAGGAAGCTGAGCCGTTAAAAAAAAAAAGGGCCACAGTGTTGAGAGAGAAGAGCGACGTAAGCATAAAGTGTCTAGTTAAGTCTCTGAGATGGACGCACGGCTAAGAGCCCATGGTGGGGGTGGGCGGGGGGTGGAGGGGGGGGTGCTTGACAGTGTGCGCCTTGTAAAGAGGCCAGCCCAAGCCTTCTCCCAGCGCAGAGACAGACACATTGAAATGAGCGGTCCAGCTAACAGGTCTCTGGAGGCTTTTTAAAACAGGGGCCCTGTGCTGTTAACTTCACACACACTTCCTGTGGCGCGCTCACACTCGGTCTCTTCGGAGAGCTGGGTCCAAGGGAGGAGAGGAGAGAAGGAGGGATTTCTTTTTTTTTTTTTTTTTTTCTTCTTTTTTTTTCCAATGTTTGTTAGCACAGGCCCGCGCTGTTTATGAGTTGTTAGTGTATTAATCTGAAATAGGTGTTGATTGTGATGGCAGTGTGTGTGTGTGTGTGTGTGTGTGTGTGAGGGAGTGAATGACAGTGTGCATTTGTGTGTATGCAAGTGTTTGTGTGATCATACATGCTTGCATCCTCGCCTGCGTCTGTTTCTTCTTTTTTTTTTTTTTTTTTTTCATGCGCCCATGTGCAGCTAGAAAATTCCAGTCCACGTCTGCTGCTGTGAGTCCAGATTGAAGGAGGGCTGTTGGGTGTAATTTTCCACCCATATTTGGAATGACATTGAGTGGTCCGGTGGGTATAGAAGCTCCAGTCTCTCATCACGCTGCTGGGGGGATGATTAATAATAAGCACTGATGAATTCTCCACCGTCCCTGTGGGTTCTGCCATTACCTAGCAGCTCCAAAATACCACCTGCAGCTATAATTAGAAAAGCAGCATCTTAAGGTCTCACCGCCTTAGATTTGGCCAAAGGCTTGAAGGACACAGATCAAGACCAAGTTACACAGGAGCGATTTTTTTTCTCTCTACCTTTTGGGCCAGTTTCACATCAAAAATCGTGTGGAAGCATTTTTCTAAGAACACATACATAAAACGGGTTTTCCAAATGTTGCTTTTATTTCGTAGCAAATTCTGTATATATTCTGTATATATTTGGTGTATTTTTGCAATTATGCAGGTCATTGTGTTCAGTGTGAAAGCCACACACTCAGATGTGCATGTATCTGAATAATAACCGTCGTATCACAATTGAATTTCCAGCCCCTAATTTCTGTCAGGGTCTTGTCACCCTATTCCCAAGGTTGTCTAAATAGACCTAATTTGATTTGAGATCACAGATTAGATACCCACTGTATCTGATTGCAATTTGCCAGCTGGAGATATGTATCAGAGCAAATGATGAATGTTGCACAGCCCTAATTACTATGCAAAATCATCACCATAAAAGCTCCCTCATCAAAAAAGAGCAAAAAAATTGTGCTGGGCTCATATTACTAATCAATTCATCATTGGCTGTGGTCAGTCCTGTGTTTTATGACTATGTGCTAAAAGTGTGTGTACATGAAGGCCATGCATTGATCTTTGGATCTATACCATAATGTCCCATAATGGGCCTGTTAGTTGATTACAGAGGCCTGTAGACTTAATCCCGCCAGGGATATCAGTGGGATTGATGAGCCAATACTCAGTACTACTGTCCCCTCTCAATAGGGTAACTGTTGTAGGGAGTGTATATATTCAGAGGGGTTCTGTGTTATGTATTGTGGTCAGGCCAGTCGTATTAACCAAATACCTCTGGATGGCTTTGGGGAAAATCTTCTATCTCTACTACTGCTACTCATCCAGATGACAGACTCAGTAAACTCTAAACAATTTACATATTACAGATTTTATCCTAAATCATATATGCTTTATTTTCCTTGCTATTGTTTGTTTGTCATTTTATTATGCTAGTTGTTTGGTTGCATTTATTTATTTTTATCAGAAATGTGTACTTTGCAGGTTTATTAGGACTGTAACTTATTTACAGTTGCACACAAATAAAATGCACAACACAGTGGTGTAGATTGTGGCAGAGGTCTGCAAGTTGCAGAACTGTTTAGACAGGTTCCTTAGTGGTTTCCCGAGGCGCATGATGCAGCAAAATGCAAACTACCCCAACCCATTTAAATGACTGCAACATTTTGACGTAAATTACAATAAGTGCGCCAAGGTGCCATCTTACTTCTAGGCTACCCCTGTCGCTACACGAGAGCTAGGCAGTGGTCCAACATGAGAGTGACAGCAATTAACCTGCCTGCCTAGCTGTTTAGCTGGAGGAAATAGAAGGGATGAGAAATCTGACAGCAAGTGATGGGTAATTTTTAGGGTTTAGGGGCAAATGAAATTCTCCCCAAAATGAGAGTCACTAGGGAGAAAGTTGCCCCACAGACAAAGGACAAAGTGACTGTGTGTGTGTGTGTGTGTGTGTGTGTGTCCGTGCGTGCGTGCGTGCGTGTGTGCGTGTGTGTGTGTGTGTGTGTGTGCGTGCATGCGCATCCGCCTCCCTCTTATCACCACTCTAGCTTGCTGTTTAGTACAGGTAAATACTCTCTATCTCTGAAACACTCTAATGACACAGAATGTTCCACTACCATCACCTAACAAACAAGCCTCAAGCGTCTCTCTCTCTCTCTCTCTCTCTCTCTCTCTCTCTCTCCCCCCCACAACTGCCTTCCTCTATCTTTCTTCCTGTACTGCATTTGTATGTGTGTGTGCATGTGTGCATATGTATGTGTGTGTGTGCGTGTGTGTGTGGACCACTGGGACTTATAATTACTGTCAGTACGGAGGATGCAGTGCTGGCGAACAGTACACAACAGCTTGCCGAGGCCTCTGTTTGTCTCTGCCTCCATATTTTGAATGCGGCCCACAGGGAAAACACTGCAACATTAAAAAGTCACTGTGATGCTGTTGTATCCGTATCCACTGCAGGATCCGTCCTAACGCTCATCAGGAGAAGGCACACACATGCACCCACACACACTCACACACTCACACACACACACACACACACCTAAGATGCAAATCTGGGCTTTGCCCTTGAGCATAATTTAAAGGCCTAATCACCCAGACTGTCCCCTTTGGATGGAAAAGGGAAGGAGGGGGGAGGGAGGGAGGATGGTGTCTCTCATTTGCACCCTTACACAAAGAAGCTCATTAGGTTTATCTTACAGGCCTGAGATTGCCCCACTCAACTGTGTAAATAAGACACTGGCCCCGGCCTGACGCATCAATCACCTCTCAGGACAGAAGAAAGGCCTCTGCTGAAATATGAATGATTTCATAAAGGAGGCTATTGTTGGTCATCATCATCTAAGTGAAGATAAGGCTGTCCTGGAAAAGGCAGGAGGAGTGTCAGGAAAGCAGCGTTTATGTCTTTTGAAAATTATTTTCCCTTTTAGCGAAAAGACGGCGCTTGCTTGGTGGTCCTTGTATCTGACTTATTTACGATGAAAGCCATAGTTCTTTTTATTTCAAGACTGGCTATCAGCAGACAGTCCCTACAGAACGGTACATACAGGCCTGTGACATATAGGCCTGTGGTTTCCCCCCTTGCGATGACACTAAAGATATAGGGTATGAATGACAGCGTAGCCGCTGTTTGCTCAACCTTCCCCAGACAAAACACAGTATTATTCTATTATCTATCTAGTCGCCACCTCTTCCTCCTCCTCTCCCTCCTTCTCCCCTTCTCTCTCTTTTTTTCTCCTTCTCTTTCTTCAGCTCCTTGAAACCTGGGCTGTCCATCTATGTTTAAGACACATTACATGTGGCCTCCTGGAATTTACAGTGGCGCTCTCCCAGTAACTCCATTTCGTGCGGGAGTCCCCCGAGAGCTGGCGAAATGTCAAGCTGCAAGGTTTGAAAGAGAGACGAGGAGAAAGGGACGGAGAGAGAGAGAGAAAGAGACTGATGGAGATGGAGAGAGGAATATAAGTGAGAGAGAGAGAGCTTGAGAGAGAGGGGGGGGGAGACAGAGTGAAATCTGGTGGAAACAAACACTTATGGGTATTTTATGCTCGAGCAGCTGGGAGCTGTGGTGAAGGCAGAGTGGTGTGCAGGTCGAGGGGCAGCGCAGGTAGAACAAAACAGATCATACGGCGTGTGTGCATGCATGCTTGTGTGTGTCTGTGTTGCGTATACAGGATGTCATGTCACTGCCTTCATGGATGCCACACAGTTCACATTCTTTGACAAGCTATTTTTCTTCTTTATAAGAAATAAAAGGTAAAACTGAAAGGACAACAGTGAATTTCCTCTGGATTTTAGTCACTGACACTTATAGTTGACATCAATCAATCTAGATTAGGCCCTTTGTTTGACCTGAGACTTTTTTTTTTCAGTGTAGCTACTGCTTTAGCCCAGTGATAAGTGAACTGAGCCAGGGTTAACCGCCTCAGTGTAAATAAGAGCCAGCCATCCAGTCACACACTGTGGCCAATAGTCCTGCAGTCTCTAGCCTACCTAGCGCAGGTCAGGATCAATGGCCACTTCACAACTCATTTCCTTTTACGCCTCCCTAACTGCCCCGCTCTGGCTCAGGGAAATAAATGGCACTGGATCTATAAGTCCACTCGCGCGAGCACAAACACACATACACACACGCACGCACACACGTACAAACACACACACTCTGAGGGGACTGAGCAGTCGCTTCAGCTCAATACCCTCCACAATAATTTATTTGCAAACTGCCTTGGTAGTGAATGGCGTCTCATCTTTTGCGGCCTCACAATTGAAAACAGGCATTCTGTCATTGTTTGTTGCCACTCTCCTGTCGTTGCCTTAAACAGAGTACCAGTCATTAATATGGCGGGGTGGAGTGCTGCTGTCACACTCAGCCTGAATACATACATGTAAATGGCTCTGTTTTCCTCTGATGTGGAGTTAACTGGAGGGTAGAAAATACACACTGTACTAAAGGAAGGGGGGGTTGCCTTGCGATGCAGTACGCGGTAACGCATTGCTGCCTGCTTTTCTGCAAATGGTTCCCCTCCCCGGAAAAAAAAGCAAGTGGCTTACAGTCATTTGATAGGCCACGACACCACTATCCATTTAACAGAGCTTAAAAATCCTACATATGCATATGCCCGGGCGTCTTAAGCTGACAACCAAGAGGCAGGATTTGCTAGAAGGCAGCTTTGGAGCGTTGTGAATTTAACAAGCATGTCTAGTATTACAGTTCCTCTCCGCTTTAGCCATGAATAGTAACAAATCAGACTCTGAAACGCCTGCCCGATGGTTTGTTGTGTGTACCCCCCTCCCCTTCTCTAACTAATATTAAAATGACTTCAAATCTGGTTAAGAAGATGACTAGCAAGCAGTAGTAGCATCTTCAGTGTTGCTGGTGCTCTCTCCCTAAAGCTTTCACAGAATCTCACCTAACAGATTCCAGGTATCATCACAGCGAGTTGTTTTTTTTTACACTTGTTAACACTCTCTGCTGCTCCGATTACCTTCATCCCTGACCCATTTTTGAATATATAAATGGCTCTATCCTTCTCCCAAGTTGTTTGTAGCTGTGGCGCTACCAGGCTGCAAGGGGAGATGCTCTTTACACATTGCCTCCAAACACTGTATACATATGTAAGAGGGCCAGCCGGGCTCTCAGGCTTCTACTCTTCACAGCTTTTCATACAAATGCAGTAAATAAGCCCAGGCCATGGGGAATAGACGGCTCCAAACAGACAGACTGAGTGACATGTCACTTAGCACTGGCTTTGGCTCTGCTCACTGCAGGCTTTAGAGCTGAAGCTGCTGGGTTTTGTAGTGCATCAGCTCGGGTCAGGTTCTTCCTTGGCTGTCAAGGTGGACTGACATCTGTATCATTGATGGGATCAGTCGTGATATCAACCATATTGCTGTAGGTCTAAATGAGGGCAACAGCAAATAGTTGATGATGTAAATAGGTGAAAATAAATCCCTGAGTGTAAAATGAACATTTGTGTCAGGGAGGTACGGAGAATAAGCCATACGTTAGCCAGAAGTTAAACTCAATGGAAGTCACAGTAGGAGTCCATTGCAGCAGAGATAGACAAGCCCACCTCTCTCCAGCCAGTGTTGCTCTCAGGCGGCCTGCCATTCCTCATCAAGACTTAACCACTGCTTATTTACCCACACTGGGGACTTAACTCGCCCGAATTGATCAGTGATAGCACTGGAAAGCTGCTTGTTCCACCCTGATAAAAGTGACGCCCATGAGCATATGCAGAACATGCTTTGTGGGCTAGGCGCGGCGCTTCAAGCTTGACTAGACACTAAGCTGATATTGGTTTCACGCTTGAGTCCATGGTGCAAAAGCCTCCAATGGAAACCCAGAGATTTGATTGTTTCTGCATATGCATTTATCAGAAGTTTACATGATAAATATACATTAGCCTGGTGACTTGGCCATGCGTGGTATTGTTTCAGCGATACTATTCTCCATGCATTCCTTTTCACCTGTTTGGACTTCATCATCCAATTCAGCGTGAACATGATAATCATAATTTGTACAAAACTTCAAATGGCTTTCTGGGAGGTTTTTGCATCGTTAGGCTTTCTGAGAATTTCTGTCACAGCGAGAAAACACGTCTTGTTGGCACAAGTTTTAAATGTGTGAGAAGAGAGAATCACACTCTCAGAATCACTGGAAACTGCTTGTTTTTCTTTTCACTTTATCCATATCGGTTGTCAGTTACCAGTTTGCCAACCAGCTTCTATCTGTACCATGACATAATTCTAAGACCAATATTTGAGGTCCCTGCAGTATGTGTAATATAACCCCTGTCCCGCTTTTGGTTTAGTCCTGACTTAATGTTGTAATGCCTTCACCATAGGCCTAAATGATATGTCATTTATCTTTCATATAGATTTCAACCAGAGGTTTTATTTTTTTAATAACCAGTGTAATTGTTCTGTCCTTGTATGGAGTGCTATGAAGGGAGTGATCATGCTTTTGGCACATTCATCAAAGCCTGAGAAAAAAAAATGCAAAAAGGAGGCCCGTTTCTCACATGGCCAGACTAAGTGAGCGACAGAGTGATAAATTTTCTTGTTAGGAGAAATTACATCCACTAACTTGAGCTACTTCAGCATGAAATTGAAAAAGAAGCATTTCTTGTGAATTTCCATTCTTGATTCAATGAAAGATGTAGATTAGCCCTTTGGAAAAGGGCGGGGAACAAGAATGAAACTAAAGAAGTATGACTTTGTTCACGCTTGCTTGTTCTGAGAAGCGTGATATAGGATGCTGTTGGAAAAAGCTTTGTTTATGGAAGCAAGGCTCAGTCAGCCAGGTAGCAGTCAAGGAAAAATAATTCACGTTTGTGTGTGTGTGTGAGTGCTAGGGAGTAAGAGTATGTATGAATGCATGAGTGCCGGTCTGCTTGTGGTGTACATTTACGTATTCACACACACGCCTCAGTGCATTTATATATCTTTATCAATGGGACTCGCTTAGCCTCTCTGCCTACCACAGCCCTAATCACAGTCAGTGCCCATGATAGCTCGCTCTTTCTGTCTCTTCCTCACACCTCAGTCTCTCTCTCACACACACATACACAAACACACTTTGCACAAGGCCCAGCTCAGTCGAGCAGCCTGTTCTGGTGAAGGTGGGGGGTGGAAACACTGATTGATAGACGCTGGGTGTCAGAGTGGAAGGCAGATAACTATATCTTCCACAGCTCACTTAAAGGTCAAACACACACCGCCGTAATTGGAATATTCACAAGACAACCACCGAGGTAGAATGCAGGATAGAGGAAAGAAAAAGACAGCAAGGAGGAGGAGGGCAGGAAAGGATAGGTGCTCCATAAGAAAAGAGACTGGGAGAGAGAGAGGGGAGGGAGAGTGACGGAGATCCATGGCCCCTCCAGAGGCAGATGTAGTGGCTATTAACCGGGGTGATCTTTGGCGGGAGCGCAGTGTTCATTGAAAGATCCATCACCCTCAACGGGGGGCGACCTCAGTGAGGTGACTGGGGGCTAATGGCACGACAAGGTAGCCATGTAAACTCAGGTAAACTGTGATAGCCATCACACAACCAAGGTGGAAGCTTTGGCAAGTCTGTCCTGTGTTGCTTCAGTGACTGGGAACAGAGATCGATCAAGTTTAAAGGAGATTTAACTCTCTTTTTTCCTCACACACATTAGTGAAATTGAGAAAAAAAAAATCCACAGCAAAATCATATGTGTTAATTTAATGTAGAAAAAAAATGAATAGGATGCCAGGATGAACTCTGATTCCATCAGAGTTCACTTAACACTTTTGATAGCTGTGAACACCAGCCGCAGAGCCATATCAGCATATCATCCTTTATCATTAATAATTGTCTCTGAAAAATCAACACTTATTACCACAGGGACATCTTCTGTTTACAGTATGGGCAAATATGTTGTTTGCAAATTGTAGTTCATTCTCTGTTAACACCACAGCAGCAGACTAAGTTCAGGGTTAGCCATGCAGCGGGTGAGGCGAGGTCATTACAGCTAAGGTCAGAGTGCTTTCTCATCGACCCCAGGAGAGGGTAACACTTAGACTCAGCACTCAACCTGAGCTCTTCAGGACTAGACAGACAGACACTCACACTATTGACCTGCAACAGCAGAGCCCCCAAGACAGAGCCTGGCGCACACACACACACACACATACACATGCATTCACTAAACAGGCATAGAGGCTTAGGAAGCTCGTATTCAAGTACATACACACACATAGGCACACACGAACAGACACACACTGGCCCTGGTTCTCTAAATGATCTCAACTTCTTGTGTTATATTTGCTGACAAACGATGCTGTTGTTGGTATGGATTTTTTTTTTGTGTGTATGGTGTGTTTGTGTGTGCGCGCATCTCTGTGTTTGTGTATTGCATGTGTATCTTTATGTATGTGCATGTGTGCTGTATGTACAGGGCACGTATGTGTGCTTGTGTGTGTGAGTGTGCATTCATCATTTCAGCAGCCTCTATTGGTATTGGCATTCTGCACAAAAACACATCTTCCGTGGCTGCTTGTTCTCCGGTGCCACAGTCAGATCGCTAGTCGCCTCTGGCCATGTTCTTTAGAGTGGGAGCCTCTTAATAAGGCCTTGTCAACAAAGGCAGACACAAGCTCCATGGAAAACAACTTCATTCTGCCTCCCCTCCACACCATGAGAAAACTCCAGTTTTCACAGAAATACTGCAGTGTTCAAGCTCACTGAATAGTTAGACATACTTTTCACAGCTATAACTCATTTTTATTAATAGATTAACATACTGTCATACAGAATGTAAGGCTGTACAGTTCACAACTAGGTCAAAACTTTGGTCTATTTATTTATGTTTTGTGTAAAAATAACTAGAGCACTCTTTTCACCTATAATCCTTTGTACATTTTACATTTAAAGGTCTAGGCAATTCAGCTGAAGCCTTTATTCAAAAAGACTTATAAGGAGTGAGATGCTGGGCATTCATGGTGCAAGTATACTTTGCCCTCACACTTACAGGACAGTCTCTCTAACCTCTAGGTCTCTCTTCTGCCCAATCCATGATTAAGTAAACGTTGACTGTTTATGGAATGATTATGTGAAGTTTTCTTTGCTATAAAGCCGTTGCTGCCCAAAGCCCTTCCTTCCCATTCCGCGCTCCTTTTTTTTTTCCACTGGGCTCAGCCCCCGCTCCAAATGAACTGTGGTCGGTCTGAATGCAACATTTCATAGCAGGTATTCATCCAACTGTGTGACCTCCATTCTCCTGGAACTGTGAAAAAGAGATGGATCATAATCACCTGAAGAGTAAATCAAGCGCTTCAGGAGAGAGAATGAGTAGACGAGAGAGAGAGTGTGTGTATTTGTGTTTTGCAGGGTCGGGGGGATGCACAGTTGAACAGTCATATCTTATGCATACATACAGTCACACTGTCCCTCTCAAACACACACACACACAGACACGCACAAATCATGCTTTCTCCCCTGTCCCTTCTTCCACCCATGCACTAGCCTCCCTGTAGTGTCAGTGAAGTACACTCCCCTTTCTCCCTCTCTCTTTCTCCCTCTCTCCCTCTCTCTCTTTCTCCCTCTCTCTCTCTCTGTCTCTGTGTTTCTTTCTCTCTGTCTCTTTGTGATAGTAGATTGTGGTAGCGCTCAGTTCTTGGGCTGTAAAGGACTTCCCTAAGAGCAGCGGCAGATAAAGAGCGCTGCTGAATGGGCCTGCCGTCACCTTATCTAAACCCAGTGATACAGTGCAGTTGAAAGTGAAAGCTTTGCTAAAGCCACCAGGAGAGAGAGAGAGAGAGAGAGAAGGAGAGAGAGAGGGAGGTGTGGTGGGGGGCCAAATTGAATTTCATAAGTGCATGGAAAAGATGCACTGAGACAATGTCAGAGGTCTGGGAAGAAGAGGGAGGGCTGAAGAGCAGAACACATCTGTTAGAGTGAGGGAGAGTGGGAACAAAATTGACAATATGTTGGCAGTATACAGTGTAGAAGTCATTTTTGGTGATCAAGCAAATAAGAAATTACTTAATTAAGTGGTAAGACAGATTATCGGCAGTTACCTTAAACACAGCAAAAGTTACTACAGTCAATTTCATGGTCAGACATTCAAATCTAATAAGAATGGCCAAGATGCAGGTTTTCGTTACGACAAGGCACTCTTGTTTGTAAGTTCACCCCGGTTTGGGGGTTCTGTGGCAAAGTTCAGCTCGCAGATTGCTGGCAAACTGTAAACTATTATTCTCGCTTGCTAGAACAGATATTTCCTTGTATTTGCATGGAATATCCATGGTGATAGCAGCGGGAGGTAGGAAGTTAGTGAATGTTAGCGGTTGCAGTGAACGATGGCAGCCCGTACTCTGTGTTATTGCTGGCATGGCCTCCCAACCTCTCCGCAGACACATGCATATTGGCGCGTATGCGTTCTTCTTTCCCGCTCACAGACACAAACACACACACTTTCTCTGTGATGGGCAAAACAGAACCATGTTTTGTCTTCTTTGCTGGAAAAATAAGTGTGAGGTTACACAATGGAGCAAGACACCACCCCCCCACCCCACCACCCCCCTCCACATCCCCTCCCACTCTCCTCTCCTATACGAGCTCTTGCTTTCTTCCTGGGGTAGGAGCGAGCGAATTCATCTCCTCAATCCTCCCGGGAGGGTGGAGCTATGCAGCTCTGTTTACTGTGGCAGAAAGTTAATATAAATTTTCATCAGTGGGGGAAGTTTACACATATGATTCTATTTGTCCTTCATTATTAGCACCTGAGACTGGGGCTGGGGAGGCATAATTGTCTACAGACACAGGCCAAATAGATGCAAGGGAAAGGCAAATAAGCACACCCCAAAATAATTTGATGCTTGTGTGTTACAATCCTCCACCCCGGGAATTCTTAATCTAGAGAATCAATAAACAAGAGGGGGGGGGGGGAGACGTGGGAGAGAGAGGGAAGAAAGACAGAAAAGATGAGAGGAAGAAATGAATAATGTGATATCAGTAATGGATATGTGGAGAGGGGGAGCGAGAGAAGAGAGCTAAGAGGGGAGACAGTCGAAGTTCAGTTGAATTCAAAGTGCTGTGAGGAGGTTGAGCAAAAGTTGAAGAGAGGAAGCGATAAATATGAAGGGTTTCATTCCAAAACACCTATGGTCCATTTTAGAAAAAAACAACAACACTAGAAATGGCCACAAGACAGGTAATAAATTCACTAATATTTTAATAGCGAGTCTTACTTTAATTCCAGCAATCATCTCATCAAAGTAGATGCCACTTTTCTCATTTTGGGATGAAGCTCTTCATATGGAGAGAGAAACTGAGGTAGCTGCAAATCCTGAGATAGAGAGTTTTTCTGTCTGGCAGCAGACAGAGCAGAGCGGGACACAGAAGCCCATTGTTCTGCTGGATAGCTTTCCCTCCGTCCCGCGGCCCGAACAGATTCTCCATGGACTTCTCCCTCCCTTTCTCTTTCTCCCTCGCTCCCTCGTTCACTGCAGACTGTTGATTTATTGAGTCATACATAAAAATGCTCATTACTCCTACATCCTTTTCCAATTCTCTGTTTTTTTCTCTTTCACTGGTTAGGTTGTGAAGAGTTGTGAGTTAGCAGTCTCTCGCTCTCTCTCTCTAAACTAAATACGGAGATGATAACAATAATATCTTCTTTTACTTCTTTCATTCACTTCTTTATTTCTCTTTTACTCCCCCTCTCTCAGTCACTCTCTCTCTCTTTGTTGCCCACTAAAGCCTTGTTGACCACACTCCCGCCGTTTACCTCTTGTTTGTCTTGCCTGGCTTTACTTGCATTCCTGTCTCAACTCCCCCTGCTACTGTCTGTCTCTGCAACTGCTGTCGCAAGGTGTCATTATTTTTTGCTATAATGCTTTTCCTTTCTGAGGATTCAGCCAAGCAGAGACGAAGATCCGGGCGTATTGTGCTCTGTGTGGGCTTTGTGGAGGCGATAAGGGAACTGAACTTGCAGCCATTGTGGAGGCGCCGGCACGTCATCGCCAGGTCTGACCTTTATGAAAGGATAGGAATCTTTGTACTTGCGTGCCAGAGTCACTTCAGGTGAATGGGATCAATAGCAAGCAAAGAGGCCTACACATGTCAGGCATTGGTTTGATCCTGTAAAATTCATATTAGTTGCGTTAATTTAGCATGTAGTAAAAAGTAACGAGTGTTAAAAAACCACATGCTAAAAAAATAAGGATGAAATGTTTTTTATGCAAGATATAGGTCAGTTTTACTCGAAAGTGTAAAAAAGTGCAAAGTTTCTTTTCTGTCTTAGTTTTAGGTGGAAGATCAGCATATATAGAGTCTGACAGTCCCGAATTACACATAATTACTGCTAATGTTATCTTTTTTAGATAGTCAGTTGCCAACTTCAACTTATCCGTCTCCAGCTCCAGCCTCTGCCACCATAGACATCATGCCCCCACCCTTACTTTGCCTCACCACCCTCTCCAACACAATGCTTACAAAACAAGCACAGCAATGGGGTGACGCATCATTTCGTGGATTGTAGCTTTAATGGACACATATCGTCACAACACAGGGATTTAACCCGTGTTACAGGACAGTTTCTCTAATCACTACGCCGCCCTGCCACATCCCCACTCCTGTTCCATAATTGTACGAAGACTAGTGAGAACCCCTGCCGCTCACGAGTCACACTTTGCATGTTTTTATGAACTCAGTGCGCTCTCAGTCCCCACTTTTGTATTCAGGCTTTGTACAGGACATCTCATCCTTCTCCCCTCCTCTTCTCATCTGTCTATCCTCTCCAGCCAGCCCCTCCAAATCCGTATCCATCCATCCATCTGCCCTGAATCCACTTATATAAGGAGATAGGGTGTAAATATTTTGGTGTGTAGTGTCAGCGCCTATCTCCCCGCCAGCCGCCCGCCAGCCTCAGTCCAATCAGCCATGTTTGTTTGTTCAGCTTAAACTGTTTGTGCCTTGTTTTCCGTGGCATGCGACTCCCTCCGGCTTGATAAAGTGTCACACTTTTTTCTTTTTCCCTCCTCCTCCTTTTGCTTTTTTTTTCCTTCCCCCTCCTCCTGTGTCTGTCTATGTGTGTTTCCTGGAAGGGAAGATAGATAAGCCTGGTGGTGTATGTGTGTGTGTCTGTGAATGTGTGTGTGTATGTGTGAATGTGTGTGTGTGTGTGCGTACCAGCATCTGTGGGAGTTGTCAGGGCTGTCAGCATGACTGGAGTTGTTCTGGCCGACAGCCTAGTGTTGAACAGCAGCCCTTTACTCACACACACACACATACACACGCACACATGCACACAAAACATCTGTTCTACACACTAGAAAAAGTACATTATCGTATTGTAACCCATTACTTATTGATCAATAATTAATACACTATGTTTACAGCTACTTTGTGAAATATCAAAGCATCCTACACAGGCCACAGAGCTGAGCAGAGGTACCTGTTGAGGGCAGCTTATTTCATACCTATGTCATCATTCCAATATCCGCTATATACCCTAATGACTACAACTCCCAACCTAACCTGAGCTGCACTGTCCAAACACAATGTCACGGTTCCTCAGATATATCCAATTCCAATGTCATGGCTGCACATCGCGCAGTCTCTAGGTGGATTTGAAAGAGTGACATTCCTGCTAGATAACTTATTTCTCGTTCACACCCCCTCAACTCCGCCAGACACAATAAGCAATCTGGAGATTTGTAATGGTGTGGCCCGCTATGGCAGGGCCCGCTAATGTATTTCATGCTTGTTTAAGATCTCGGTATGCTCCTTACAAAGGTGCATTGTGATGGGTGTTCCTTATTACCCTGTTCTGTGTAGAGTCTAAACACCGGGGCCGGGAGAGTGAAGGATGGTGGAAGGGAGGGAGGGACGGATGGATGGATGGCTGACACATGTTTCTTCAGTTCTCTCTCTGTCTTTCTCCCTCCCTCCCTCCCTCTCTGTCAAGTCTCTTCTCTCTCTCTCCCTCTCCAGTGATCTCTGCATGCCTATTAATGTAGCAGAGGAATGCCTGTGTAAACATTCTTGTTTCTCAGTCCGTTTCGCATAATAGTTGCCTGTATCGCCTTTCTCCTGACCTCGCTATCTGAAACCAATTACACCAGATCCATTTGGGCTGAATCTTATTTTCATAAGGATCCCCGTGTCGCGGTCTCGGTCGCTCTGTGTGTTATTTTCCCCCTCTTTCTTTTTTTCCTCTTTTCCATCCTCAGTGATGGATATCAACATCAAATATGCCTCTGAGTGCCTTGTTATTTATGTAGCAGGGCCCGACTCTTTCGAAGCCTCTCTCTCCCTCTCTCTCTCTCTGGTGCTCAAGAATGTGTCACATTGTGCTGTTTATACAATGTGTGCATTAATGGACAGGGGATGTCATTTTTCCATGCATAGCAACCCAGGTTAAATAGGCGGCGCGCCTGCACTCGTCTGTGTTTTTGTCCGCTATACCAGCTCTTCAGCAAACTTTTGATGACTTTCCTTGGCATTTGGCGCTTTTTGTGCTTTGAGATGAGCTTCAGCCTGCCGTCTGTGTGGAGTGGGAAGTGGGTGGCACAAATTGGTGCTTTTTGCTGTAATGGCTGAATACTCAGAGCCAGTGAAAGTGAAGGGACAGGGCCTTTTCTTTTTTCTTTTTTTTTTTTTTACCTTCCACATCGTCACAGACTCTTAGAAAAATGGAGCTGGCTAACCTCGCTTCCACGGAAGAGGTGACAGACAGCTTCAGGCGTGACAAACCACCACTGGAAAAGTTTGGCCGGTGTTGATAAGCTCTGTGTTATGTTTGGAAAAGTACACTTTATGCAGTCCGACCAGACTTCTTCTCTAATAAGCATGGCAGAGTTGATCTCTCCACTTCTAGCCGTCACCCCTCACCCCCCCCATCCACCCCGATATTTGCCAGACGTGGATATTGGAAGCGCTGTTAAAAAACATCTCTTTCTTGTTTACTCTTGACCGTGTGTGATATATCGAGTGGCTCTCTTGACTTTGGGTATAAAACGGTGAGTCGTTATTGATTCACAGATAGATAAACATTTCCTCCCGACCGCTACGTCGGGCTGCACTCATCACCCAGCCATCCCCCTAACTACTGTGTGTGGAACTCAATAAGCCTTATAATTACTTTGATTCACCAATCATGGTTAAATTAATTAGCCACCGTGTTTTAATTAGCACAGTGATTGGCTGAGCGTCTGCATTCTAGGAAGTTGTTTTGTCTTTTGCGTGCAATCGGAGGCGGTCAAAGTCAAACATCGTTTGATTTCCCACCCGTTTTGAAAAATTTCTCAGTCCAAAAACACAAACAAAACCACTTGCATCTGGCAGGGTTGGAGATTGAAGTTGGGCTCAAGTGTTTGTGAGTATGTGTGTGTGTGTGTGTTCTGAAGTTTAAGTCCATGGCTCTGCTAACACATCTCACATGCACACACAGACACACACACACGCATGCACACACACACACACACACATACACAAACCGGTGGCGACTGGGCTCCTCTTACCAAGGAGACAGATCAATGCAGTTAGGACCCAGCGCCAGTGCAATGTGTTTGTTTGCTTTAGTTCAGAAAGCCTGGCTCCTCCTGAGCAGCCAGACAGACAGCACCCCCCCACCTCCCCACCGCCCCCCCAGCTCTGTCTTTTCATAATTGATCAGGGGGGTGGCTGCTTTCCCCCAGGGGTTAAGACGTGGCAACTTTTTTTTTTTCTCCTGCCCCCCTCTCTCTGCCTCACACCCTCTTCCCCTTTTCCTCTCTCCCTCTCTCTCTTCTCTCCCTTTCTCTCTTTGCTGTCTGCCTCTCTCTCCCTCTCCCTCTCTCTCTCTCCTCTGTCTCCTCCTCTTGTTTGCTCAGGATCTCAATGTACTAGTTCAAACATTGTTCCCACCAGCTGGCAGAGCCGCGCCATATGCACGCCCTGTCAAGGCAGCTGTTGTCATGGATACTGGCAAGCACCAGAAAATAAAACAAGCGCCCCTGATTCCTGAAGAAGAAGTGTCACTCTCCATCTGAGTTTTTTTTTTTTATTTCCTTCTTCTTCTTGCTTCTCCTCCTCCTACTCGTCCTCTTCTTTTTTCATCAAAAAAGAAACACCTGTGAAGTTGTTGTGTTGTTGTGTGTGTGTGTGTGCGCGTGCGTGTGTGTTTTTTTTTTTTCTCCCACTTGATGCTTGTGGGCCTTAAGGATACGGGGTACGACTGTGTGGAGTAGCAGCAGAAGCAGCAGCTGTGCACAATGTTCTTTTCTGCCAGACTCTTTCATCCGTCTGTTCTTGAAGAATCGGAGTGAGGCAGCTAGCCCAGCCGCCGCCGTACCTGTGATGCCGGAGCTCGCTCGTCACACATATACACACAGCTAGGCGGGGGGGGGGGGGGGGGGGGATCTGTAATCCCATCAAACCCCAGAGAAATAGATCACGCCACATCCCAGCCTCTCCGATTCTTATCATCTCGACGTCTGGCAAATACATCAAAGGGTGTTGATGACAAATGTTTTACATTTTACGAGTATGATTTTTCTAATTCCTCTTGCCATGTGTAAACAGCTGTGAACCAGTTTCATCAGGCAGGGAAGGGGTTCTCTCTCTCAGTCTCTCTCTCCCTCTCTCTCTTTCTCTCTCTCTTTAGTTCTCTTTCTCTCTCTGTCGCTCTATCACTCGTCCTCTGCTCATAAGCACCCTTAATGCATAGTGTAAAACCTGGGCTGCTAGTTAATTCACTCTAAAGGTAATCTGATGTTGATTTTGTCAACTTTAATTACAGCTCCCGGGGACACTTCACATGGCGCTGCCTCTACTTCAAATTGATATTATGAATATGCAAATGTGGCGGTAATTTGCAGAGAGAAGTGGGTATTTCAGTTGAGCACACACTAGACAGGTCAATTCTACTGACGCTTAGCTTTTTTTTTTTTTTTTTTTTCTCAAACCCACCACCCCCTCCACCCTCTTCTTCAAGGGTGCTCTAGACAAACTGTATTTATCCTTGATCACAGCTCTGTGAATTATTACTAAAATGTATGTGCAACGTGGTGTTAATCACGCCAGAGTGTGTTGCTGAAAATACCAGGTGATATTTGACAGGGTTTTCAGTCGGAGATGGCTGTTTTGTCCCTGAAAATTTGAATTAGCTCTGCTGTCAGCTTCAAGAAATCTAATAGTTGCTATCTTCTCTATCTCTTTTCCTCCCTCCCTTCTCCCCCCCCCCTCTCTCTCTCTCCCTCTCTCTCTCTCTCTCCCTCTCTCTCCCTCTCTCTCTCTCTCTGTCTTTTGTCTTGCGTTCTTTCCTTTCTTCCCAGGCTCTACAAGCAGCGAGGCAATTACTCTTGCAGCAGCCAGGCAGTGGCCTGAAATCTCCAAAGAGCCAGGACAAGCAGCGTCCACTGCAGGTAAAGCAGCTCCCGGTCTAATCTCTTAAGTCCATCCATAATACATGCTCCTCCGAAAAGAAGATTTCCTCTGTTCCACAAGTGTGTTTGATTTGCCAACGCAATCCTCGGACCTGTCATTGGAATTCTAAGCCTGGACGAGGCGGTCCCCAGGAAGCTGAGCGTCACACAGAGACAGGAAAAACACAACAGAGATAGACCTCAGAGACCAAAGTTTCCCCCAGAAGTAACGGCGCGGTTTTGTCGTCCATACATCGATTTTCTAGTTTTACATTTTTTTTTTTAATTCTCAGCAAGAGGTTTAAAAATATGTGACGCGTATTACATGGAAAATAATTAATACATCCATGTGTCTACAGGTTAAATGGTAGGAGGACACATTGGGTGTGGTCTTTATATTTTTATACAGTAGATCCATAGTGTTGTTGACACTGGAAGATCCAGATGTTAGTTATTATTTGAAAGACATGTCAGCCTGACTAGTGGGTTGTACGGACAGCTAATTTTAACTGCCTGTCATTTCCACTCTTCAACGCTAATTTACCTTATTGACTCATAGAGCTGTCTATTTCTGTTGTCAGTGATTTGGAAAAGGTCACACTTGTACACGCACACACACACATTCACACACAAATAGTTGCACATTCACACATATATACACACTCACACATTGCAGCATCTGCTGCCTGCTATCCTCTTCCTTCCCCGCCGTTAAGATTTTCCTCACACCACAGAGTCTTTCATTCTGCTCATTTAAGTCAACAAGACAGTTAGTTGGTTTTCCTGCCTCAAATTATGTAAGGCTCCTTGACATCTGCTCCATGTTTTTATTTTATTCTTTTTATCAATTTATTTTTAGGCGTTCAAAATTGAAGTGTGAGAGTTTGTGCCCTCCACTCCGCTAATAAGTACTATCAAGGAGCGGTGGTTTACCTCATTAGGGGCTCTGTGCATTTCATTAAAGACGGGGAAATTGGCGTTAACCTCACCCGTTAATATTTTCACCGAGTCTAACAATGGCGACACCTTCAATTGGAGTCACACCCCTGTGTACCTAATTACGCACTGGCGAAGAGATAAGGTTGGCAAAGGTGCAGTCACGCTTTTGCATTTAAATAATTCAACTCACCCTCGTCAAGAGTGTTAATATAATCAGCTTATTAATACACAGTCGCATTGGAATTATAAATATATACTTCTGAGGGGTATTTTATTTAGTTGTTTGTTTGTGTGTTTAGTTTTTTATTAATTTGTGGGAATTATTACTATGGTCATGGGAAATATGAATTGTTCATCAAACAAAAGGCCGCCTACCACTCTGCAGCTTATTGTTGGGGTCCATTGCACTTTTTCTGTTTGAGGTTCCGTATGCTGAAGCGAATAGATTCAAACAAATGGGAGCCTGATCTACAAATGCCTGCATAGTCACCCAGTGCAATACATACATGGCAGGAAGAACAATATTGGATGAGAGCAGTGTGTGTGCATGATAGCCGTCAGCCCATGTCCAAGCCCCTGCCTCTAATAATACCAGCAGATGGTAAATATTGAATATTTACATTTGCTTACTCCATCCTAGCCTCGCGTCGGCGATATGAATCAATATGAATCGGAGGCCCGGCGAGCGGCCTGTCCTCAGCTCCAGCTAATCCATCTGTTGATCCAGCCTTTATTAACATCCTCACCTCTTTGTTCCAAAAAAGTCTCCATGCAGGGCATCTTAGGAGAGGCATTGCTGAATATCCCATGGTCCTCAAGATTTACACACCAGCACAAACAGGACCCAATACATTCTGGTTCAAGCATCACTTTTACAGTAGAGCTGTGCTGCTGTGTGCTCTTGAATACGCCCATTACAAATGCCATTTTATCTGTGATACTCCATTGTCTAAATATCAGTATAAAGCGGTGGAAACTCTTATTTGATTAAAATACCCTATTGTGCTCTCTGTTCCCCCATCTCAGCACTGGAGGTTTTTTAATACTCCTGTCTTAATGGAGTTTACCCAATAAAGCAGCATTATTTACCTGGATTATAAGGCCACAATGGCTGCCATGGTGCCATGTTTTATTAGCTTCACGGCTTGATAAGAGTCATTGGCAATCAAGCTACATGTTTTCCACCGGAGGAATCAAGAAGATTGATCCCCTTGTATGATTAGCACAGTAGAAAGTAGGAAAGGGATTAATATTACCATGACATCCTGCTTATGGCAGAGACACTGATAAATCCTCCGCCAGTCTTTTTTCCCCTTCTTCTCTCTTCTTCGGTATTTAAGAGCGGGAATGATCCATAGATCATGGCATGTAAATTATTTAGTACACAAGCATCTAAGTGCTTCAGCTTGCAGTTTTAATTACGCGTATTAGCAGCTAAAGGCTCTCGCCTGACTAATTCTATCCTCTCGCTCATCGCTGCGTCTCAGTCGTTGACGACGCGCAGGCAGGCAGCTATGGCATTCACATGCATGCGCACGCACACACGTAAAAACACAGTCTCACAAACACACATACAAACACACACACACAAGCTGCTTCTCCACATTTGCGTAATGTGACAGGTCTATTATTACACAGTAAGCCCACGGGAGCACTCAATAAACACCTATTTCTCCCTGTAAATCCCCCTGCCTCCGCCATGCTGCTTACACGGATCTCCCAAGGCACACAACACCCTCTCGTCTCCGCTCCGCTCTCCTCCTCTCCTCTCTCCCCTCACTCTCCTCTTCTCTATGGCAATATCCCCCTCTGAAAGGCATTTATACACTGACATTTGGAATACAAATAAAGAAACGCGGACGAGGAGAGGCGGGGAGGATTACAGAGGCCTATGAATCTGACAATTGTTTCACTCACACACACACACACAACTCATATACACATAGCCAACACTCAGTACAAACACACACACACATACAAGCACAATGACAATCACTTCACAAAGTCATCTCATGTTGTCAGATGCGGCTTCATTTAGACCTGGTCTAGTTTGTTCATGGCTCTGTTGTGCACATTGATCATTATTGATAAGCAATGAGGCTGGGCTGGACGTTTAGCAGCTCAGCCTCTCATGCTTAGGCGTTTAACACACAGTGCACTGACAAAGCGATTGGTAGGTAAGCAGGTTGGGAGGTACAGTGCTCCACATTTGGAGGTATGAGTCAAGATACACTAGGCATCCCAGATACTTCACCGTAGCAGGTGCTAGGTGTTTAGAGTGAAGGGTTGAGTAGACATACACACACACTCAAACGCACACGACTATTTGACCACATCTCCTCCTCTGGTGTCACCCCGAGGCTCCCATTGTGACACAGTCACACCCCCTATATGTCAGGAGGCGCATATAAAACAGCTAGAATGACCCTTAACCCTGTCTTGTGAGTTCGTCAGATGGAGGACTTGACAGTGTGAGGGGGCATTAACGAGGTCCTCTCCCACACAGAGCTGCAAATGAACAAAGCAGCTTCCTCTCCCGCTAGGTGTGTAAGTGTGTAAAAGGGAATGATGGAGACAGCAATGGCCTCCCCCACTATACACCCCAGACAAAAGGATCAACGGGTGCGGTTGAGATCGGCTGTGCCCCCCCGCGCTATTAACAAGAAACTACTCCCTGACCCCTCCTCCCATTGACTTACACCCTCTAGTTAATGCTCACTCCTTAGCCATTCAAAACCTAAGCGCTGGCAAGTGTGATCTGCGCCTACCACACTATCCAGCTGTGAATGCATTTTGACAAGACTAATAACCTCAGTCCCAATGCTTAGCTCCAGCTATGTGGAATATAGAGTGGAAATATTTTAGGTTTTATGTATGGTTTATGGATGAGGAGAGATGTTGATTTTGGCCCGTTACATCTGTTTTCTGTAGATTCTACAGCTTTCTGCCCCGGCCAATCAGATTGGTTGTGGGCACTGGGCCGTCCTGGGAGTGTCACACTTTTAAAGGTCAGGTCCACACATTTCACCACTGAGCCAATATCACAACATCTCTGTAGCCACGCTCATCTGCTTATTGGCTTTCATCCGTAACACACAGAGATGCAGGGAAAAGGGCTGTGACGCTAGGCTTGAGTATAGGTTAGCTAACTTCAGCGTGCGTGGCTAAAGGATGGTAGTTCACATTTACATTTATGAATATATCTTTCCACTGCATCCCCTCTGGTCGGATCTCAAAATAGAGAAAAATTATCACAGCGAAGGGAAAAAAGAGAGGGGAAAAATATTTTGTTATTCATGAGGAAAACTTCTGTTGACTCTGAGAGAGAGAGAGAAGAAAAAAAAAAAAGTGTCAGCACATTTTTAGTCAAACACCCTTGGTTACTGCTTTTGTAACCAGAAAACAAGATTTTTTTTTTCTCTCCCCATCTCCCTCCCTGCTTCTCTTTTTTCCTGCATTTACAACACCTACAGGACAAGATTGCTAAATTGCGAGGACAGAGCAGGTTCATCATTGTGATGCAAAAGAAGTTGAAATGCAACCCCAAGGCGAGGTAGCCGAGTTTGGGGGATCGAGAGAAAGTGAGAGGGAGGGAGGGATAAAAAAGTAGCTCAGACCTTTGATGTAGCAGCAACAAATTTACCTTGTGACAGAAGATACATGGGCGCAATAAACGAGTTATACCAGCCCTTACACATGCAATCAGATGATTCTGGCCAGGGTGTTAATTGGATCCTAACCGGCAGATCTGATACGCCTTGGCCCCGGTGGTGAGGGGGAAAGCCTTTCCAAGTGATGAACTATAATTCACTGAGCTGCTTGAAGCACTTGTAATTTACTGTGTGTCACTTGATGAAGAGGCTGATCCAGTGGAGGCCATATTACCTGCAACATCAGAGGGAAGCGTCTCCCCCCTCGCTCTCACTTGCGCTCTCTCTCTCACTTTCTTTCTTTCTATTTCAGCACTCTCCTCTCTCTGCACTCTCTTCTTCGATTCTCTCCCTCCCTCCATCTGTCTCGCTCATTTACTGTTGAAGTATGTACACCTGCAGGGAGGCATCAGTAGGGAATGAAATGTGCCAGTTTAACGATAAAAGTCTAACAATTTGTTGTGATAATGACACAAACAATATGCAGAAGCAATATCATGCAGCTACAATGGTGTACAGTACTTTCAAGAGGCTCATCTTAATCAATGACTATCTATGTAGAGATAAATCAATATGGAAATTGGGCTAAGCCCATCCCAATCTCCTCAGGCTTTTTATTAGAGGCTTTTACATGATGGGTCTTTATGTTATGATAGATTGCACTTCCCATGCACTGCTGCCAAACTGCCACGGAAATTGATTTGGGAAAACATTCAGTAATCTACTTAGCTCCGGTCCTGACAATCTAGAGTATTGATCTCCTTAATCTGAATACACGACATGTGTTTGAGAGTGTGTGTGTGTGTGTGTGTGTGTGTGTGTGTGTGCGTGTGCGTGTGCGCGTGTGCGTGCGTGTGCGTGTTGTTTTTTATGTTTCTACATAATAAACACGTTTTCTTCATGCATACCAGAGACTCTTGCACTTGCGAGTCACTCACCAGGCCAGCTGCTCGGTAGTCCTGGTGGTCCTTGAGTGGAGAGTCCTGGCTATCAATAATAGTGTGGCCACCATTGGCAGTAATTGGCTAGTAAATGAGCAGTGTCAGCTGAAAGGGAGTTGAGGGGTCAGAAGTCCACAAGCTCTGAGGGGGGTCTGAGTTTGGGGCCCTGTGCCCCTGGGAAGCCCAGGAGATTGAGATGAATTAGCGGGGGTGGTGCTTCTCTCTCTTTTCTCTCTCTTTTCCTCTCTGTTTCTTTCTCTGTCTCTCTCTCTGGGTAAAACAGACCTAGTGCCTTAATTAACAGTGACTCTCCCTGCCAAGGATCCACAGTAATTACCAGCTAGGACCATTCCATTCCTCATTGCGTTTATCTTAACAGTATCTGTAGCGTAGCTCAGACCCCTGTCCAGCGCTACCGGATTGGCCTCTGTCGTTGATACCCGGCCCGTGTTCGTTGCCCCCGCAATGTTTATGGCCGACATCTAATCGCCAACTTCCCCCTGCTTATTACCGCTAAGTGAATTGTACGGAAGGAAATGGAATAAAATGAATTCTTCTCTGCCCGACTCCCTTAATTGTTTAAGTTTGAGCTCCGATACACCAGTTATCTCCCGCTTTAGGTAATTTGATTTTGCTCATAAAACCCATTGTCGTAAAGATAAAGCGCCGCACAGTGGAGTGGGTGTAATTGCTGAAAGTGCATTTGTCCATTGGTCCGGATAGTTGGAGGCAGACAGCTGAGTTAGCCAACCAGTGAGCAGCACACAGTGGAGATTTGGTGTTTTGTATTTAATGCCAGAATGCCCAGTCAAATCAAACATAACGAGAGACCTGGGCGCCGACTCTGCCTGCAAGAGATACCTGAGCACTCGGTGGAAGAGCTTGACCTTTTGCGAGGCATTGGAGAGGCTGGTTACAGGCTGCTGGTGTGACGAGAGCGGTGTAATGATCTGCTTGTTCTAGTGAGGGCCCCGCCAGTGTTTTCACATCAGGAGCCAATTTAAAGGTCTTTTGTTCTGCACTCCAACTTTGGGAGCAAACCACATGGCTTCAAAGTTCACGTCAATATAGCCATCTTCTTCCAGTGTCTCCTCATGTGCGTTTTTAAGACAAGGGACATAAACAAATTGGGGGTTCAAACGGCAAGCACACGCTTGTTAAAAACAGGCTCATGTTTCATACAAATGTCAGTGAGTCAATTATTACATTCAAGGATTGTTCAGAAATCATTTGCAAACCAAAATTAAAAACAGGAGAAGCACCGTTTGTGTTATTATGGTCCCCAGTGGCCACATCAACTGTAGCTAATTTGAGTAATGATTTAGGAAATCCCATTAAGATTTTTTTTGTGTGTGTGTGTGTGTTACAGTATTGGTAATATAGCCTTTTGAATTACTGAGAAACGGCAGCGGAGTCTTATTGGATATCATGGCTCCTCTTGTATGATTCCTGGTGAGAGAGAGAGTCTATTCATGGTGTGTGGATGTTTACGCCACTGCTGTCGTCCAGTAAATGCTCATTAATTTTGTCCCTTCGTGGCAAAATCATTTCGAGGAGAGGCAATTCAGCCCCCTGTTCCTTTCAATTCACCGCTCACGTCAATCAAGCCCCCGTGCAGTATCCTGCAGAATGGAGGTGTTATATTCCTGCAATTATCATGTCATATACTCGAAAATGTAAATGAACGTGTGTGTAAAATTAAATTTATGGGTTGTCAGTGAAGAATAAGAACCAGGAGAGCAATTACTTATCTGCTTTCATCTTGGAGCCTCTGATACGTCAAGCAGAAAAGCATGCAGTTAAATGCTGGAATTAGCATTGTGCCGTACTTTACAATGGACGTGGGCCAGGGCCTTCTCTCCTCTCGCTGACTTCGTCCTGCCTTTTCTCTTTTTTTCTCCCCCTCTTTTTGTTTGGAGGAGCGGTGAAATGAAGATGATAATCACCCATCACTCTGCTAAAAAGCTAATGAAAGTGTAAAAGGCACTTCCCAATTTCATGTGCTGGTTGTTTTCTGTTTTGATTTTTTTTTTTTTCTTTGTTGGAGTTGTGTGGGTTTTGTGCATTGTTGTTGAAATACTGTATTATTTATTTACAGGTATTTGACTGTGAATGCGTATGTTTCATATTTCACCACTTAGACAAAGAACTGTTTGAAGTACAATGCTGGATGGCTTTATTTGAGAATAAGCATACTGCTTTTATATACTGTATATGCATGCATATATTTGTGTTTACATTTGAAAATCCTATATGTCTAAGCCCACATCCCTTTTGCGAACCAAAAAATCTTTGAGCCTGCATCCAATTAATGCTCTTAATGAGTGCATCTCTCATGTTGTTTCTCAGCTGCACTCGTCCCATTGTCATGGCATCCAGCACAAAACCAGGGGTGACTGCGGGGGTAATTACTTAGCTTGCAAATGTACCTTTAAGGGTTAATAACGTTGAAGGTGTAAGCACGGCATTTGCATAATTACACACGGCCTGTTTAATTTGCAACTTTTGACGGCTTTTGTTCGCTTATTGTGGACGCGTCTTCTTTTGCGCTCTTACAAAGAGGATCTAGAGGAGAAAAGATGTACCACAACATCCTTCTCCTCATCCTCCTCCTCCTCCTCCTCCTCCACCTTAGATGGAGTCCCTTCTCTCTAAGACCCTAATGAACAATGGAGGCAGGATTTGTTTGAATATGAATATGAATGTGCAGCGGGGCCGGCTGGAAGTTGACCTTCAGCTGTGATTTTCAGTTCATCAGGATTAGTCAAGGCGGGCGATCAGGAGCCACTAATGCATAATGACTTCTAAAATGAAAAATGTGTAGTGACCATGCAAATGTCTCGGCTAATCAAAGAGGGGGGAAAACCTGGGGTGGGGGGTGGGCGTCGAGGAGAGGAGAGCTAAACAAGGACGTGTCAAGGCCTGACAGAGAGAGAGAGGGAGGGAAAGAGAGACAGAGAGAGAAGGAGGGAGGGAGGAGAGACATGCATGGAAAGTAATCAAGGCAGCTTGATTAGCTGGCGATGAGGACAGGGATGTCTTATTGGCCCCTTGACACGCCATATAGGCTAGCTACTGTCGTGGCAGCTCTATGCTAAACACCAGCACAATTAGCGTCAGGAAAGCCGTCGCTACATGTGGATATTTTAATTGTATACCAGCAGCACAAGACTCTGTTTGTGAAGGATTTTTGTTGATAAGACGCAGCTACCAGCCCAAAGGCATGTTACTGCACTTTTATGCTAGAAACATAAAAGTATTCATGTGGGTTTGTTGATGCTATTACATTTTAAAGGGCATACACTGTAGGAAAACAAGAGGTTATGTGAGTGGCTTCAATCAGTGTAAAGAAGTGATGGCAACTGCACTTGTAGTAATCAATTAATGTTTTGTGGTTGATGTATTAAATATTTAAGCCTTATTCAGTGATGAGGGAAGAGATGAATACTGTCTACATTCACAACAGGTGAAGAGTTGTCTGTTGCAGTGGATACCAAATCATTCATCCATCTTGTTTTTCAAAACTTCACTGGAAAGTAAACAAAATTTAACAGAGGGTTCTCTGTTCTCCGCACAAGGCGTTAAATTTTTCAGCAGGCATGAGGAACTGAAACTGCGTAATATAAACGTTAGCCCGCGCTCCCCTGTTAGAGTGTGTGCACACAATCAAAGACAGAAGCAATGAGAAACGGATCCTCTTTCTATTGATCTGCTTCCTCAGAAGTCGCTTGCTCTGCTGTCTTAGAAGAATTTGGCAGAAATATATGTATCTTTGTTTTGTTTTGGTGAAGTTCTTCTACTGCAGTTTGACAGCTTGTATTTTAATGATTGTTATCACCTAAAAAAATGACATAAATTTTTCAAAATGGAATGTCGGCGGAGAGCGAGAAACAATTGTGCCTCTGGCTGCTTTCGTGAGAATGAAAAACTTGAAAAACTTCTGTTCACTGTGGAAGGCAGCTGGTAAAAAAAACCCTCTCTCCCTCATAAACAGAACTGCTCAATACTCAGTCTTTTCCTTTTTCCTCCCCCTTCTTCTCAAAGAATCCTCCTCCCAACGTCACAAAACGGCTCGGGGTGAACCCCAACCTCCCAGCCACGACCCACCGCATCACGCTGATTGTGCCCGCCATGTGTCCACTTCATCAGTGTTATTTTAATCAACTTTGGAGTTGTGCATTTTCACGCTGTTTCACAATAGCAGCACTGATAGGCACGCTAAAGTGGGGGAGTTCAAGGGTCCCGCTAATTAAGGTCTACGTCTATTTAAATCCCTTACTTTTCCCAGCGGGGTGGAGGCAGGAAAATAAGATGAGCAACACAAAGGCACAGCACCCATCTGTCCTTCAGCATCTCCTCTAGGCTGCCACCGTCAGGGCCATGGGAGGCCTGCTCTCCCTACCACTCGGTCACCAATTACCACGCTCCCAGTGGAGCCATGCCACTAGACCTGACGCACGTCTCTGATGCTCTGCTTTTTCTTTTCTCCCCACTCTCTGCCTTTTTTATCCCTTCCTCCATCCATTTCACTCCCACGCTCTCATTGTTTACCATTCTCTTCCCTCATTCACATTCTTTCTCCCTCTGATACTCTACATCCACCTCTATTTTCATTTCTTTTTCCCCCTCACCCACTCCCCACATCTCCTGAACTCTCCCTTACACCCCATCCCATTCCTCTACCTTTCTCTCTCTCCCTGTCCCTCTCTCGCTCTCTGTCTCTCTCTCTCTCTCTCTCCCTCTCTCTCTCCCTACCTCTCTCGCCCACCCGGTCCAGGTTCCAGTGTCGGTGGCCATGATGAGTCCCCAGGTGATCACGCCGCAGCAGATGCAGCAGATCCTCCAGCAGCAGGTGCTTTCCCCCCAGCAGCTCCAGGCTCTGCTCCAGCAGCAGCAGGCCGTTATGCTGCAGCAGGTACACACACACACACACACCTACATGCATACACACCTAGACATGCAAAAACACTTCGACGTATGCAGACGCACACCTAGATGTAAGCCGTAGGCAGTAGGCTAGTATGCTGCAGGTGCGCACACATGCGCTCAGTCACCTAGATACACACTTCCACCTAAACACACATACATACACCTGAATCTAGGAGGACACATGCTCACTCACACCTAGACACCCACATACTCACATAGTGGTGCACATACACACATTCACATAGACACGCACATACATACACTCAGCTAGAGAGACACATACACACACCCACACACACATATGTCAAAATACAATGCACCGATACATAAGCAACACATGCACAAAGTGCCCATTCAAGCATAGTCACATTCATATTTCCACCTAAGAACACCCACAATTGCCTTTATGCCTGGTGCACGTCCGCACACACACACACACACACACACACACACACACATACTCACACGCGTCCTGAGTCACTCCTGTGCCATTGTATCACAGCCACCAGTCGGTCATGCCAACTCACCACTGCCTGTGCCCTTGACACACTTACCAAGAGGAAGCTGAAATTGACGTACTTGTTCGTGTCACCTCTAATTAACTGTTCCTAGCGTGTCGCTGGTTCAATTCCCTGACAGGCATCCATCAGGGACCGAGGGAGTGGGGCATGGTTCTGATGAATACCAGAAATTGGATGATAGGTGATGGATGATGTAATATTGGGAATCAGCTTGTGAAAGCACACACTTGACACAGCCTTGTGTCAGAGTTGAAATACATTTCTCATTCATAGACTTGATTAAGGGAAAGAGAATGAGAAATTGTTTAATTAAGTATGTCAGTCATTCCGATTAATTTCCCTTCATTAAGAGTGCTTAGACTTTAAATTTGATTGCAATCTCACTGCAGTGGGTGTAACTTTGCGCTGTCTTTTCCACAGCAACTGAAAGCAGAAAGTTAGCAAACATTACTAAACATTATTAATGTACATAACAATTTGTATACATTACAATGTGGTATATCTGGTTAGTCATAGTGAAGCACAGTTCATCATGTTGCAGAACTGCTTAAACAAGTTTCTTAGCTTTTTGTTTGAGAGGCACCGGGGGGTGATGTTTCAGGGATTTGCTGTTGTTGCTGTTGTTGATTTATCTTGACTAAAGTTGACTAGAGCAAGAGTTATGAAACATTGGCTCCCATTCATTTAATATTAGTAGCAGTTAAATCTTGTGGCTGTTTGTGTGCCATTTACCAGAGAACCGAACCGTGCGTTCCAGTGGCCTGCTCCGTGGACTACTCTGTCAGGCCAAAACGCCATCTGAAGTTCACATGAAATAAAACCGAAATCATCCTTTAAATGGCTGTCACAGTATGCGTGTTAAAGGAATCAGCTCAAAGCAGTGAACCTGCTCCTCAGAGAGTTTACTGTGTTTATTTCAACCACGGCAAAGGATGTCAGCGCATTCAGGCAGCCAAATGCGTAGTTAATGTGATGAATTGTTGCCCCCTACAGAACTGTGCCAGACCATTAAAAGCCCATATGGGGAAGACTATGAAAGACAGCCAGGATACAAACGCCAAGAGCAGTAGAAAATGACGGTTATTTATGATGCTCAACAATGTTTTCTGCATAACCAACATGTGCTGAAGTAGTGCTGCCAAGATTAAGAGAAAACATCAACAAGTTAATTTTAAGGCATGTGCTTTGTGCATTGTTGCATATAAATCAATTAGAATGTATATCACCAAAATTGTAATTACTAGAATATATATTAATACCATAATTTAACACACTGACAAGAAACTGAAATTAAAACATTATTTGGCCAAGCCTGTGTTGCCCATGAATACTGTTGCCTATGAGATTTAGAGATGTGTATTTACACAAATATGTATTTACTCATTCTTATCTTCTACTTCTGCCTGTTTGTGTTTGTGTGTGTGTGTGTGTGTGTGTGTGTGTGTGTGTGTGTGTGTGTGTGTGTGAGAGCAGCAACACCTGCAGGAGTTCTATAAGAAACAACAGGAGCAGCTTCACCTGCAGCTTCTCCAGCAGCAACACCCTGGCAAGCAGGTAAAAGAGGTAGGAGAAACACACACACACACACACACACACAGATATATAAACACTCACACAATCACTGATTTATAGAAAGGAGACCAGAGACAAAGTCCTGGAATCATATCTTTGATCAGGAGAAATAGGCCTGATTAAACTCTGTATATCCACTGTGTTAACAGTGTGCAAAGTTCTGGTAATGGACTTGTTAATTGGTTGGTAGCGGTCTTAAAATTAGCTCCCTCCTCTTCTCTCCCCCATATACCAGCACTTGCGGCTGGAGGGTGTTCATGCTACCTTCATGCAGTATGGAGACCCTGGAACTGATTCAATTAATGAACTGTTTCTAGGGACATTCACACACACTACACAAACACACACTGATTTACAGAAAGGAGACCAGGGTCTTGGGTCCGATTCGTTAATGAGCTGTTTCTGTGGATACATACACACACACACACACACATACACTACTCCTAAACTTAGAGTGTGCGATGCTCATAAATCACACTGACAGGCGGCCAGTCGACAGACATGGCTCTCTCTCGTTCTCTCTGACTATCAGAGAAGAGGAGACAAGCATGACAGCCTTTAGCCACGTTCGCGCAGCCGTGTTGGAGCGTCACACGGCGCCCGAACCCCAAGAGCGAGGCCAGGGCCAAATCCAAACAATACGTGTGGAAGCAGTTAAATTGATCAGAAAAAAAAGGTATCACAGAAAGACACGTGCTCTGTCTCTCTCTTTCTTCATCTCTCTCTCTCTCTCTCTCTCTCTCTCTCTCTCTCTGTCTCTCTCTCTCTGTCTCATCTCTCTGTGTCTCTTCAAGCTGCCCATTATGCCGGCCCTACAGGAAGCCGCAACTGACCTCCCGGCGGCTTTGTTTCTGTTTGGATTTGTGAATAGAGTTTTTCGGGGGGCCCCGCCATCAAATATGGAATAGAAATTGCTCCCTTATTTCTCTTGAGGCAGGATGGAGAGCGTGGGGGGCAAACCACCTCCCTCCATCGCTCCATTATGCAGCCTGTTTTCCAGTGAGCGCATCACAAGTTTGCACCCACCCCACCTCCCCCCACCCCTCCCCTCCCCTTACCCTTTCCAGGAACACCGTGATACACACATACACAAACACACGAGCGTGGCATGCGTATATGCTATATGCGCATACACATGTATGCATCCACTTTGAGCTAGAAGAGGAAGGTTCTTTGTTTTTCTGCCAGGAGAAGGAGAGGAGAGCAGAATAAATAGATCCCTATACACTAGCTTCACTTTCTTTTAAAGACAAAAACCTGGAAAAAAGTTCAAATCACAGTTAAAACATTATTTATATTCTCTACAGCTGAATGACTACAACTATGCAATATACAGTAACTGTATTCACTCACTTTGACGTGGCAGCCCCCAGTAGCCCCAACTAGAAAGACCGAATAGCTCCCATCAAAGTACGTGCCATCTTTGGGAATCTAATATTACAACACATACTCATAGCCAAGTTATTACCTGACTTTTGTCTGTTTGTATGTGTGTGTCAAGATTTTTTTTGTGTTCTCACCATATAATAGAGGCCCTTGTGTTATGGCACTGTTTTACAGCTCAGAGCCAAAGCTTTTTTTTTTTCTCTCCCTCAAATTCGCTCACTCCCTCTCTGACTTGTTTTGCTGCGGTGGCTGAGTTTGATGTTTTTCGTTTTGTTGTTGTTGTTGTTGTTGTTTTTGTTGTTTTGCAGAGGGCTTACGCAACCGCCTGTCTGGCCCCGCGGTAAACAACTCTGTGAGGCAGTGAGGAGAGCAGGGAGGGGGATGGAGGGGGGAGGGAAGGCGTGGCGTGCGTGTGTGTGTGTGTGTGTGTGTTTGCTTGTGTACTTGTGTCTATGCATGCATGTGCACGCGATGCTGTAAATCTCTCTTTCTGCCAGCTCCCTCTGGCCACATAAGCTGTAACAGACCATCAGTGAAGGCGAGACAATTAACTATCAGTGGTAGTGGGGGTGGTGGGGGGCGGGAGGGGGGATTATACCAGAGGCTTAGTATCATACACAATCACAAACCACATACACTGACAGGCTTGAGAGCCAGTCTATCAGCACTGCTTTGTGTGTGTGTGTGTGTGTGTGTGTGTGTGCGCACGGATGTGTGTGGCGGCTCCGGCAAAGAGAGGAGAAGGCAGCAGCTCTGTGGTACACACAGCCCACAAAAAACAGGAGGAGAGAGTAAGGGAGCACAGACAGAGAGAGAGAGAGAGAGAGAGAGTGCAGAGAGACAGAAAGAAGAGGAGGACTGAGGCAGAGAGGTATAGCTAAGGTCACGGCGGAAGCGAGCGAGCGCAGACTCTCCTCCATGCACACAGCAAAAATATCCACTCCCTCTCTCTGTCTTCTGTCTTCTCTCTCTCTCTCTCTCTCTCTCTCTCTCTCAGTTGTTAATTCGTCTGTAATTTCCCTCCCTCTCCTCTCCTCTCCTCTCCTCCTCTGCTCTCCTCCTCTCTATAGCAACAGCAGCAGCAGCAGCAGCAGCAGCAGCTGGCCGCCCAGCAGCTCGTCTTCCAGCAGCAGCTCCTGCAGATGCAGCAGCTCCAGCAGCAGCAGCACCTGCTCAACATGCAGCGGCAGGGCCTGCTCTCGCTGCCTGGGCCCGCCCCCGGCCAGGCCGCCCTGCCCGGACAGACCCTGCCCCCGCCAGGTAAGAGGAGGTGGGGTGGAGGAGGGGGAAGGGAGGAGGAGGAGGAGGAGGGGAGGGAGAAGGGGAGGAGGAGAGGAGGAGAGTTGGACATGGTCGCGTTGGTCCTGAAGCATGTGACACGGCACACCGGTGGTCACATGCTTCCTGTGCTTTGTCTGCAGGTTGGGTGGGGGGGAGTTAGGTGTGTGTGTGTGTGTGTGTGTGTGTGTGTGTGTGTCACTCTGCTTTATTGTCACTGTTTGTGCATCTGGCTGCCTTTCTTTCGCCCTTCCCTCCTGTTGTCAGTTTTCCGTCTCACGTCTCGGAGCCTGTCTGTCCCACTTCCCTGTCTGTCTTTCGGTCCTGCCTGTCTTTGTTTCTCTCATTGGTATGCACCTCTGTCCCCCTGCTTTATCTCTAAGTATGTCTGTCTGTCTGCCTTCCTCTCATTGGTATGCTCTTCTGCCTTCCACTTTGTCCCTAACTCTCCACATTATCGTTTTTTTAGTCTTCCCTTCTTCATTTCTCTCTCTCTCTCTCTCTCTGATTATTGCTTTCTTTGTCTACCTCTGTTTCTGTCTCTCTCATCTCTGCTCTGCCTATGTTTGTGTTTGTTGTTTTTCCCTCTCTCTGTCTCTATTCCCCCGCTCCTCTCCTCTCCTCCCCCCTCCCCTCCTTCCCCGGTTGTTGTTGTTGTTGTTGTTTACTGCCTTCACTGAGAGCCGGGGAGAGGAGAAAGGGAAAAAATAAAAGGACAGAGAGAGAGCCGGCTCCATTTTCTCCTCCTGAGCCAAGTAAACACCTATGTTTGTTGTTTACCACCAAAATGGCGGGGACGAAAAACAACAGGCAGGAAGACATGAGAAAGAAATAAAAGGAGAGAATAGTGCCTAATTAGTCGCCGGGCTGAAAACAAGAGGTGGAAAAAGCTCGTTTATCTCACAAATAATATCATAAGCGGGAAGAGACATTTTGTACGCATGTAATGTGGCTAGCCAGAGCCATTGTAATCAATGCTTCACAGTTCTCCCCTAGATTGGATTGAAACACTAGATTGTTATTGTGGAGCGGATTACGGAGAGGGGGATTTCTGGAAGAGCAGCGCATGGTCTTTGAGACTGAAGACTACAGGAGTGATCTGTTAACAGGTAAAGTCAGCGGGGACTAACTGAGAAGAGGAAGAGAGGAAACACATGGGAGTCTGTTGGTGTTTGTGTTCAGTGCACTTCTGTTAGTGTGAGTGGGTGGCTGAGTTCAAACTCAGGTCAGCAGTGGAGAAGCACAGGATGGTAGTCGCTCACTGAGGGCGAGGCCTTGAAACATGCAGCTGTACACATCTTTTCACACTGTTCAATGGAGTCTGTAAACCTTGGGCTTCAGCTTTGTGGGCTGGCAAAAGTCTCACATCGGATACCAGGGTTTGCATTCAGCCGGGCAGCTGTATTGATTCGATATATATGTTTAATGGTTTCCATTTTTCTCTCCCTTACTCTTTGTCTCCTTTCCTACCACCTTCTCTCCCTCCCTCTCTTTCTTCCACCCTTCCTCTCATACGTCTTCCCTCTACCCACCTCCCTTTCCCTCCCCATCACTCTCCTCCATCTCTCTCTCTCTTTCTCTCTGTCTTTCTCTCTCTTTCCATCCCTCTCTACTTCTCCAGCTGGCCTGAGCCCTGCAGAGCTCCAGCAGTTGTGGAAGGACGTGACCGGAGCCGGCGGCCACGGCATGGAGGACAACGGCATCAAACACGGCGGCAACGGCAACGGCGCCGGTGGGGGAGGCGGCGGTTTAGACCTCTCCACCAACAACTCTTCCTCAACTACCTCCTCCTCCAACCCCTCCAAAGCATCGCCGCCCATCTCCCACCATTCCATCGCCAACGGACAGTCCCCCGCCCTCAACCACAGAAGAGAGAGGGAAAGGGAACGGGAACGGGAAAGGGAGCGAGAGAGGTAACACAATTGAGACGTCAGCCACACACCATTCAATACAACAAGGGGAAAGGCAGAGGGGAAGATGAAATGAGAGAGAAGTTACAGTGACTTGCTACCCATCACACATGCAAACAGGACACACACAGAGCCCTAGCTAAGCTTGTTGTTTTTGTGCCGCGTTTTAATGTAGGAACACGTCAGAACTCCGCGCTCCCATGTAGGGTATTTGTCCTCGTTTAGAGTAACAGAATAAACAGCATTTGTTCCTACAGGGAAAACATGATGTTTTGTTTATTTGTTCAATAGTTTATTAGCGTCTTGGTAATATTCAAAAAATAACAACCTTGTTCTCCCAGGGGACCGCGTGTGCCATTGAACGCACTTAGCTTGCACACAGATATCAAAAGCAGGGAGAGGCAGCCAGGCAGGCAGGCACGCTTACAACAAGCCTCTCTGGCAGGCAAGACAAGGTAACCTCCTTGTACATTAAGTATTTAGTGCTTTCTCTCTTTTTTTCTCTTTTGAAAATTACCTTCCTTGCTTGCTTGTCATGTAAACAGAATACGTGATGCCTTGAGTGGCGTTTCCAGGATGTTTATCCTTGTGATGGCGTCTTTTATAAATGCACCCGGTACCAAAACACTGACTGTTCACATATCTGCCTATCTGGCCCATGCATTATTCAAAGGCTTTTCTTGGGCGATATTATAATAAGGACGTAGGGTAGCGGTGTGTGTGTGTGGATGTGTGGTAGAGACTCACACTGGAGGTGGAAGTGCTGTGTAATTGGTTTAAAGTAGATGCTATCTCTCCAGCACCACTAAAAGGGGGCTTGAAAAAGATATCTTTAGAAGGAAGACATCCCTTGGAAGACAGAGGGAGAGAGAGAAAGAGAGAGGGAGGGAGGGAATAAGAAGAGAAGGAAGAAAGGAAAAAAACACTTTTTATCTGCCTGTGTCCCGAGGGGTGTGTGGCGTCTCATAATGATCGAACAAGGAGTATTGTCAAGGAGTGCTGCTTACTAACATGCCACGGATCGATGTGGGGAAAGCCTCTCTGTAAAACGCAGTGTGAGCTCTGCCACTCCTAATACACACACACACACACACACACACACAATCATTGGCCACACACAGGCATGCATACACATAGTCGTCGACCACACACAGACATGCACAAGCATAACCTACAAGCAGACACACACACAGACTGTACACAGCAATACACTCTCATTCACATTTTCACACACACACACACACACACACACACACACACATAGACACGCACGCATACACCAGCGCCAAGCCTAAAGGTTAAACCGTCATCTTTAATAGGATGTGCTGTCTAGGCAGGGTCGTAACTTATTTGGGTGCCATTTGAGAAACGCCAGAGCACCCCCGCTCCCCCTGTCCTCAAAGAACATAAGTTACACAGAGTATTAATCTCCTGATGAAAATTATATGGCCGTCTGGATTTTTAATGTTTACTTGAAAGCCCCCACCCCACCTCCCCGTAATGGCTTTACAAGATGGGATGGCGGCTGCGGTGGAGGCAAAGCTCCGGCTCCCTGTAGATTTCCATCGGTGATGTCGGCCGAATTGGTGTTTCTCACACGTTAGTCCACACGTTCTTTAAGTTAGTGGCATATTGCGAGGATTTGAATGGGGGAGGAGACTGTAGATCCATACTCAGATATGGTAGTTAATTATTCCTGCCACCACCAACATGCAGCTGTATGGATAGAGATGCGGTTACACAAGCAGTAACACACACACACACCACCACTCCTCCATTATCAAGACGACACTCTGACTTCCCTGTTTTAATTGGCCCCTCTCTCTCCCTCTCTCTCTCTCTCCTCCCTAGCCTTGGCTGTTGAACTATTCAATAGCCCACTGCTGAATTGACCTGTTTTGACCTCTTTGTTACTGATTGTAACCTGACAGGCGCAAGCCGCCTCAAGCCATTATAGCTTCTGTGATGAACCTGATGCCACCACCACCCCCCACCCCCACCACCCCCAACACCCTCTCTTCTCTTGATCCCACTCTCCTACCTTACCTCCCTCCCTCTCTTCCTACTCTTTGCTTTCTTGGTTGCTCGTTTGCTCATATTCTCTCTCTCTCTCTCTCTCTCTCTTCTCTCTCTCTCTCTCTCTCTCTCTCTCTCTCTCTCTCTCTCTCTCGCTCTCTACCTCTCTCTCTCTCTCTCCCTCTTTCTCTCTCTACCCCTCTCTCTCTCTCTCTCTCTCTCTCTCTCTCTCTCTCTCTCTCTCTCTCTCTCTAGCTCGTTACATGAGGAAAGTGGAGGATCCCACTCCCTGTACGGCCATGGTGTGTGCAAGTGGCCCGGCTGCGAGAGTATCTGTGAGGACTTCGGACAGTTTTTGAAGTAGGTTTTACTAACAGATAGATAGATAGATGTGAGTGTCTGCCCACCCCTTCCTGTTAACACTGTGTGTGCTTTTGTATGTGTGCACATCAAGCTAATATCTATTTTATAGTGACAGATACAGTAGTGTTATCCCGTGCACTACAGCACCTCCTCTCTCTGTGGGTACAGACGGGCCTAACAAAGACAAAAAAACACCACTGCCTCTCAAAGGGCCATTTTGACCTTCCAGACAGCCAGTTGACAGCGTTGGGCTCTAGCAGCACAGGACTCAAACCACCTCTGATTCATAACAAATCTCCTCCGCTGGCGTGGAACGGCCTGATAGGTTTGTGAAAAAGCGTCAAAAGCTAATGGCAACTCGCACGGCCGCGCGCTCACCTCCACAACAAAGGCCCCCATTCACTGTTGTCATGGTGCAGGCGCCAGAGCGAATGAACTCTTCATGCTCCATCAACAATTTAGTTAATTAGCTCATTTGTAATTGGCCGGCTTTGTTGCCAGGATGTTAGTGGGGGGACATCAAAGGAAGAAGGTGTTTGCAGCGCTGCCGATTACAGGTTATCACATTGCCACTCACCGAGAGAGAGTCTCTCTCTGCCTTTTCTCTTGCTCTCTCTCTCTCTCTCGCTCACTATCACTCTTTCCCTGGCTCCCCGCTCGCACACAGAGAAGAAAAGAAAGGGAAAGCTTTCATTTGAATATTCTAATTAGATTTGTAATTAACTGTGAAATAACGATCTGGCGAGTGTTTTTCACGGGGTGTAAATGTCCATGTGAATTCGCATAAACTCTTGAAATCGGGACATTGTTCTGGCGTATTTTCCAAATTATGCATTTCTCTACACTAGCGACTGTAATAAGTTGCAGAAAGCTGAAAATTCAGTGATATGGGAAACTAGTCCACCCAAGGGGAGCTGCTGTAGGATTTAGGTCAGGCTTTTGCTAATTCTACAGCACTAGCTTGTGCATTAAGGCTAATAGGTGTGTCTGTGAAAAGAAATTACTCTAAGAGAGATGGTGTTTACCAGTCTTTCGTATACACAAGCCAGACAGGACATTTAGCTGCATTTTCACACTCTATCAACACATACTGTACACCCAAAGGAACCATAATTGACACCAATGGATTTAAATGAATCAGAGGTGAATATATAATGCAACTATAGCCTGACAAGTGTGTTTGCTTATCCCCAATGGATAATTCAACGCATACATGGCAATGCGGTTATCACTTTTCTAGAGGGGACACAGCACATCCATAGGCATCATCTAGCATAATATTTCCAGTATATTGCATAGGATGCTATTGTCCAATCTAGTCTACATGTGTACTAGTCCAGGCAGGAGTTTGCCTTGCAGCTTGGGAACAGATGTGTGTGTGAGACAGCAAGCCTGTATAGGATTAGCAGGCGTTCCGGTATCTTGTCCTATCACCTCAGTACACTTACTTAAAGAACACGTCAGTCTATCCCTATGCATTGTGCGCACGCTTCACACGCAAACACACATAAGTCTGTGTGCAGTAAGGATACAGTTTCTAGGTAGCTTAGCTGCTTATTTTGGTGAGGGGCATAGATATACCATATAAAGCGCTAGCAGTGAATCCGATAAGCTCGAGACCCAATGCAAAAGGATGCATTGGTGTAGAGAGAAACTGAGAGAGAGAGAAAGAGAAAAGGGGTAGATTTCAAACATGAAAGCGAAAGCACAGGTTGGCAGATGGTTCGGAAAGAACCCTTGCCAGAACATTGGCTGCTACAAAACAGAACGGTGTCTGGGTTCAACTTCCCCCACACATCCCTGCGAGTCAGAGGCTGGCTCTGTACTGTAACCCACCCGGCACATGAAAACAGACACCAACAAAGAAGACAGGCTCGTCATCAGAACAAAGATGGCTGCTCGGCGGCGTGCCTTGGAGGAGCGATTGTCGGTGTCAGAGGGAGTCCTTTCATGTTTTCGGAGATGCCAGTCGTCTACACACACGCACATGCACGCATGCACACACACACACACACACACACATGCACAGTTTAAACGGGGTTACATAAAGCGGGTGTCAGATTTAGATGACAGTTTAGATGTTGGTAGTTGGGTGTGGGTTACATGGGGGGTGGGGCGCTGGAGGGGGTGGGGGGGGGGGGACCCAAGTCAACCCGGCATCTTGTCGTTCGCTGTAGGAGCTCAGCTCAGCGGCGGTGACACGTTTAGTCATCTATTGTTTTGTTGCGTGGAGAAACTTGTCAAGATCAGCATTTAATAGCTCTTCAGTGTTCTTTTAAGTGTTCTCACCTGGAAAAGGTAGCCTCGAGGTGGCTGGCACCCTGAATTAGCTCTCTGAAGTTCAAAATGAAATATTATCGTTGCAAGTGTTTCTTGAGTGGCGGGTGTGTGTGTGTGTGTGTGTGTGTGTGTGCGTGCGTGCGTGTGTGTGTGTGTGTGTTAGTTACATGTGGGAGAGAGAGAGACTAAGAGAAACGATGCATGCGCTGTAGCTATTTTGGGGGGGAGTACATGCGATAAATGCATCTGTTGTCATGTACTGTATATCAGTATACCACTACTGGGAATGTATGACTGAATAGAAAATGTAGTTAATGCAAGAATATTTAACTGGTGTACAATGCCTCCTGCTTGCCTACAGTCCTTGTACAAACTACTACACTTATTGATCTCTCTCTCCCCCTCCCACCCTTCTCACAATTAAAAAAGGAACTTGATTATCATGTTCAATTTGACACTTCTCCTCCAGCATATGCATGTCTTGTCCCCACTATGGCCCTTCACCCCACACATACATACACGCCCCCCCCTAAATCAATGCCCCTCCACCCCAACAAGATACACAGTCTATCTAACATATCTACACATGCACACACACACACACACTTAACTCTTCCCCTCCCTGTCACAACTGTGCTCTCCTTATTACCGGCAGGCAGGCAGGCTCCATGTTAAAATGGCAAGCTCAGCCGCTAACCTGACCGTTGGTGTCTATAACCCACTGCTAATTAAACCCACAAGGCAGCAGCCAAGTGTCTCTCTCTCTGTAGCGTACACATACACACACACACACATGCACACACACACTGTGGAGGGAGGCAGGCAGTCAGGCAGGCCCCCGGCCCCTGGATAGTGGTGCTCCCCTCCACCCCACCGCATGTCTCCTGCACTGTGACAAGACCTTTAAAACGGAGGGCATTACTTATGCACCGCCACTGTGGAGAGAGAGAGAGAGAGACTGAGTGTGTGTCTGCATGTGTATGTGTGTATATATGCATGATTGTGTATATTATATAGATGCCAGTGGGTGTGTGTGTGTGTGTGTTTATACATGCTGGTGCGTACATGCGTAGTGCATAGTTTGTGTACATTGTGTGTGCATGCCTGTGTTTACGTGCATGCATGCTTGTGTCTGTGTGTGTGCATGTACGTGAATGTGTGTGTGTGTGTGTGTACATCTGGTTGAGTGTGCAGGCATTTGTGTTTGTGTGTCACACTTAGACAGCGAGGAGGCCTAACTTACAATTCTCTGCTGGGCCTCTGCAGCCCCTGATAATACACACAGACAATTAGCAGAACCGTATCATCCATGTACGTTGGCTTGAGTAGATTTATTATTGGGCCCTTAGTGGACATTCATGGCCTATACATATTCATATACACAGCTGTGGGGGGAAACCGATGAGATGTTTTGTTCCCTTGTCTTTGAGAGAACAGAGAAACCGCAGAACTCAATAAAGAAGAAATCCTTGGTCGTTTCTGTTTAGCTGGTCAATACAAAACGCCATAGGACTGTCAGTTTGACTCATCTCTTCTGTCTCTCTCTCTCTCTTTCTTTCTCTCTCTCCCCTCTCTATTTATCAGTCTCTCTGTCTCTTTCTCTCTTCATTTGTCTTTATCTATCCTTTGATATGTCCAGCACTGTTACTTCTCTGAATCTCCTTCCTTCCTTCCTTCCTTCCCTCCCTCCCTGTCTTTCCCTCTCTCCTTCCCTGCTCTCAGCCAGCCCTCATCACATGGGTAATTCCCTCCTCAAAACAGAAATCAATATCCCTCTAAAGTGAGGCATTAATAGCATGCGGTAGCTAGGTAGGCCAGGCAGTGGGACTGTTTGTTTTTCGGGGTCTCACTCCTTCACATCTAGCCCCAACCTCTGGATTTGAACGGTGACAGCAGCTTATAGAGCCTCAGTAGAATAAGCATCCAATTCCTAGATCACCAATGGGCAGAACAATCAGTGCAATGACAATTTCCTTATGTGCATAGAGTAATCATGTAAGAGTGCTAGGAAAGGAAATAGAATAAGAGCTAAGGACAGAAGGTAGGAGGGATTTTTCGAGTTAATAGAGGAGAGGGTTTATGGTTCAGAGAAGAAAGGGTGACATGAGGTAGTTCTTTCACCACGTCTTGGTAAATAAGATGTTCTTTTATTGTTTTCCGTCTGTGTGTCTGTCTCTCTTACTCCCCCTCCCTCCCTCCCTCCTCCTCTCTGTCTTTGTGTGGCATTATTAATGCACAGTAGGACACGCCGCCATTTGAATATTTCATATATGCATGCAGTAATCTGCCTGTAATCGCCTTGCTAACTGGCCAGCGGTGAAAAGGTGTGTGGAGGAAAATAACTGGCTGGAGGACTGTCGAGAGGCCTTTGCGTGCACACACACACACACACACATACAAACACACAAAATATTAAAAAAACAAGCTGCTTGTCGATGAGAGGCAAACTTAATAAAGATTTTTTTCCCTCTCTCTTTTTTTGTAATGAGGTATCTTCAGGGACAGCGAGCAGCCCGCTCGGTGCTTTTGAAGCAGCTGTAATTCATGACACACGCCATACATCAAGTGCATAAGATAGCATTATGGGCAGTGAAATGAAAAGGGTATTTGCAACATTAGTTCCCTCATCCTGCGAGGGACGTGATTAAATGATTAATGAAATGCCCCCCTTTTTGCATGCGCATTCTGAAACAGCAATTAGGCACAAGGCTGGAGAAATCCACCGGTCCAGCCCTCCCCTCTCTCCCTCTATCCCTCATCCATCCCACCCCCCCACCCCTCCTCTTTTAATGCTACCTCATTCTTGATTTATAATGGAAAATTTCTGAGCATTAGACCTGAAATGGTTATAAAAGCATAAGCAGGAATGAGATGGAATGGTTTTAAATGTGCGCGGCCGTAATTGAAAGGTACTGAGCTATTGTGATTACAAATGTCCCGTTCAGCTTTGATTGGCACGCCAAGAGAAGCCGGTTCATTGAGTTGTATTGTTTTGCATATTGCAGATAAACAATAAGTAAGGGGTTTGGAAGATAAGAATAGAGGAATAATATGTGATGGAAGTGTGTGTGTATGTTTGTGTATTTGTGAGTTTGTGTGTGTGTGTGTGTGCGTGTGTGTGCACTTTCTGTGTGCCAGCCGGTTTGTGTGCATGTTCACGTAAGCGTGTGTCTAAGCAAGTGTGTGTCTCAGACAAAGTGAAAGCCGGGGAGAGGGAGAGATTTTGCACTCCCCCTAATGCACTGGAGGCAGCACTGTAAATGATCATTGAAGGGTCTGCAAGCTAACCTATAATTACTGGAGAGAAAGTGGCAGCTCTGGCATTTCATAAGCATGCCTCCTCAAAGCCTGCTTTGTGAGTTTGTCACCAATGATCATTTAGATAGAGGCTCATTACCCAGCATCACAACACTTTAGAAACCCCTTTTCGCCCCGTACGTTGTGTACTGTGTTTTATGTGTGCGTGTGCACGCGTTTGTGTGTGTATGCATGTGTGCTTTACGGGGAAGAAAGGTCTATCTTAATGGCGAGGCTCTTTTGTGTCCTGCAGACAAAATCCAATCAAGACAAAAACCCTCATTGACTGTTATGGCTGTCTGGCTGCCTTTTTCTTCTAATGAGGCGAACACACCAGATACATTTAATATGTCTGCTGCTGGATAATGCACCTTCAGTTGAAGAGCTGCTTTTTTGTGTCAAATGTTGCTGGTGTTAAATCGCGTGTATTGTTTTCAGTAAACGAAGGAGACAAAGCCGTTCTGCTGGGCTAGCATCTTTTATTCTCTGTAGACGGCTCCGCTCAGGGTGGCACTGAAGTTAGCCATCTAAACTGGCGCAGGCCTATTGTCATGTTAAACATGGCGCCGCACAGAGCCGTGTTGGAGTTACTGCCTCATGTCTAATTACTTTGTTTCAGAGTGGAACAATGGCTCATAACAGGATCCTATGGATAATTGTTCCAGTATAGAAACATTAACATTAAAACAAAACAGCAGTGAAGTTGATACTGTAATTATCATCCTCCACAATTTTGATCATGGTGAAAATGAATATAATTTACTGCTTCTGCTGCACACACATTTGACAGATTTTAAATTCATTTTTTTGGTGTGTAATACCCACACTGTCTTCCCCCCCCCCTCCCCTCTCTCTTTCTCTCTCTCTGTCCCTCCCTCCCTCTCCAGGCACCTTAACAGTGAACACGCCCTAGATGATCGGAGCACGGCCCAATGTAGAGTCCAGATGCAAGTGGTGCAGCAGCTGGAAATACAGGTACGTTCTCTCTCAGGCACACAAGAGCACAACACATTACTATGCACAGTTGGCACATACTGTAAGCTGTATGTATTGTTAGTGTCACATTTGACCATCTGAGGGTAAGCACATTTATCATTTAACATTTACTGATACTTCACCAGTTGAAACTTTATTTTTATAATCCTTTCCTCACATTGAATGTTTGTTACACTTGTTTAAGTGAGAGAAAGGCCACACTGTGGTCCCCTTAAGACTTACAGACAAGCAGGACCTGCTGAATTCAACAAAGCCACTAAACAAAGGAATCCTCAGGCCCTGCGACGAAAGCCATTATGGCTGTTTTAATTGAATTAAGCGTGTGCTTTATTTTCTCCCCTTTCTTTTTTTCCTCTCTTTCTTTCCAATTAATAGCGAGCGCATCTCTCCCGGTCTGCTGTGTTAATTAACTGCACTTTGCACCTGAAGAAAGCTCAAAAGGAGGGAACTATTTTCAGTAGGTGGAGCGTGACCTTATTAAGAAGTCACGCTGGCTAGATGATTGAGCGCTGATTGAGCGACATTATTACTCAGCACTGCAGACAACCGCTGCTCTCCCTTCAGAAACAAATAGATATGTGTGTTTTAAACTAGGCTCAAACAAAGTGCTAAATGGAAATATTCTGTATGCCAGTTGAAACCAGGCCCTAGTTCTTTGTGGTAGTTCTTTTAAGAGTACAGCGCACACAGCTATAAGACAGCAGTGCCTTGCTGAGGTGTTTGTACTACCTGAAGTTATGACAAGTCAGGCTTTGCACTGTAGCACATTTTGGTTGTAAGTCAGAGCTAAATGCCTAGGCTTTTGCTCAGCAGGCAAGTTAGTTTTTCTTACTATCTGGACACTAAAAGAGACAGAAGTAGTACTTTTAGGCATATGAGGAGTGACCTCCTCTGAGACTTTATGTTGTCATCCCTAAGATAACAGCTCTGCTTTTACACAGTCTTGTAGCATCACTGGCCCTCGTAGTATTCATGAAGCATCCCAGAATAAGAGTGCTGATCCGAGATAAGTTTCTACATGAACCACAGCAAGGCACACGCAACCATACGAGCCGACCAGTGCTCCTAGATCAGTACTCTTATTCTTAGAAGCATCAGGAATATGATGGCAAAACTGTAGGGTTTAGAAGTGGTGCAGTATAAAGAGGTCCCACTGTAACATCCACTCCCTCCCTCTCTCCCAGCCTGTCCTCTACCAGAGGCCTAAACCAGCTTCATGTTGATCAGAATCCAAGCCAAGCATTTTCTCCCTCACACACAGTTGTTTTTCCGCTCCGATAAACAGTTTGTATTTATTTGTTAGGCTACTGGCGGGCCCTAAAAAATGAATTATTCCTGTTTGCATGTTAAAAAATATATAAATAAACAAAATGGCGAAGGATTTGTGTTATTTATTTAATTTTGTCTTATTTTTGTTTTGTTTTTTTCATCGAAACACAAAGCTAGCGAAGCTTGCGCTTTACAGTGTGACCAATTACAGTGGTGCACTTCTGTTTTCTGTCCTGTCTCCTCTTTTCTTTTCTCTCATCCTTGCTCCCTCCATCCCTCTCTCTTTTTTCCCTGAGAGCCGTCAGTAGTAATGAGCCCAGCTCTGTGTACGTGTGCACTTCTGTGCGCGCACGCCTGCTTGCTTGTGTGTTTCTGCGTCTGTGTGTGTTTTCGCACCGGTCCGTGTGTGTGTGTATATTATGGGCGTGGGGGGGTTGAGGCTTTCACACGGTCCGGTCCCTGTCACTCCCTGTGAATTAGATTGATGATAGGCGATGGCCGGGGCCACTAACTGGACCTGGGAGGCGGGGCCGCCTGGCACCCTGTTTGGAAGACCCCTTCACCTCTCGGCAGCTGCTGGCTGCGCTCCATCCCCCTAACAGTGTCCACAGGACTTTCAGCAGACACTCAGGACCGCCTAATTTATGGCCCAACTAGCTTGTTACTGTCAGAGCCTCGCTGACCTAAATTCTGCTATTGACAAAAAGATGAAATGCTATTTGTTTTGCCTGACCTGTCGACACCCCCTCCCTTCTCCTTCCCCCAGCCTCTCATCTTCCCCTTATATCTCCAGCAAGACTCTCTCTTTCTCTCTAGGCTTATATTTAGCCTTTTCTTTCTTTCTTTCTTTCCTTCTTTCTTTTTCTTTCCTTCTTTCTTTCTTTCTTTCTTTCTTTCTTCCCTCCCTCCATTCTTTCTTCTCTACCTCCATTCTTCTCTCCCTCCATTCTTTCTTCCCTCCCTCCAATCTTTCTTCTCTCCCTCCATTCTTTCTTCTCTCCCTCTATTCTTTCGACCCTCATCCATTCTTTCTTCCCTCCCTCCATTCTTTCTTCTCTACCTCCATTCTTTTTTCTCTCCCTCCATTCTTTCTTCCCTCCCTCCATTCTTTCTTCCCTCCCTCCCTTTTAAGGTGTGTATATTCTGTTTAGAAAGTGATACACACTGCAGCCAGAGCATTTTTACCACAAGATGCGTTAACTGCTGCAGTCTGGGGGAAAAAAAAAAAATCATATAATAATCATTATTATAACTGTCCTCCTCTCTCTCTCTCCCTCTCTCTCTCTCTCTCTCTCTCTCTCTCTCTCTCTCTCTCTCTCTCTCTCTCTCTCTCTCTCTCTCTCTCTTTGTCTCTTATTCTTTATTCTCACTCTTCTGTCTATTACTCTTTACACTCTCCTCTCCTCTCCTCTCCTCTCCTCTCCTCTCCTCTCCTCTCCTGTCCTCTCCTCTCTCCTCTCTCTTAACAGCTTTCTAAAGAACGTGAGCGTCTTCAGGCGATGATGGCCCACTTGCACATGCGGCCCTCGGAACCCAAGTCATCTCCCAAACCAGTGAGTGCATATTGCTCCGGCTACCGTAAACATGAATGAGGCCCCCAGGCAGAAAATGAACAGTTTAACCACCAGGCAGTTAAAATAGAGAGTGTGTGTGAGTGAGTGATAGAAGATGGAAGGGGAATGGGATTTGTAATACCGAGTTACATCTGCTGCCTATCAGGTATTGTGCGCTGTGAGAGGACAATAGAGTTTGGAAGTGTATTAGATGGCAGAGCCGCGGAGTCCTTGGCTAAAACGCCGGGTCATTTCTCTGTGATGGATATAATAGCCAAAACAACCTGTTGGCCACTGATGACTGTTTGGCTCACTGGCCATTGCAGCACTCAAGAGTGGAGTGAGAGAGGAGAAGATATGTCATTTGAACAACAAACACCTGAAAATCGTAGTCGAGTGGTAAAGATAATGTGATGTTGACATAAATGCCCACAGCTCTGCTGAAATTGGTTAAAGAAAAAAAAAACTAAATTTTGAAAGAGGTCAGCGAAGATAGAAAATGATGTCAGAGTAGAAAATGTATTTTTTTCTCTCTCGATTTTATTGTTCACATTACAAATGGATATATGGGTTTATGTGATTACAAATGTATTTAAACTAACCAGTATTTGAATTTAATATCAAAATAATACATTTTTGCAAACATTATTTCCTCCTAATTTTAGGCGTTTTGAAATATTTTGGAGAGCAAAACATTGTTAGCGTGTTTCTGCTGCTTAGTAAGTGCCTAATTTCAATAGAATAATTTTCCTCATCACCTCCCATCATAGAACGTAGATAATCACAAGATAGCATAATTATCCCATAATTCCATCAGGAATCAAACTCCCTTTTTGCCAATTTATTATTCAATCACTCTCTCTCTCTCTTTTTTTTAATCTTCAAAACTCCAGCAGCTTGGTTCCATCTCGTCCAATAAAGAATTTGCAGCCTATAATCCATGCCTGAATATGAATGAATGATGCTAATGAAGTATTGCATTACATAAAGCGCACATGAAAGAGCACCTAATTGCATTTGATGGTGGGGGCAATTCAGACAGAATTCTTAAACGAACAGTTAAGTCCTCAGTTTTAAGGCTCCCCCTTTTTTTAAGGGGAGGTGAGGTGAAGATTTGGTGCAGGGCAAAATCGGAGCAGAATACACGTGTGTGTGTGCTCTGTGCAAAAATGAAAAGACATAACAACAGAGAGAGAGAGAGAGAGAGAGAGAGATGGTTTGTGGATTTCAAACTGCAGCATGGATTTATGCCCAGTATAATCATGGGTGCAGGATAGAAACGGCCCAGACATTTGATAAATATGAATAGTCTGAATGTATTATCAGGGCTGGAAATAAGTCCTATTTGTTCATCAGTGCAGCCCATGAACAACCAGTGCCAGGCGAATACAAAACACTGGTGCACTGTCTCCAATATGACCCCATTTACTCTCTGAATCGCACTTCATTAAATGTTACCTTTTGGCCATGCCATGGATGGATGAGAATCAAAGTTAGCAAGGCTGCAAGTCCTGAATAATGAGCACTCTCTCTCTCTCTCTCTCTCTCTCTCTCTCTGCCTCTCTCTCTCTGCCTTTCTCTGTCATCCTCTCGTTCTCAACCCTACCTTGAATACGTATTCAGATAAGCGAGAGGTGACAAAGTGCTCATCCCTGCCTCTCCCCTCTCACTCCTCTCCCCGTTCGACTTTAATCAATTCCATTTTGCAAATATGGGATTGCATGCCTGCAAACATGTTCCGCTTGTTGCCGTACCTTGTAGGTGAAGAGGAGGGAAAAAAGGAGAAGAAATTATGTCTTAACATTATAAATATACATGCTACATGCCACACACACACACACACACTTAACAGGGTTTATTTTGAAGTGTTTTCGGCTGTTTGACAGTTTATCAAACCCCCTTTGTGGAGCCTCCAGTCTGTAATTCTTGGTTCACCGTCTGGTCCTGCGTGCAGCAGGATGCAGGGAATGAGAGATTACATGAGAGACACTCACACACACTGTCTTGACCTCAGCCACTATGAATTGCATGGAGATTTGTACATTATATACTTCCAGGTCTGCACACTGGTAGAGAAAATGTATTAATATACATTTTTCAGTGGCCAAGTAAGTGTGGGTGTGTGTGTATGTGTGTGTGTGTGTGTGTGCGCCTGTGTCTGCGTTTACTCAACTGATTGTAATTCAAGTTTAATTCTTTTTCCTTTGAGAAAAAAATAATGTAAAAAAAAAACAATAATGCAGAGAGTACATTGTTTTATTTATGTTATTGTTTCATTTTGGGTAGATATTTTAGAGAAGATATTTTCATTCTCCCATCCTGTTTTACCCTCTCTGTTCCTCATCCTCTCTCTTCCTCCTTCCTCCCCCTCTAGCCCCCCACCCCCCGCCCCCTCCCACACACACACATACACACACACACATACACACACACACCTCTGTACTCAGTGGAGGCCTATGTATGCCAGCCAGCCCTTGTCCCAACCCATCCCTGTAGCAGCTCATTACAGCTAAGTGGGCATGTAATTATCAGCTGAAAACCCCTACATCCACCAGAGTATCTCAAACTTGACATTTCATCGTATTTATCAACACATGCCACAAATGACCGCTGATACCTTTCCCTCTCCCTCGCTCCTTCCATCTCTCCCTTCCTTCGGCCTCCCGTTCCCTCCCATCTTTCAAGTCGGTTTTAATTCAAACCCTCACAATGGATGCATTCCACTCGCAGCCTCGCAATTAAGGCAATTTGGTTTGAATATGTAACAATGTCATTACCATTCCACCTAAATTAGCGCAGAGACTAAAAGGTCAGTTAGGAATTTTCCAGTCGGTTGGAGCCTCTCACATGAGATTTGGGAGGCAAACGCAAAAGTGGTGGAAAAGCCGGACGATTAGCGAGCGCGCTTTTTCAGTTGGCGTTCATGCCAGGGGTAACTAACACTCTCCGGTCGCTAATACTGAAGGAGAGGAAGAGAGAAAGAAAGTGAGAGCGTGTGAGTGTGTCTGTGTTTCCAGGGTGGCCTAGTGGTTAGAGAGGCTGTCCTGTATCCCCACAACGGTCAGAAAATGAAGGTGCATCCGTTACCCCACCTCAAGTCAGTCCGGGTCATGGGTGCTAAATGTATCTGTAATCTCTCTGAGGGTGAGAATGATTCCCAAATGTCTTGCTTTTGTTGCAAAAACTGTCCATCTATTAAGTAATTTAGTCTTATATTCTGTTTTAAAATGTTATTTTTCTTAAAACATTGAAAAAAATCTGCCAACAGGGTGAGATAATTCCACTTGTTTCAAAGCAGTTTCACTTCTTGCAGGAATTTTCAATAAAATAAGCGTCAAAACCAGTCTGACCAAGTCAAGAAAATCATGATAGAAGTTGGTTTGCGCTGAAAATGATCTCAATCCATTGACATATTTTAAATGGGGTCTGACATTGTGTCTCTTGCAGGCCTGGCTCTCCTAGCCAGGTGGCTACTCTCTCCTAGACTCTCACAGTGCACAATCCACTCACTGGGTGGCTCTAATGGGGGAGATAGAGAGGGAGGGAGGGAGGGAGGGAGGGAGGGAGTGATAAATAGAGAGATAAAGAGAGATGGGCCGGGATAACACGGGGGCCAATCGTTGGATAATCTTGAACAGCGTGCTCTAATTAGAATTCTTATGATACAATTTGGTGGTTGTAATTAGTGGAGATGGGCTGGCTCCTCTCCACGAGCCTTGTTAGTGGAAACACAGCTGTGTTAGAGAGGAGGAGAGCAGACACTCGGCTCTGTCAGAGAAACCGCAAACTAATGCCTTCCTGTTTCTCTCTCTCTCCCTCTCTCTCTCTCTCTCTCTCTTGCTTGTATCTCTATTTTTCTCTTTCCCACCCTCCACCCTCCCTCTCTCCTCCTCGCCCTTACACTACATCTTCTAAACCCCTTTTCTCTCTCTCCATCCACTCTCTCTTTCCCTCCTGCCACATCTACCTGTGCTCCCTATCTTTTCTCTCTTTGTCTTTCTCTCTTCACCCGTCTTCTCCTTCTCTTTTTCCCCTCTTGCATCTCATCCTCCGCCTCATTTCTTTCCACGCTCCCTCTGTCACTCACGCTCTGAATCTTCCTCCACCCTTCTCAGCTTAACTTGGTGTCCAGCGTCACCATGTCCAAGAACCTTCCCTCAGTGTCGCCCCCCAACTTACCTCAGACCCCCACCACACCCACGGCACCTATCACCCCCATGGCCCCCATGCCCCAGGTACCCTCGGTACTGGGCGGAGCCAACGTCCCCAGTATGGGAGCCATGCGCAGACGCCACTCCGACAAATACTCCATGCCCCTGTCGTCAGGTAGGACCAACTACTCAGCACTGCTGCACACACACACACACACACACTCGCTAATATACTCAGTCAGTATGGTCTCTTCACCTTCAGTTCAAGCTGTTCACAATGTGAATTGAAACTGGTATGGTACAGCTTAATAATAGAGCACTCATTCTCAATTATTTGACTTAATATATATGTGAGTCCTTTGAAAAGGTTTTTAATTTTTTATATTCTGAAGAAAATCCACCTTGTGAATTGCTTGAATTGAATGTGAATTCAGCCTGACCCTGACACACACACACCTGCCCGCACACATATACACACACATATACACACACATACTCTGATTTGTGCCACTGATTTGACATGGATTAACAATTCAATTCAGAGAATGCTGATTGCCCAGAGAGATTTTTTCCTACGTTCATGAATTGAATTTTTATTCCAATTTAATAATTTGTTGAAATTATGAATTGGATGTGAGACTCTGGGCACTGCACTATAAATAGTAGTTTGTGTTGGAACTCGTCCAATACTGGACTGCTAATGCTTTTTTTTAACACACTCACATACACACATACACACGTGCGTGTACATGCACACACAAAACACACAAACATGCACACAGACATACACACACACACACACACACACACAGATGCTTGTTGTTTGTACCAATGTGGGACGTCTGGTGGGTTTATAAAAGCAAGCCTATGTTTAATCACTCTATATGTAAATAGACAAGAACTTCCTCTGTGCATAAATATTACATGAATGTTAATTAAGTTCAAATAATGGGGAAAAAATACAATATTTATTACATTAAGACATTCCATGTATTAAGCTTTGCATTTTAAACGGTCCGTCTTTGATGTTTATATTTACTCTCTCTGTGTTTAGTGTGAAGACACATAAATTATTCAACTTCACCCTAACTATCTACACAGATCTCATTTTATGGATGTATTAGTGTTTAAGATTTCTCACGAGAGAGATTAATTAAAAATGCATTTTGTTAGACATGGAAAATGCTGATTTGATGTGCCCCCTCTAACCCCAAACCAATCCACCCCCACCCTCTTTTTTCCTCCCCTCTCCTTTCTCTCTCACCCCTTTTAATTTGATGAAACCCTGAGCATATTTGATACCTGAAGGAATAAAATTTACCAATTATTTCAGGTGGTGACACAGTATTTATTTTTCCAGAGATTGCCCCAAACTACGAGTTTTATAAGAACGCAGATGTCAGACCGCCATTTACTTATGCAACCCTCATAAGACAGGTGAGTGGGAAATAAATTAACTTTGCCTGATTAGATTAAAATTAATTGCTGCATGAATCATGGCAGCTCTCTCTCTGTCCCTCTCTCTATTTGTGTGTGTTGTGTGTGTGTGTGTTGTGTATGTGTCTGTGTTTTTGTGTGTGTGTGTGTCAGTCACGCGGTCTCGTTAGTAAACCATTATTTGATGTCATCTCATTTCAGGCTATCATGGACTCTAGCGACATGCAGTTAACGCTTAATGAAATCTACAGCTGGTTCACGCGCACGTTTGCCTACTTCAGACGCAACGCTGCAACTTGGAAGGTAACCTTGCTGAACACACACACACACACATAGACACACACATACACACACACACACACCCTGCCTTTCACCCTTTTTACAGTAAAGACTACTCCCTCTTCTAAGAAAAGTCAGAAAAGAAACCTCAAGAAAGTATTTATTTACGCGGCACCAAGCGATTACTACTTCTCCCCCCCTTCTTTTTAACCTGCCTCTTGAATAGAGCCCATTTTTCTCTGTTTTATTTTTTTTCCCCTCCCATTCCGCCTTTTCTCTTTGGAAATGACAAGTGAAAGAATTATTCTGCCTCTGATATCGTTTTCTAATTTGGTGCAATTAATAGCGGAGGCTTGGCGTGGAGAGGAGAGGGCTCTGACGCACTAATTATACAGCAGCCACTCCATCATCAGCACCTTTTGTTAAGAGAGGCACAGAATTACAGTCTCTCTCTCTCTCTCTCTCTCTCTCTCTCTCTCTCTCTCTCTCTCTCTCTCTCGACCCCTTCCCACTCTATTTTACCCCTCCTCCTCCTGAAACCACCTTCTCTTGCATATCATTGGTTAATTAGTATGAAAGATGGCTGTTTGCCTGTTAACCAGCTCTCAGCCTTGTGAAGGGGGTTGTGTCTCGGCCAAAGACGCACACGCGCGCGCACACACACACACACACACACACACACACACAAGCCACGCATTTGTCCAAGTGAGAGGTTAAGGGTTTGTTCATCTGGAACTAAAGCAGGGAGGAAAGTGAGAATTGGCCTGTCAGAGAGGGAACAGTCTTTATTTACCCACACAAAGGGGCCCATTTGTATATCTGTCCCTACAACTTTATTGTCCTGTCTGCCTGCACAAAGATGGTAAAAAATGTCTTTCCTGCAGCACATGTTTTAACCAGAAGTGTGTCTGCCTGCTGATAAAGACAGCCTCTGCGAGCGTTAGGTGTCGGCAGTGTTTTATCCTGCAGCCCCTAAACGCCATTCGTTAGCCGCCTTTGGCCTTTGTGGCTGTGCGGAGGACTGGAGGGGAGACACAGCAGCCTCTCATCAGCATGCAAGGCATGGCGCAGCACTAGATTTAGCAAAGTGAATTAATTTGGATTTGGGATGCAAATGAGCGCATGGGCGTGTGATCGCCAATCCAGGAGGGCATGCAAAAAGATCCGTGCCCTTTTCCAGTTTGTTAGGTACAGTAAGCGGTGTGTTTTGTTGTGCAGGGCTATTGTGTTACGGCACGGGAGGTTGTCGGAGGTTTTTCCAGCGGTTTTTACATACACAGCACAGATAACGCGACGCATACACACGTGCCCTTTCAAATGTTCTTTTTTTTTTCCTTTCTTGGTTTCCTGAGAAAAGTTTCAGCCCTGTGCATGCGATACAATGGCAGTGGCGTCACAATGACATTAGAAATACCTTGTCTCAGTCTGTCCCTCCCAGCACAATAACCAAGGTGATCTATTTACATCTACAGCTCCACAATTCCCTTTGTAAGGCATTAGTGGGATGATCAGCGATGGGCTTGTCATTTGATTAACGGAGAGAATTTGTTTAAAAAAAAAAAAAAAAAGAAGAAAAGAAAGAAATGAAAGGTGGTTTAATATCTCAGCTTGGTCTCATCAGCTCAAAAGAGGGATCTACCCCCCACCCCACCCCCCTTTCCCTCTCTCTCTTTTTCTCTCACCCAGAAGCTTATTAGTTCTAACTATATAGCATGCATAATAAAACTGCTCATTTGCTCATTAATATTAAAATTATCATATTCAGAGCCATGGGCATTAAGATCAATCAAATCCTGGGATTTTCAGGTCAGATGCGAGATCTGCTTATGAGTTTTTCTTTTTTTTTTCTGAATCCCCTTTTCTTGGAGAAAGAGCAGTACACACCAAGCTCAGGGAGATGATAAATATGAGAGGCAGGGATATTAAAGGCAAGGTTATTATTTGTAGAGTCTGATGCATGTTTTAATTATGGTCATATTAATACGAGAGAGGATTTTTTTCCTATAGATTTTCCTTATTTTGTAATTAATGCATGCACCTTACTGTGGCTTATTTTATGGGAGATATATCCTTTCTTTTCTTTTCTTTTTTTTCAAATTTAAATTGAATATGTGAATACAACAAAGCTTTGATGATACACCTGAGAGATATAATTGTGTCATTAAAGTAAGCATTCGTTTAATACCTGATGTGACACCACATGCAGAATTTTTGGACATATAGATACAGTTCAGCTTAATCCTCCTTATTCGCGCGCTCGCACATACACACACACACACACACACACAGACACACACACACACACTGATACAAGGGTCTCCTGGTGACTGTCTTTTTTCTTGCAATACTGTCATCTTTAAAGCGATGTGTCCATTAAGAGCAATGCCGTTCTGGAGCAGAGAGGGTTACTGACATCACCATTATCAAGCCCGGCATTACCACTTCTGTCACCACCATAAGCCATTCGCTATGCTGATTACCTCCTTTTAGTCTACTTACTCTGATTGATATGTACTGTGTGCAGGACTTGTAAGAGCATTCGCTCTCACTCAATTTTTACTAATTAAATCAATGGTGCGTGAATGTTAAGAATTTCTTCAAAACGCAAGAAAAAAATCAATTTCCAAGTGTTCTTTTTTTTTCTTGATGGATAATGAATGAATATGATTCTTTTTAACTTATCCTCTGACCTTTGTGTGTCTATCACGTCTCTCTGCAGAACGCTGTTCGTCACAACCTCAGTCTGCACAAGTGCTTTGTGCGTGTGGAGAACGTGAAAGGGGCAGTGTGGACCGTAGATGAGGTGGAGTACCAGAAACGCAGGTCGCAGAAGATCACGGGGTACGCATTCTGTCACCGCTCCTTAGATCTACATCTGGAGGTCACTGGCATGTACATGCACAGGTCATAGAAAATCATAGGGTGCAAATTCTGTCTATACACCACTCCACTGATAGACCATTACTCTCTCTCTCTCTCTCTCTCTCTCTCTCTCTCTCTCTCTCTACATATATAAATATATATATATATATATATGTATATATTCTGTGTATATACTCTATATTCTGCCTGCTACAAGACTGCTAATACATATTTATATATAGGGTCATTGTATTTTGAACCAAATTTAAATGCACTACTACGTGGAGATTTGAGATTTTTCCATAGCATGTTATAATGTAAACTGATTTTTGATCTAATATATTTTTGTTTATTTCTTTGTTTTCTGTTGTTGTTTACAATGCATCCAGAAGCCCAACACTTGTCAAGAACCTGCCCTCCAGTCTTGGCTATGGAGCAGCACTAAACGCCAGCCTACAGGTATGAACCGAAAGCCCGGGAGAACCACTGACTCACCGGCTGCCTGTTTGATTGACTGGCTGGCAGAACTACTGACTGACTGACCAGTTGTCTGACCAAGTGACTATGCCTCTGTGGTTGATGCGTATTTCAATAGGAGCCCGTTTAGACATAATAGTACTCCAGCGTCACACTCGGCGTAAGAGGGAGCAAGGTTTTTTTTTTAACTCAGGTTTCTGCCTGTCTGTTTCTCTCCTTCTATCACACCATCTTTCTCACTCTCTCTCTCTCTTTCTCTCTCTCTCTCTGTCTTTAGTTTATACCTTCAAGCTCAGAAGGCCACCCTGTGGTAGAGTCAGGAAGCTACTCTCTCTTTCTTTCTTTCTTTCTCTCTCCCTCTTTCAGCTGTGGCAGCCACCTTAGATTGATAGCGGCATGTGCAAATGCAAGGGCATGTGCATTAATATTTATCCAAGCTGTCATAAATGATTTGGCTTCATAGTGTACGCCGGCGAGGTGCTCATGGCAAAAACTTTAAAAATTTAATCACTGTATATAACTTTAATGCGCAGGAGGCGAAAGTGTCAGGAGTTTTTATTATTTTGAGGTAAAGTTTTTTGGGGGTCTTTTTTAATAGCCACACCACACAAGGGCATATGAATGGCAGGCGGGGGGGGAGGTGTTGTCAGCAAGCTGTCACAGGAGGGGGGAAGCAGCCTGCAACTGAATGAAAACTTAGACAACTGCGTTTTCCACTGTTCCATCTCGTACCTATCTTTGACCACAATCAATGCAAACTTGACTGACATCACCCCTCCTCTCCCCTACCTCTTTTTTGTCTTCCATCCCTCTTTTTTCCTATCCCCCTCCCCCTCCAACTGTTCACTCTATCCACCTTACCTCCCTCCTTCCATTTGAACCCCTGAACTGTCCTATCCCTTTGCCACCATCATGCCTCCTCCCCCATCTTCCTTCTAATCCCACCTTTTTTCCCAACTTCCATCCTCTTCCAACCTTCATCTCCAATATTCCTCCCTCCCTCTCCTTCTCCCTCTCTCTCTCCTGCTCCTCTCTCCGCAGGCCGCCCTGGCTGAGACCTCCCTGCCTCTGCTGGGGACTCCCGGCCTGATGAACAGCAGCTCCTCGGGCCTGATGGGTGGCAGCCCCCATGGCCTGATGGGTGGCAGCCCTCCCGGCCTGATGGGCGGAAGTCCCCACGGATTGATGGGCGGAAGTCCACCGGGGCTGCTGGGCGGCAGTCCCCCCGGCACGATGAGCGGCAGCCCCCCCAACCTGTTGCAGTCCACCCATGACGAGCTCAACGGCTCGCTCGACCACCTGGACACCAACGGACACGGCAGCCCCGGCTACTCCCCACCGGTACACATGTAAGTCCCTGTCGACATAATATGAGAAGAGTCACCTACACACAAGCACGCATGTAAGGGATAATGTACAGCGAGCAGGTCATTATTGCGAAATAAACCCCAGCAGGGTGATGCAGGACCCCGACGCGAACATTATCCCGCTACACGGCTACTTACTAAATAAATCATCATCATAAATATTGATTTAAAAATGATGTTATTGATTTAAAAATGATTTTATTGCATCCGCTACAAAAAATAGTCCGTTAGATTCTACGGTTGGAACTGCGTCCACAGCAACGTAAAGTCTGTAGCCTTCTTAAGATTAGCCTACTTAGCGATATAATTCACGTTAAACTGAACATTTCCATCGATGGTGAAGTGAGACAAGGTGAATGGGACTTATTGATATTGATGTTGACGTTTTTGTCCTCATTCATCTCTACGTTTCCTTCTTGCCGGGGCTTTGCAGTTGACACACCTGGAAACACAGTTGTTAGCTCCTCAGGCTGCCCTCACGGAAAGCTAATGTTTTTTTGCCACAGGGTGTCGCGAATGCCGTAATTGACCAATCAGAATCGAGTATTCAACAAAGCGGTATAATACATACATAATAATTACACACCCAGATGGATATGAACAAACAGAGGCCAGTGGTTTGAAAGACTGCTTACCAAAACATCACTGACTCGATATTCTTACCTGCTCACTCATTGAAATACAAGCTGGATAAGCCTAAAAAATGCCTAAAAATGTAAACATAAATTGCAAATGGGAACACACACTCACACATCTCACAGTTTTAGATTTGAACTACTAGTATATATATATCTGAGAAAAACATTACTAAGTGCCTCAATGATATATCCTGTCCACTGAAGAGAAATTTGGCCAATGATATGAGATATTGCTAGGAATTGGCCTGAAGAGGCCAAGAGAGGGGAGGAGTCAGGTAGCACTACGTGTTGAACCCCCCCACCCCCACCCACTTTCCATTCTATACCCTTTGTTAGTTTAATTGCCTGATAAATGTATTTAAACTACAATACCAGAATGTTCTTGGGTCTCTCCATGACTTGAGGGCAAGGTTCAGTTTCTATATCATAAGCAGATTTCCCTCTCTTTCTATCTCTCGGGTGTATTAATTTCAATTGCGCTGTGCTTATACCTGAGGTGTGTTTGACGTTTTGGATAACAGTTAGTTCTAGTCTATAAATAGGCCCTATTACGCATTCGTCTTTAATTACACCAATGTCTGCATTGTAGGGGTTTAGCCGCTATATTTTATGCAAGACTGTTCCTATTAATATTTAGCAGCTAACTGTAGCATTAATTACTTTAAAAATCTTTCCCATTCCCATCTCTTTTTTTAATGGAGCTGAGAGTGAGAGAGCTTTTAAAAATTGATTTCATGTGAGTTTCAGGAATGTCTGAAACAAAATTTGCTCCACCTGAGTCAGTGATGTCATACGGGTCCGGTGCGACTGGACCCTATGCATGCTGAGGGCAGCACAAAGGGAGACACACACACACACACACACATTTACTGAGACACACAAACACGCAGACATTATTCATCAGTGATACACACACACACACACACACACACACACACACACACACACATTCCCACACTCAGGTACATGCACACACACACCAACACACCCTGCCTCCTCCCTGTCCATTAAAGCACATGTAGCAAAGTCAGCCGACATTAGCTAACCACTTCTGGAATGGATAAAGAATGCTTCCCAGCTCCATGCCTCTCTCTGAGTGTGTCTTAGAGAACAGAAGAGTGTTTGGTTAGCCCAACCAGACATACATTAATCTATTTGGATGTGTTTACTCCACTCTGAAATGGGGTGTTAAGTGGAGCAAATCTGCCCAGCTCTAAACTGAATCCCAGTGTATCCACTCCCCCAGGTCATTTAACTTTTAGTAACGGGACAGCGTTGCCTCCCCCCCTCTCTCTCTATCTCTCTATCGTTCTCTTTCTCGCTCTCTCGTTTCTCACTGTTTCTGGCCACGCCGCCTTGACACTGACATGAGTGGCTGTGGAGGGCAAGATGCATCCATCCATCCATCCCTCCCTCCCTCCCTCCATCCCCGCCTGCCGTTACATAGCCACGACAACCTCAAAATGGAAGAAATGTGTTTTTCATGACTGGCTTTTCCAGGATGTGTTTAAATAATGGAGTGGCTCGTAGCACTAAACTAAAGAGTACATACCTTCTCAGGAGAGGACTCCTCAGCACAACCAAGTGAGTCCAACAATTAGACAAACCTCTCTCTACCCCCCAACATCTAAAGGTTAATGCTATCTGCTTAACCGCAACCCAGATCGCTCCAGGCCATGTTGTGTGTGTGTGTGTGTGTGTGTGTGTGTGTGTGCACCCTCGAGGGTATGCTTAAAAGAAGCAGTACTGTACACTAGGAAAGACTAAAGCTCGGACACTCTAAAATGAAGATGCCAACTTCAACAAATTAGCCCCTTCACATAAAAAGAGAAAGACTAGACTTTGAAAATATATTCCAGTGACCGTACACCTAACTTCATCATGTACTCGGAGAAAAGCGAAGGAAATCTACTTGGTATCATTCTGTTTTCTTGGCTGCGTCAGTATTGTGCTGTCAAGTCTAATAGTTTAGCGACTGCCCCTCTTTGGTGTTGGTTAATGAATCATAGTGGGATGTTATGATGAGTGTCAGCCTGTCTTCTGATCCCCCCAACCACCTCCCCTCCTCCCCCTCCTCCTCCTCCCCAGCCTACCGTTAGGCCCGCGGACTAATGACCTTATTTGCATCCCTGACATACCTCTGCATGATTGCTGGCGCTAATCTCCGATTGATGTGAGAGCAAGCATCTCTGTCTGACGCACGCACACGCACACACTTACACAGAGCGCCTCATATTTATTGCACTGCAAAGTCCAGCGTTTACTCCTGAGTGACTTAATAATGCCGGCTAGCCATTAAGGACTAAATGGCTCATCCACATGTCCTAATAAAGTGTCAGAGATCTTAGGCCTGTGAATATGGCTACGCATATTTTTCTTCAAAGCCACACAAACACGTTGGCACGTCCTAATGACTTGCGTGTGAGAAGCTCAGGAGAGCAGGCGAGACCCTTTGGTTTATGCCGAACGTTTGACTAGTGCCCTCATATTAAACTTCTCCTTCAGCACACAATGTAAGTAATTCACCTGCATTATATCTAAGCATTATTTAAAGACAGTCATTACTGGAGACGTGTGGCAGTCCATTACGCTAACTAATCATTTGTTAAAAATTGTCTTTTGTGTTGTGAAAGATTAGCAACAGAGAAAACGGTCACTGATATGTACTACTGATGTGATGGATTCTAGTGCCTATAGATAATTTTTTTTATAACAAGTAATGGTTACAAAGTTGCTAATTAAACATTTGCTAATTACATTTCACAATGTGAAAGTGATGCATGCACTTTTTCTTTGCAAGGGTTTGGTTTTATTGTTATTCGGTGAGGGAGCCTGACATTCTGCTTGAAACATGCAATTTAATGTCTGTCTTTGATAACAAGTTTTGATGTTGAATAGGGATACTGAACAGTAATACCTATCGATACCGTACTAGTTTTTGGTTGTGGTATAAATTTTAACACATCAAAAGGCGTAAAAGCATTTTAAAATGTGTTTGTATTTTGTATTGTATTTTTCTCAAGGGGATCTCAGGTTTTATAAGAGTTCATAAGGATTTAATTAACCAATATTGAGCAAATCAAATGAGCATGGTCTGATTTTATTTAGCACTTAATTTACTCTGTGGCTTTATGAAATGGGCCCTTTCATTCAGTAGACCAAGGTATCAAAAAAGGTGTCTGTATCGGTAAGAACCGGTATTGCTAGAATAAAATTTCCAGCAGTGCCTGCCACAGTGCTGAGTGAGGACAGGGAGCAGAGTTTGTGTTCTTCTGTTTCTCAAACCTCTGGCAGAGGCGATGGTCTTTTGGCGTTCTCTACCTCTATGAATCTGAGGGCAGAAACAGAAATATTCATCACACCGCTTGCATCCTGCTAGGACCAGCCTCCTCCCTCCACCCTACCACATCAGAATATTAATTTATTTGGCTGTGAATATTAAAGTCATCTGTACCTTTTAAAATTCTTTTCAAATTCAAAGTCCCCCCCCCCCCCCTTACCATTGATGAAGGCAACCCAGGAGAGGGACTACGAGACACGTCCTAATATGCTGACTACTACTTGATAAGTCTCTCTCTCTCTCTCTCTCTCTCTCTCTCTCTCTCTCTCTCTCTCCTCTCTCCTCTTTCAAAGTCTAGGGGGATTTCCTGATGCATCCGACGTGTCAGAAATAATTAGGTTTTGTCAGATTTATCATCGTGGCACAAACCCCTCTCCCCGACTAGGGCCCCGGATCATGTTAAGCCTTGTTTGTGTGTGACAGCATTATTATTCTTGTTAGTCGCCCCACACTTTTTTTTTTCCGCCCACTCCTCTGTTGTTCTGAAGGGAGAGGTGTCCCGCTCACAGTGCTGCTGGTTTCTGCCCGGCGCTTATTGACAGTGGCTAAAGATATTCATCCATTTAGAGTTAAAAACATGTATCATGGTGTCCGAGCGAACTGCCGGGGCTGAAGTTGATTAATGGCAGAACCTAGCTGCCGGTTTTTCCTCTTGAGGAGCGACACGCACAGCCCCTGCATATTAACGAGTGGCTGCGCTTTCTATTAACTAGATAAAAAAAGCCTCTCCTCTGCCTTTGCTCCAGGGGGCTCAGGGATGAGAAATTCTCCATTATTTATCATGTGGCCTGTTTTTTTCCCCCTTTTTCCTTTTTCATGTATTTCAACCTGGTGTCATCAGTAAACTTTTAAATGCCAAACATGTCTGGAACATCACAGCTTATCGGCCTTACAGGGGCCATGTTTTTCATGCAATTTTCATGCGCTTGCTTACAGTAGACGTGAGGCATCATGTCAAATTAGCGTCTCGCAAACAACATGGTTGTTACTCCACACTATATAATGCATGTAATGGCAGCTTAAATTCTTTCCTGGATACGTCTCAGTGCTGTCAACAAAATGTTTGTATGTCAGCTGAACAGCGCATGGTGCATCGTGTATGCAACAAAGAGAAAGACTCTGTTAAACCTATTATTTTGTAGTGACAGCCATGTGTTTTTGCTTTTTTTGCCTTCACTCTCAGGTGTTTTCCAAGTACAGTAAATTTTGCACATAAATTTAATGAAATGTGAGTTCAGGTGATTAGTCGTTATCTGCGAGTTAACATCTCAACCACTCTAATACACACCATACACTGTTTACTGCTCACTGGACAATAAGAAGAGTTAGTACCAAACAAGCGTTTTTTGGGTGGAAGAATGAATACAAAAAAAAATAGAAAAATCTAACATTTATTGCCATTGTGTTTCCCAGGCCACCAATTCACGTTAAGGAGGAGCCACTTAACATGGATGACGACGACTGTCCGATGTCACTGGTGACGACAGCCAATCACAGTCCAGAGCTGGATGAGGACCGGGAGCTGGAGGAAGGGAACCTATCAGAGGACCTGGAGTGACCAGGAGAGAGTTCTGGTCACTGTATCCCTCCGCCCAGCCGCACTGTTTCTCTCACACAGACCTCCTGCAAGACTAGAAACCACTCCACAACCCAAACGAACACAGCTGACTCTCTCTCTGTCTCTCTCACCACTGGGACTATTTATTGAGCATGCATCCGGATGGAGACTGGCCCAAAGGAACTCTTTGTTGCAGCCCTTTGGGATCCCCAGACATGACAGGCATGAGATGTCTGATTTTTAAAAAAAAGTAACTCTTTGAGCCCTATTTCATTAGAGATGGCGTGGCCACATACAGTACACGACAGACATGGATGATGGACTCATGGATGGGGAAAAAAAACACGAAACAAATGAGCAAATTCTGTCCTGTTGAAAGCTAGCGGCCTCATATACTGCCAAAAAAGGAAGACGTTTTACGTTTGTGAATAATCCAACCCACAGTAGTTGTTGATGTCTAGAGACAATTGCTGGTTCAATTCAAGTTGTTGCTCTGTTATCATTTGCACAGGAGTAGTCTCAGAAATTAGTGTCACTGCCTGTATGTTGCTACAATTATGAAAACCAGTATTTTATTTTCTGCTTTTTTTTCCATTGTTAATTTCAGAATATGATTTTAGACACCACCAACTGTAAATGCCATTCCCTGAGTCACACCAGTAACGGAACTGCGGTACCAAGACTGTTGTTGCAGCTGTCAAAAAAAAAAGTTGGCTTCCAGTCTATTATCTGTTTGTGAAGAAAAGTGAAAAAAACTGGAAATTAAGTTGGGGAAAAAAAAATAATTGCGTAATTGTTTGTGTAAAGCACCATTTACGAAACAAATGCATTTCTGCATAATTTTCTTCTTGCCGTTCTCCTTACCTCCTCGTTCTAAAGCTTTGTCTACCTGCAAACAGTCACAGGCAACAGCTAGAAACCAAAGCCAACACTAGCAATGGCCAATAGCTTATAGACAGAAGCCACCAAACTCCTCTTGGTCAGCCTTCTGTGACTTTAAACTAGTACAAAGAGAAGCTTTTTTTCCGCAAACTACCTTCGAATAACCTCTGGGATTGTTTCATTTAGCCCTGTACAAAGATGATTAAGAGAAAGAGAGAGGGAAAAAAATGCTGATTTTGATGTGTAATTTGATAACTCGTAGAGCGTCCACTTTGGAGTGTAGAGGAGATTTCTGCCAGATGTAGGGAAGAGGTGATGTGATATTTTAACTACAGGCATTTTGTGCTGGTGATTTGACTGGTAGAGAGCAGCTAACTGTAAAAGTGGATCATGACCAAAACAAAACATTTGTGTATTCAATGGAAGTGCAGAAACATTGTGTTGTTGTGAAGATTGTTATTTGACCTTTCTTTTTTTTTTTACTTCTCTTTTCTCGTTGTTCTCGTTCTCGTTTTTCTTTTTTTTTCTTTTTTAATCTTATTTTTGGTTTGTGTTACACATCACGTCATTGTTTTTTCTAACCTGGTGAATATGTAATGTTCTAAGTGGGACTGTCAAAATAATGTCACGTCTTATTTCCGTGGCGGTTTTGTTCCGAGCCGCGTCGAAACCGAAACTGAAAACATCGCTAACCAAACATGAAAAATATCTAGTGAAGCCAAATAAGTCATAATTTCAAGTTGATATGAAATGATGTGGCTTGGTTACCATGTAAAAGCAAATAATAATAGCCATTGTAGAAAAGGATATCTAAGGTGAAAGGTGAACCTTTTCTAGGTGATATTTGCTTTAACCTGTCGTCAAATACTCATTGTGTGGTTCATAGCTTCTTAACTATATAGATACACCTGGTGTGAGCAAAGGAGATGGGATCTTCAGGGCACTGATGTACTCTGTATAGATAGCCAGCTTTTTATAACACATTTGGTATTTCTAGTGACTGAAGAGAAGTAGTTTATCGTGGAGACTACGTCCCATCATTTCCCTCACAGCTAATGTCATCTAGAAAAGTGTCGTTGCTTTAATGGTCATTTCTGTTTTCAGTCAAACCAAAGTTACACAAAATTCTGCCTCCTCTTGTATGGGATAAAGAAACGCTAAAACGACCACACACACCCTTTCCGAGACGAGCATACACGCGCGCGAACACACACTCACAGACACACGGGCCCTGAGCTTTTGGTCTGCCAGCTTTCTTGGTCCTTGTTTCGGTAAATCTCCAGCTGCAGAAAATGTATGCTGTCAAAGAACCGACCGGCTTTGTATTGTACTGTAACGAGCAAATGTGTGTCGGCCTGCTTTGAGCCAAATGAAAACACACTGTGCATATGTTGTTTTCAAGTGTTGTGCCAAGCCAAGAAATTGGCTGCGAGAGCTTAACACACAGACACATACAGTACTATACAAACAGACACACAAAGCATGCATAATACACACACACACACACACACACACACACACACACTGAAACGCACACAAACACACCCTCATGCCAGTTCCACTTCAAGAGGGTACTGGGCCCAGGAACAAAGCTTATCCCTTCAATACTTAGCTGGAGTCAGCAAAATGACTTGAAGACGACGTTCATAATAATCTTATCACACCAAATAAAAGGACGCTGCGTCTTTCAAAAAAAAAAAAAAAAAAAAAAGGGTTCTCCCACTTACCCAAAAAGGCTTTCTAAAAGCTTCTACCTCTGCACAACAAATTCAGAACAATTATGACAGATTGCACGAGTTATTAGAATGCCACAAGAGCTGTTACACTTTACTACGCTTGTCTCATAGGACATGGCTCAAACCGACGTTTACATTCCCTGCGTCAAGATATGGAAGATTTGCATTGTAATAGGTTGTCCTCAAACATTTGTAGAATGATAATGTATAGATTACCTGTAAGGGAATATTGTGTTTTAAAAATGCATGTCTAAAAATCATTTGGTGGACTGGAAACAAGAATTAATAAAAAGAATATAATAAAAATCATCGGGACGATGGCCTAAATGTACGTACAATGCATAGGAGTGCATACCTCAGATATACTGTTTTGTTTTGGGAAGGATAAAACCTGTCAGCCACAGAATGCATATTACCTGTAGATTTGCATGGGTTTTGTATAAATTAAGTAAAAAAAAATGTCTAAAATAGTTGCTTGCACATAATACCAGAAAGACCTCCAGAACTGCGATCTGCTCCTCCACTAGATTTTAGGATTGTCTGGATTTTCTGGGTTGATTTTGTCTGTATTTTGATAACTGTGCATACTTATGTAAAAAATGTTGGTGGACCCATAAATTTACCAGACTTTTTTCTAAGCGGAAAAAAAATCTCAGTGTTTCTTTTCTGACTTACCTGAATTTTTACTGTTTCTCTCTCATTGCTCGCTAAGAATAGCAAACCTGCTTTTTCTGCATCTGCTTTGCGTAGCTGTAAGGCTTAACCTAATGTGTGTATTTATTGCTTGTACCTCTGTGCATACTTTATGAAGCATTATGTCTGGCAGTTGAGTCATGTATCCTTTCTACTGCTATCCTTCTCTAATAATTGGGAATATGATCCCCCTATGTATACAGTAAATTGGGACTGTAGCAAACACATATGTTTATGTAATTGGTGAATACTTTTGTTTTTGTTTCATTTCCTTTTGATCGAGATTCAACTAATTTTTTGATACTTTTCATTACCGTGTACTGTGTCCATACGTTAAAGGTTCTCTGACATTAGAAGGTCATGGTTGAGAATTGTAACAGCCGTTATTATTTTCTGTATTCATGGCATTTCACTGCTGAATAAAATAAAGGACCAAAACTAGGATTTGAAAAGCAACTGTCTACCTCCAGCATCAGGGAGTACTATTTTTTTTTCCCTCTGTTACACATATATCTTTTATTCTACAAAGGCACAGCCATGAAAATCTAGCTGGCATTACACTTTTAACGTTTCAGGAGCTGCTACTTCAGAGATGTGAAGGAAAGGGTTGGAAAAAACAATTAAAGTTTAATGTATATGTTACAAGGCTTTGTTCCAGCCTCCAGCACCTAGAGTCTTGTTTAGAGGAGCGGGACAAGGCGCTGTATCGCCCACCCCTCTGGACCTGTAATGGGTTTAGCCTCCATATGATTCGAGCCCACTGCTTTCATGCACAGCAAGCATGTCCCAGTATACATTGAAGTACCGCTGTGTACCTTTGAAAGGGTTTTGTAAGAAGTGACTCACCCAGCTAGGCATCAATAATCTCACTTCTGGGCCATATACTGCAAAAGTGGTTTTGGCACAAACCACATTATTAAGTCTGTTCTCATGCTCATGTAAGAAAAAACATGTCTGTCTTTTTACCATTACTGCATGCAGAGAAAACAAATATGTAAAATTCCATCACACCTCATTAGCTATTTTGTGTTTTTTTTAGTTCTCCATCTTCAAGACAGCAGTATCCTCTTGACACATCAAAAGAAAAAAAAACAGCCTTGTACCCTTTCGATTGATTGGTGTTGACTGGTGAAACACTATGACGAGCCGTGTGGCTAAATCAACTCCAGCAGGCCTACCACACCTTGTCGGTCATGGAGCAGCCTCGCTGACACACTCATTGAGATTCAAACTGAATCTACCATGACCAATAGGTTGCCCATTAGCTCGTCTGTATGCCGAGAGCCTTCTACACGTTCCGAAGGGTGCTCAGGGACGTCGCGGGGCCCTTTGAATCATGTCCGCTGGTCATTTAATCGTAACGCCGATGCATGTTCTTTTTCTTACCATATGATGTCCCATGAGAGGTCAGAAAACAACAGCATTTTTCATAAAGGCGCACAGACACACACACACACACACACACACTTTCTCTTCCCCCCAATGACAGTCCCAGGCATCAGCCGTGGCAGGCTCCTGTTATCTCCTCAATGGCGTTCCAGAGCATTAGCTAGCTCGCGAGGCACTCGTCTTCCGTGCTATTTATGCACTTGGAAGTGTTTGTGAATTCAAGTGAGGGATCGCATACGGAGTGCAACAAGGGCCGCTGTGTACTACACAACATCAGAGGGAGCTCCGACATTAAAGTGTGAGAGCGCCTGCTATAGACCCTTCTTTCAAAGGCCATGAAATAATAATGGGTTGTGGTTAGAGAGGTATCCGTGAGTCACACTGGCTGCTTTTCATAAAGTGGAGTTATTTACAGTGCGATGAATAAAAGAAAGGGTAGCTGGTGGTGCAAGCCTTTTCCACATGAACGATGGGGGGAAAGAAGTCCCTCTAATACACAGTGGCAGTGCAGTATAGTGCAGGAAAGGGGGGAAAAAGGGGAGAATCCTCTTAAATAGGTCAGAGTTAATTTTCAAAAAACTCTTGAAAGGAAAGAGGCCTAGCCAGGGTTTGACTGATAGTGGCACCTTGTTTTTGGACACTTTGTTAAAGCTAATAGGGCCTATATCCAGAATGTCTTATTCATGCATTTTAACCAAAGCGATTCCTTTGTAAAAAATTGGAAGACACACACTTACAGACTTGTAAGTGCTGCACCTTTAACATAAACATCTCTGACTTTAATTGCCATGTGCAGCTGAACAGATCCTGTCAGGTTCCTCAGTACATTAGTAATAGGCCTACTGATATTATCCCATGGTTTGCATCCTGCCTCTTTGAATTAGACAGTGCGCCATGGCAACATTCATCTCATCTCCAACACTGACCAATTAGGTCAATTTATGGACTGTCCCCTCGTGGGATAGGGTGGTAAATATCTCTAGTCTCAGTTTATTGATTAAGAGTCCAAAGACTGACTCTCTCTCTCTCTCTCTCCCTCTCTCTCTCTCTCTCTTTCTCTCTCTATCTCTCAGTGTCTCTCTCTCTCTCCACCCCACCCCACCCCTCCTGACCTGACAACGCGTGTCGGCTCTCTAGAAGACCCTCGCCCCCAGGCTGCAAAATTGCCTGCTAAATAGTCCGAGGCAATGGCAACGCTAATTGAGATCATCATTATTATAATTGCGAGCCCTGAAAAGCGCGTCTTAAATAATTTGCATTGCTCTCGAGTTGATATTGGACGCAGTGCAAAAATAATTGCATAGCTCGCAGGCACGTACGGTTGGTTCGGTGGTGGGCGAGCGGAACTCCTGCCCCCCCCCAACCCCCCCACCCCCCCACCCGCCCTGCCCCACCCAGCTCCAACCTCCCAGCCGGTGCCAGTTTGGGTGCCACGGCGCCGTGTTCCATATCGGACGCCGTCACGCCAGTCACATGGCTGTCTTGTCAGCAGCTCTGGAAGCAGGGGAAGGGATCTGGACTGCCTCACACGTTTCCAACAGTTCACACTAGCATAGATAAAGTAGTTTGACACTTGAGGTGACAGAGAAGAAAATGTATTGGTGTTTAGTGAGGAAAAAAAAACAAAACCACAAGGGATACACAAATACTGAAACAGGACGTCCAAACAGGAACCAACAGAAATTATCAGGAAGTGAAAGGAGGAAAACAATTTGTCTTTACACTAAAAAAAAATCATTCTTTTTCTTTACGCATTGCACAACTTCAATGATTGGTCCAGCATTGTGTTTAATTAATGCTGGTGTTTACTCTGGTCATTACAATGTGTTTTAATTTAAACTTAACACCTCAAGTCTGAAATTTCACTCTGAGAAGGGGCTGCTGCAGGAGCTGCTGAGATCGACGGAAAACAGCGTGACCTCGATACAAAAAAAAAAAAAAAAATTCACTCATCATTACATCAGAGGGTCTTGACGTAAAGGTACATTTCACTTTGTGTGGACGTGATGTGCAGGGACCCACATAATGTATGCAAGAGAAATGCCTATTTCTCCAACTGAAACAAGGGATTAACCCAACAAAATGGTGAGAAACTGCTGATATTCATGAATTCTTGCCTGTGGCATTATCTACCACCTACAACACACACTCTCACAGGCACACACACATCCTATCAGCCTCTCTCCCTGTCTCACACACACACACCCCCACACACACAAGCACAGGGAGTCTTGACAATAGTCCTAATGAATATGATATGGTAACATGATATAGCTCATTAATTGTTTTTCTGCCGCTTTTGAAAACAACAACAATGCTTCTAGGCTGCTGGTAAATCTTCTCCTGATGAAAATAAGCACATCAAACATGAATGAAGGGGCAAAATCAGATTAACTAAATCCTCTTAGAAACAACACTTACCCCTCAACCACTTTTCTTTCCCTTTATCGCCTGTTTTTCCCCCCTCTTTCTCACACATTATATCTTTCTCACACACTACTTTTCCCCTTACGCATGAGCTGTGATAAATCAGGCTGTATGAGCTGGATGGCGTGCAAGTGGCTGGAGTGTTTATGGCTGAAGAAGCCCCGCTATCAGCTTCAATCCATTCCATGGGAATCGCATCTGGCCCTAATTGCCAATTCATCTGAATTTATTATGGAATGATTTCAATTACGTACCACCACTAGCACCAAGTTCTGATGTGCTGCAATTAAATTAGGGCGATGTAATTGTATCTTTGTCTCAAATCTCAATATGTTTTACGTCTTTTGTTTGTGGAACTTCTGACTTATGAGCGAGAACTTTAAGTTTGGTCTTGGCCTTGTGGAAAAGAAAGGAAAATTGAAAAAATTATAATAATAAAAAAAAAAAAAAAAAAACCTAGGGAGTTGATCATGATGTGGAGTGGGGGGTGGCGGTAAAGAAAAAAAAAAAGAAATATCTAGCATTAGTGAGGAATGGTGGGTTAAATCACTTACTGAAGATTTTTAATGACATTTCAGTGTTCCTCGTATAATTACTCTTCATCCGAGATGGGCCGTAATGCTGTTGGACAGTCGCGGTTCAGGCTCGCTAGCTCGCTTCATTAGCGTGTCATTCCTATTTCACATCAGAGGCTTTAATTGTAATGCTGAATATGCACAGCTCTCCACAGAAGCCTAATCAAAGTGGATCCACTTGTATTATTAATATCAGAAATCAGCCCGCTTGCTATTTTTTTATAAATAAAAGAATACAGACGCATAAATCAGCTGTCATTTATTAGCATGGGCCTGGCATATCCGCCAGACATGCAAGAAGAGCAACCCCACCCCATCCCTGTTCCTCCCCGCATCACTCATCAAGATTTAAAAAGAAAAGAAGAGAGACAGAGAGAGGAGAAAAAGAAAAAAAATGCCTGCATTAAATATACATACTAATTCCTCTGTGAAGTAATCAGATTACAAAGCAGGTGACACTGGGCACTGAAAATTCAGAGGGTTGGCAATAACGAGGGGATGGAGAGACGCTCGCAATCACAGGCGGAAAAGATGGAAGGATGGACGGACAGATAGGCAGAGGAAGGAGAAAGGGAAAAGGGGGTAGCGGGGAAGGAGAGAAAAGAAAGGATGGGAGGATTAGGGATTTACATTTAAAGGCAAATACTTCGGTCCTGGGCAGAGAAAGAGAGAGAGAGAGGCTGGAGCTGAGAAGAAGTGGTGTCTTTGAGTGGGCTGGATGAAGAGTGAGCGTGGCCCCATACAGGTTGTGCTGACCAACCATAAAAAAACCAGCTGTGTTTCGAATCCTGTGGCAGTGAGAGTCAAAGCGTCCCGAACCACTAATCCACCTCAGTAGAAGCCTTCAGTGCGGATCTGAATGGCACACGGGGCCGCGGAGAACGCAACTGGAAATACCTGCAGCGGGACTGAAAGAGAGAGCGGTGCTTTGGAAGATTAACCTTTATTTTGTGGAGGTGCATTTTTTTTGATGTGTAGTGATGCAAACTGATGATTTTAGCAGCTAATTTGCATTTATCACTTAACCAATTAGTTTGCATTAATTTCCCCCAAAAATGTTATTGATTTAAAATAAATATCAGGACAAAGTAGTGAATACATGAGCAGGACACACCACATTTTTCTTTATTTTTACTATTTTACACATTTTAGAATAATAGGAAAGACATCAAAACTATGAAATAACACAAATGGAATTATGCAGGGACCAAAAAAGCTGTTAAACAAATCAAAATTTTAGATTATTTAAAGTAGCCGCCCTTTGCCTTGATGGAAAGGCAAAGGCTTTGGAAAGAAATTCACACATAGGCATCAACATCACTATTTATATTTGTCTAAGAAACAAATTTCAAGTATTTAAGCCTTTAGATCAAAATGGCTTTAAGATAATGAAAAACATACATTCAATCAGGTGTGTCCAAACTTTTGACTGGTGGTGTACATATTTTTTACTCGTGTATATTTTATGTGCACACTATGTGATGATGTCATCCGCATGGAAGGTGTTTACGATCGGCCGGTTCCCAGGTCAGATGGCGTTGACAATGGTGGCCATGGCAACGCAGGGCAGCGCCATACAGTCACAGCTGCTTCCCATCAGTTTGGAGCGCTGCACGGATAGAGTCCCGTCCCGGAAGTCCTCACCACCACTGCCAGTAATGTTAAGAAGCCCGCTCGGTCACTGCCAACTCAGCCTGTCATCACTTATTTGGAGTTTTAGTGAAACGTCGAACGCGATACAAGTGTTGTCACTGACGTGTCTTTCTGTTTCTGTTGTTAAACAACATCACGGCTATCAAAAAGTGACTTCACTCAAGATCACAAAATGCTGACAGGCCAGGAATTATGTCGCATACTGTAGTTGCGACGTCAAAAATACAAAACCAAAGCCAACAAGCTGTTAACACTCAGTAGCATTTTGTGCTTTTGTCTCTTTCATTCAGCCAGTTTTTTGAAAATGCCAAACAGTTGCCGTGTGCTTTTCTGCACTGCAAATACACAAATTAGGGCTTTCATTAGCCCTAGTTAAACGGTTTAAGATAAGTGGACAATAAAAATGTGTAACACAGGACAAGACAAGACAAAGATGTCACATTTATTGTCAGAATACAGAAAAAGTTACGACAGCTTCAGGTAGACGAGACAGATTTATGACTAAATTATTAATTAGGCATTAATGGGGAGACAGACACTAATTAGGCATTAATGAGGAGACTCCTTATATGGAATCTGCCTTCACCTTCTTCCCAGTCACGTCCGTCCCCTCTGTTTCTATCTATAGGTCGGCCCTCTCTCTACCACACACACACACACACACACACACACACACACCCCTCTCATCTGTGTATATAGAGCCAGATGTGAGCTAGACTGCTATTTAGTCTGCAGGTCTAGAATTAACATCTTCAATTTGCTCTAGGATCTAGCCAGGTGCATTTTTGGACGATTCCGTTTGTTCCCCTTGTCTCGCAAAACACTGAAATCAAACAGCACTCAAATATTTCAAACATTTGAGGTGGGTGTTCCTGCGTTCACTCCATACATATTCCAAATGTGGTTGTTGTTGAGTTGTGCAAGTGACTAAGTGCAGCTTGGCTTCCCTTCCTGACATGTACCTGTTTTCTATAGAATTAGAAGGAGTGTGGCGAGGCGGGTAAAATGGGTGACACAGGCACGCAGGCCACCGTAGTTGCCAAAAGTCAATTGGATGTCAACATGTAAGAGTGGAATTTGCCACCGCTTTGTGAGGAAGTCTGCGTCTGTGTAAACCGTGTGTACTCAGTGAGCGATGAAAAGGTGCTTTAAAAACAGAGGCTGAGAAAGAGAGAAAAGAGAAGGACCGAGAGAGAGAAGAGAGAGAGGGGGGGGGGGGGTACAGTAAGGAGAAACTAAATTACTGGAGAGCGTACTGTAGATGCTTTAGCCGCGGTGGAAGGCAGGCAGGCAGGAAAATGATAGTGGCGGTGGGGGGCAGCATTCGAGTACAGGTCAGCTCCATTACCAAGGTGCAGCATGTCTCTCCCACACCCTGAACATACATATATAACCCCAGCTTGATGATATTCTCTCCCAATCTCGCCAGTTTCCATTCCAAACCTCTTTGATCTGTGATTTGCATTTCAGTGCCCACGGGGTGAAAATTATTTGGATGAGATTTTTTTTTTCTCTCGCTCTCTCCGTGCCTTTTTTTTCCCCCCGCATCTTCTCACTCACCCATTCACCGTACCTGGGGCTTGTAAACTCATCCCTACCTCCCTTGCCTGCCTGCCTGCCTCTCTCCCTCCATCCCCTCCTTCCCCTCTGCCTCCCTCCCTCGCTCGCTCGCCACCCTCCCTTTTAATGTCGGCGACGCCCGCGATCGAAACAAACAAGCCGGGGCGACAGGAGGAGCGGCGGCTTCAATCTCGGCTCCTCACCTGTGTGTGAACCCCCGGGGCGAGCAGACGGCCCTGAACAAACCTCCCAAACAGCGAGAGCGTGGCCAGGGACAGGCGGGAGGAGGCAGAGGGACACGCATCTGTTAACCCGTCACATCCCAGAGAGAGAGAGAGAGAGAGAGATAGAGAGAGAGAGACAGAGATAGAAACAGAGATAGAAACAGATAGGCCAAAAGAGAGAGACAGAGGTATAGAAAGATCATTTTGCGAGAGAGCGGTTAGACGAAAGCAAAAGAGAGGCATTCTGCAACGACCCTCCAAGCCCGCCCCAGCCTAAAAAAATGAACTCTGGAACACCCTGGAACTCAGGTGAGCATCATCCCACCAAAAGGCATTGTGGGTATGACAGGCCAAGCCTCCCGTCAGCTCGCTGAAACAAAAGCCTCGCAGCGGAGTCGCGGAGTCGGCCCGCGTCTGTGTACGAGGCACGTCGTCGCCCTCTAGACCAGACAACCGTCACGGCAAAGTCTGGCTCCGGCTTGCCGCCCATTTGATGTTTTTAAACAATTTATATTTGTTATCATATCAAAGAGGAGGCGTGCGGCTATCAAACGCGCGAGGAGCACACTCTCAGCCGAGGGGCCCGCTCAGCCAGCCACGCTGCATTCCTTATTCTATTTTATCTCTCTTGGTTTTTGACTAATGTCAGTAACAGCTACCGGTAATAAACTGCTTGTTAGAGTTTGTGCCGGTGCCTCCGAGCGCCAGCTTTGATACATTGTCAGGCCATTTGCCAGTGTTTCCTGATTACCTTACCAGCGACTGCATGTTTATTGATTGGGAGTTAATAAAGCGAGGGCCCGCGCTTATTCGCCCTCGCTTCCTTTGCAAAGGGGTGAGGCAGGCCTCCTTTGATGTGAAAGCGATACATTGTCAGGCAACATAAACGCGTGTGTTGTAATGTCAGCCTCGCTCCTGGCCCCCTCTGCATTGTGGGATGGCATGTGCAGTGCAGCGTGGAGCCTCGCTGTGGTTTTTCACTTTGAGCCGCGACTCTTATTGTCATCGTCGGAAATGAATTGAAGGCGTAAAGAAAAAAAAACAAATTGTGCCAATTATTGAAGTTACCTGCAGGCAGTCGAGGTTGCTTTATTTTGCTGTCTGTAATGCTGACATCTGATTCTGCAGACTTGTGTGTCTACAATGTCTCTTTGCATCTGTCTGTTTTTATGTGTTAGTGCTTTTATGTCTTGTTCTGCATTTGTGTATGGGTCTGTCATCTCTGGGTCTTTGTTTATCTGCTGGCTTCTCTGTCTCTGTCTTTGTCCCCTCCCCCCCCTCTCTCCCTCTCTCTCTCTCTCTCTCTCTCTCTCTCTCTGTGTACTGTACATCCTCATGACAGTCAGTACAGTCCTTCCATCCCTTACCAGCTGATTGTCTTGTGTCTCAGTCCTCTCTTGCTTCTCCCACCGCTGTTTATGCCGCCCCCTCCCCAGACACAGGCCGCCTTGTATGCTTCCATCTCTCTTCCTCTGGCTGTCTGTATCCCCCCCCCCCACACACACACACACTCCACTGAGCCGCCAGTCGTGTCAAATCAAAATAACATCTTTAAAAATTCAGTCAACATTGCCCCAACAAACAGCAAGGGTCTCCTTGTTGGCTATTCATGTATTCAGGTATACATTGTATCATGGTGTAGATGCATTCTGAGCGCGGGGAGCCCAACACGGCAATTCCATCAAAATTTGATGTATTCATTCACAGTCGCTAGTAAACTCTGTTTGTTTGCAGATAACGGGGATGTTTACCGGGGGCCGGGCGGACAGGGAGGCAGACGGGTACATGCAGATCGGTTTCTTATCGTACGAGTGGTGGCCCGGCACCTGCAGGCCACCTAACCCCTGCTAGGTCCCCGGTGGAACACGAGCCTCTGGACATGACAAGACTCTGCCGCTTTGCCTCCATGTTTCTGCCGCTTTCTTCCCATCCTCCTCTCTCTCCCTCTCTTTCTCTCTCTCTCTCTCTCTCTGTCTCTTTCTATCTCTATGTGTTTGTATGCTGTGACAAACACCATATGGCCTAAGAATACCCTCTCCTCCTCCGTCTCCACCGCTCAGAGTATTTACATTCTTGTTTAGTGTCACATTCTCGGGGTCAAACTAAAGTGCTTTAGCCCGGGGCTGGCTCCCAGGTTTGTGTACCATTGTGTTTGCTGATCGCTTTCACCAGCCTATCACACTCCAGCTCTTTTCCTGCCTTCTTTTTTTTTTCTTTTTAAATTCGTTATTATAAAATACCCGGTGGCGCTTGTACAGGCGGCCTGATCTGGAATAATATGTAAATAGAGAGTAGCAAAAGTTCATTTGGCACACTCACAGTCAGCCTACGAATTAGGAAGAGAGCCTTTTCCCCCACTCCTCCCCCACAATCCTCCATCTCCTTCCTCTCCTCCTCCTCCTCCTCCACTGCCTCCTTCTCTTCCTCCTCCTCCTTCTCCTCATATCTCCTGCTGCCTCTCTCCTCCCCTGGATCTCTCCCCACTATCTCACATTCCACCGCTTCCTTCCTTGGAACCGTCCCAAAATCTCATCGTGTCAAAATGCATTACGAACATCAAAACATTTCTGTTTACAACATCGCAGTCGTGTCAATTAAATCTGATAAATTATTCAAACATTTATCTTCCCCCACCATGCCTGGGGAATTTTTAATCAAGCCTCGTATTTGCTTTAAATTAGCACTGTCAAGTGTGCATTTGTGTAAAATCCCTGGTATCATTAAAGATTTATCAATTGGAAATCTGTTTGGGTTTATTTTACTGTTAATTGGCTAGGAGGCGTGCTGTGGCTCCACGCTCATCTGCAACAAGTGCCTGTGAGTTAGAGCTAGACATAGAGACAGAGCACAAATCAGCAGCCGCAGATAGAGTTGCGTTGGCTAGATCTGCACTCTGAGCCACAGCTGCTGCAGAGCTAAAGCAACCAGATCCTGATTCAGATCCAGAGCTTAAACATCCAGATCTCCTGTCAATCCAGCTGCATAATCAGCAATAGTTAAGCCAATATTTCTATTTAATACAAAGGTTTTACTTTTAAGCACTCAAACGGAAATTTTAATATTACCTAATGTAGGTCACGTTCCTAGTTTGTATATAAGGTAGAAGTAACATTTTCAGACAAGGTTTAAAAAAAAAACAAAAAAAACAAATGAGTGTGATGGATAGGCCTATGTCTACTGTGGCAAATATTGGCAGCGAACCATTCATTAAAGGAATGCACCAAGTTTTTGGTAGATTGGTCCATTGGTCAACAGAACGGAGACACCAGAGCATAGACACCACCCATGTGTCACTTTGGTGCTCCATGCTAACTCTTTAGCATACAATATGGTGAGTGATACTAGGCAACTAGCATTCGCCAAAGTAAGATGACTGACCTTTTAGTAATAAAAAGTTGTTGGTGGTTTTTAGTAAAAATGAACTTTAAAAATGATCATTAACTCAATATGGCATGCAGATCGGTCTGCTTTTGAGATAATTCTAGTCACCAGCTATCACTCAACATAGTTTATGCTAAAGCGTTAGCATGGAGTACCAGAGCAAACGATGGATGGATTTACATACATGGATGATTTTGATGTCTATCTTCTCATCATTTAATAGGTAAGTTGACCAACGGGCCAATCTCCCAAAAACTTGTGTGTTCCTTTCACTTCTATTGAGGTATGTAAAATGAAAAAGCCTTACCAAAGGGAAATATCACTTTAAAGCTAGAGTTAAAGCTCTATGTGATAACCTGGCACGTCAGCGGCTACTCAGAATTTGCAACTGCACTTTCAATGGCGACAGACAACAAACAAGTGTGTACTTATTGATCACGTAAACACTCATGACACTGTAGAGTGCATAAAACTGTTTGGACACATTAACACTCACAATACTGTTTCTTGGGATAAAACACAAGCGAGTTGTAGAATACTACTCACCAACGGGCTAATATATAGCTACTATGCTATGCAGCCGCGGTAGTTAGCATTAGCATCTGCTATAGTACCCTGATGGTACGTAAAACACATCACTGCCTGTGCAACAGTACTATTTGCCACCAGTGTACTATCCAGTACACTGCCGCATAGAAATGACTGTTCCAGAGCGTCTCATGTTACGTTGATGGTTTCACTGGAGCTTGGAAAGGCAAACTCCAACACTAATAGCAATTAAAAGTGAATGTTTTATCACAAAAAAAGTCATCACATCTTTAAACTTTAAAGCTTTAAACCATCTTGAGCTATGAACAAAACTAAAGCTACATCAGCCACAGTATCATAATCCCAGTAACATTTTAGAATAAATCTGCTGGTATAATAGTATTGTAAGCCAAGCCAGATGGCAACCACATGTCTGCCTGCGCTGACCTTAGAGGTTAGACTGGGGTCAAAGGGCCAGTCTGTGATCCTCACGCACCGCTCTCTCTCTCTCTCTCTCTCTCTCTCTCTCTCTCTCTCTCTCTTTATTTCTCTTACTCTCTTGATGTCTCTCTCTTCACTTCTAGAAGTTCAATATCCCTCAGCAGCAGATTAGAGGAAACTGGCACTGCAGCAAGTGTTTTACATTCTATTGTTTTCTTTACATTTGAGTTTCAGAGCAGCGCTTCATGTAGTGTTTTTGGGCATGTTTGAAGCATTTTTGAAGCCATATCAGAGATGACATGTTTTATGCATATTTTCAGACTGTTTCCCTTTGTAATGCAAATGGCCGTGACTCTGTCAATAAGTAGAAAGGCAGACGCAGGCTGGATGGATAGCCTGAAACTTCGGTGGTAGAGAGTTTTGACTGTTGTGAAGGATTGTAATGTTAACTGGTTGTGATAGGGGGTTGTTTTAGGGCTTCACTGCCTCCATTGAAACACACACACACTCACGCACACACATGACTTTACAAATCGGCAAGCGCACGTACTCTCTCACACACACACACACCTTGTGGATTCCAACGTTTGTGCTTCACTGCTCCCCATCAGAAAACACACACGCCCGCACATGGCTGCCCACGCCGTACATGCACTTGCACACACACACACACACACACTGTGCTGATTGTGAGGTTGTAGTATTGCGGCTGGCCGCCCCGCGGCCTGAAGAACCTGCAGCACATCTGTCTGCGCTGCGCCTCCTCCTCCTCCTCCTCCTCCCGCTCCTGCTCTGCTCCTCTAACCGTGGCCAGGTGTTTGCCCACAGCCACACGGCTCTTCATCTCCAGGCCGCCAGACCGACGCTGATGTAATTGCTCTCTCCGCTGAACCGTGAAAACAGAGAGAAAGCGAGGGAGAAAAAAGGGAGAAAAAGAAGAGAGTGAGAGAAAGACAGAGAAAGAGAGAGAGAGAGCGAGAGAGAGAGAGAGACCTGTGTTGTAAAGTCAGACAGAGGCTGGGACTATGTGACAGGGAGGTGTGGGTCCGGAGGAGGGGGGGGTGGTGAGGAAGGACATGGGAGTTTGTGTGTGTTTTTGGAGGCGGGCAGGGTATGGCTGTGTGTGTGTGTGTGTTTATGAGAAGGTCAGGGTTGAGGTGGGTATGATGTGTGTGGAGGGCTTATGATTTTTGTTTGTGTGTGTGTGTGTGTGTGTGTGTGTGTGTGTGAGTGTCTCCAGGTATGCCTGGAACCGTCTGCACGCATGTCCTCTCCCAGGAGAGACAAAGCAACTCCATAGCGGGAGCATGGCGTGCTCTTAGTGATGCGATGTGAGGGCAATGTCAATTAATGTATTCATGATATTTATATATTTAAATATATTTATAAGGGGTTAAACCCATAGGGGGTGGCGGCTTCCCATTTTCCTAATGACATGCAAATGGGGTGTAATGTTTTGTTCTGTCTCAAGCTCATTGCTGTGTGTTCTGTGGTGTTATGGGAATTATACCATAGTCTGTGTATGTGGCCTAAAGAATGGTTGATACATCATTGACTGTCTGGAATCACAAAGATGTTTGAGATGCAGTCAAAAAAAAAGTTTACATTTTGTGTTTACATTTTAGGCATTTAGCTGGCACAAAATGTGTGCAACAGGAGATTTAATTCCTAGATCATCAACAATACATACAGTTAGGAGTACAAGGATGAGAGCTACAGTGTCCTGACAATAGATGTAACAAATTATCCCTGTGTCCTTATAATTATCATATATGATAGAGAAGTACTATGGAAGGGAGGTCAAGTCCCTTTAGTCATATAAAAATCTTCAGATAAATATTTTCCAATAAACAAACCTGGATGACTAGATATGGTTCACTACATCAAAACCTGCATGATAAAAAAAAAGTGATGACACTATTTAAATTCCAATGTGCTAGTTATCCGATATTACACATATTGTGTACATTAGCAGCAAAGCCCATGTACTGTTGTCTATAAACCCATTCATTATGCAGCAGCCATAACAATGCAGCATATATAAACTGTCAAATACAGTGTACTGCTCACCAATAAACCTCATTAATCCAATATATCCTATTTGTTTCATCATGAAACAAACAACAACATTAATTTAATAGTCAGAGATTGCAACACTTACCAGGATCCCCTGGAGTTTTGAATGAAGTGTTGGATTAGATTAATGATTTCTCCCTATGTGGCTAACCTGCGGCATGGGGATGAGACGATAGTGTATCAAATTAGAGAATCAGAGGGAAAAACCCTCCCGCTGTTAGTGATCTAATTATTGCAAACACAATAAACAGCTTGATTATTTTTAACGTCTGTACTGTAGCCGCCCCCACACTCTCTGCTATACAGTTGGTTAAAACACAAAGGAGTTTTAATTTGAAGAACAAGAATGAGATAACTATTCAGATTTTTGTTGGGTAGGGTTTTAAATTTCAAGAAACTTCTCAGTTTTACTTACTGGAGAGTCCACTTTTCTACTGTGTCTGTGCACTGCAAAAGAAATCTTGTATTAAGTCTTAAAAAGACAGACAGGTATGCAGGCAGGCAAACATATAGATAGATGCTTTATTAATCCCTAGGGAAAATGGCAAATATTTATTAAAATAGAATAGTAGTAGGCCTACTAATCAAGGGTCACTGTTCAGGTATTACAACACTAAACTTCTCTGCGACTTAAGAGGTCAAACTGGTCTCAGTTCAGCATGACTTTTCTAGAATAACGCATACAGGGCTTGATCTCTGATCTGAATTTCAGATGGCTGCCAGTTCTGTTCACTGTTCACCACATCACCCATTTTTGATTAAATGGTCAGAGATAACATTTGAGGAGTTTTATTCCAAAACTCTACTATCCATTCGGGTAAAAAAAATCATGAACAGAGATCCATTTTTCAATATGTAGGCTATATAACAGAAGACTCAGTCTGTTAAAGAATCAACAAAGGATTCAAGTTTCATATTTTTCTATTAATTTTGTTCTTTCAGTCATTAGTTGTAGTCAGTGTCACTTTTTTTTACAAAGGGGAGATTTCTCATTTTGGAACAAAACTCTTCATTTACAGAAAAATGAAGTGAATCTATGCTGATTCAGCGGGAGAAAATATTTATCTTGTATCAAATTGATACTTGATATTAATTCATGTGTTCACTCTTGAAGTGTGCCCATGATTTAAGCCTGCCTCTTTTGTATGTCCAACTTTAATTAATTAACGTCATTACTATCATCGTGGTCCAGTTGATTGGTTGGATCATCATTTACTCTCTCCAAATCTCATCCTCTCCAGCAATGCTGACATTTGGAGAATTCTTGATTAACATAATTAGACAACTTTGATAGGAGATTTGCAAAATCCCCCTTTTCTCCCGTCCTGACTTGTTTCCATGCACGTCTCACAACCTTCACGTTAATGCTGTGAGTCCATGGATTAGATGTGACATTTAAAAGGGCATATTCAACCATTGAATATATAGAAAATATCCTCAACGCACCAAGAAGAAATGCAGATGAGTCAGTGTTTACATGTTGTAACTACCTCATATAGGTGCACTATATCACTATACAAATATAATGCTAAATGTCACACTCACACATATGCACACACACATCTGTGACCTTACTTCACCTTGTGTGTTTGAGTCTGCGTATGAGTGTGTATGTACAGTATAAAAAAGAGAGGAAGAGTGTGAAAAAAAGAGCTAGAGAGAGACAGATAGAGAGAGACACAGACTACAGCGTTGCTGTTATTTCTCTATGAAGGAGACCATGGAGAGCTCCAGTGGTTTATTGATTTTTAGAGCTGCTCTGCTCTCATTGTTCTCCCAGGGTGCTGAGCACTGTTCATTGGACACACGCAGCACCTCAGGCTGTGATCCCTGTCAGAGAAACCCCAGCTCTCGCAACAGGCCCTTCCCACAGCACACAGCCCGGACCCCATTCATACCCATTCACGCCTACGTCTCAGTAGCTTCCACCGAGGTAGCGGGCGACCGTATGGGGAATAAGGCAGAGCGGTCACAGAGCATGGAGGCTCGTTCTCACATCTTTGAAATCTATTGTGTGTGCAGTGGAAGATGGGGAATACACTCCTTTTCCAGATGAGAGATTCCACTACGTCATGCAGAGTAACGGTGTATTGTGCTGTGGTGGAGGGGGTGGACAGCGGTGAATAGGGTTAAAGGTTTAGAATAACAAGGCATACTAATGTATTTTGGTTTCTTCTTTCAGTGCTTATTCTCACCACAGCTGTTGAGAGGCTTATCTTTGGATAAGTAGTCAGCCTGACATTAAGGATGTTTATCCCAGAATGCATCGAAACATGCTAACAGGAAATAACAACCAAAGCTATGACTCAAGTGGGGCAAAATATCACACCACTGTTGTATTGTCCACTACAGCCTATTCAAACCAGGCTGTCTTGAGTGCCGTTGTGAAGTGATGTCATGGCTGCTGCTCACCTTTAGCTCGGGTTTGTCTTTAATTATTGTCAGGGAGGAACACACAGCCCAGCTCATCAACTGGATAAATATTTGACCGCTGTTCCATAAATTGGCATTGGGGGTTTATTTTAACGATGCGTTCTGTCCAAGCCAGACATCATGCGCCGAGCGATGCACAGTGGATTGGCTCTCTGCAGGTGACCACAGCTCGTCTCGGCATGAGGTAAATTAAAACTCACATTTCTGTTCAGGAAATGAGAGATTTCACACACTTCCTGAATTTGTCTTATTTAATTATAACCTATGTCAAAGCCTAATCTAGGAAGCTTAGGCAGGGCATCCAATTAATCAAGAAATAGGTATGTTTGTGGACTGTGTATGGGTGTGCAGGTGTGTGTGTGTGTGTGTGTGTTTGTGTGTGTGTGTGTGTGTGTGTGTGTGTGTGTGTGTGTGTGAGAGAGAGAGAGAGAGAGAGAGAGAGAGAGAGAGAGAGAGAGAGAGATTTTGCATGTTTGTGCGAGCATGCTTGTGCCTTGTTTTTGTATGTGTGTGTGTGTGCGGGTGGGTGCACGTGTGTGCGCGTGCACGTGGGTAAAATTTGATGTGCCTCAACCCAGGGGGCTTCACTAACAGGACTCAGGGGTATGTGCTGGCACCGTGTGAGAAAGCTCAAAGCAGGACACACAGGCTATGTGGCGTCACGCCTTAACAAATAAGGACCCCACTGTGATTTTTGCCAGTGTCGCTTTATCTTGGCTTATGGTTTATGCTAATCGCAAATCTGTGATGGATCACAGAAATCCAAGCAGTCTGACATTTTTGATTATCATTTCATATCGGACAACAAAGGCAGCAAAGGACGATGAAGATGAAAACTTTTATGAATGAAAACTTAACATCTGTAGATATAATGTTGATATGTTTATCGGAATTTGGGGTGGGAATACATGCGCTGAAATCAAAAATACAACCGAAAATTATGAGAATAATGACATTTTTAATTTACCAAGCATTAAACTACTACTCCTGATTCACAGAGTTATATTTTATGGGTTGCACCTATCATGTACATCTCTCACTAAGTCACATGGTGCTACAAATAATAACTATCTTACTTATCTCTGTTAATGCTTTCACAATGTGGTCTGATAAGTCACAGATTCTGTAAGCGTTAGTAGCATGTATGTAGCATGTAGTCACACACTCCCACGGTGTAAGGTGTCATGTGATGTGTTTGTTCCATGTCTTGTGGTTGTGACGCTGTTGCAGCTGAGGAAATGGAGAGGCTGATACAAGAGATGGGTAATAAGAGAGGCAGACACGGGGCTGGCATCCATGTGTGCATGCATGCATGTGTGTGTGTGTGTTATTTGTGTATGTATGCTCCACATATCAAGTGGTCTCTGCATTTAGACATAAGTTCTAAACCAGATTTCACCTGGTTTCTCTGATTTCCACACATCATCAAAACATCAGGATATGGCAGACCAATAGGCCTGAATGATGGGTCATACACAGTTGCTGTCTCGGTGGCTTTGGAAGAGTGTCAATAAAGTTAAATTAATCACACATGGGTGTCAACTTTGATCTCATATTCATCTTTCGGGAGCTGGCGGTAGCCATTTTGAAGGCGCTCTCAAGCTGCAGAACAGACGCCTTCTTCACATGTGGATTTTGCATCGCCTGGCTAAAGTTATCATGATAACCTGCCGACTGGGGTCTTTTGTTTTTAATGTCAGTAGTAATCGTCAATCACCTGCCATTCTTTTTCAGTATCCGAGGGATACATATTTATGAACTCTGGAGCGTCTGTGTGAACATTTGCTACTGATTATGTGCACTCTTCTCTCCCTCCAAAGTTTGAGTCCAGATGTGGAGCTACACAAGCAGAAAGTCAGTCATTACTCAACTCCCCACGTCCTTGTCCCTTGAGGAATAGGGTGTTTGTTTGCATTCAAAGCACCAATCAATTACAGTAACAGGCCTCATTGTGATCACAGAGACAGAGAGATTTGGCTTTAATGAGTCTATCAATTCATGCCCTATTCATGTCATTTCATTTCAAGCAGACAGAATGATTCAAACTGGCAAAAACAAAGTCTGCTTCCTCTGACAGTTGGACCAATAAAAGGTTGAACGTTTTGATCAGACAGCCTCAAACGATTCTCTCCTTGAAAAAAAAGAAAGAAAAAAAAAGACTTACCATAATGCTATTAATCATGCGAGGGCGTCAGGGTTCAGCTGGTGTCACGGTCAGCCCGACATTGGATTCCCGCTTCAAAAAGCCAGACTTATTAAGTTCTACTCGTTCTGCGTGGTCTTATGTGTTAAATCTTTGAAGATTTGATCAGGTACGGGTGTGCGCCGCAGCGGAGCTCGCTGTTCAAAGCAACACCTCGACTCTTTTGCCTGGCCATTAAAGTCGGCGCGAGGGCCAGAGTGGGCCAACTTTGGCGTTTCTATTGGAATCACAGTTGGCTGAAGAATAAGCTCATTAGGGATAATTACAGGTGTTCTATCCTACGGCCCCTTTTCCTTCTCAGCTCCTTTTGCTGCAAAAGTTTTACTCTGTAACAAAAACCAAATGCGTGGACCACAGATGGCCAGCATAAAGCTCCTCATAAGGGGGCATTGTGGGAGCCCCATCGTTAACGCTACAGGTGCAATAGCAAGCTAAACTGGGACTGCTCAGGTTTGTTCCTTGACTCACACTGTTCAACAGATTGTCTGGCCTGGCCTGTAATCATGCTACTGTCATTGTATTCAAATAGCATTATATGCTATTCTGTCTCAGTCGTTTATCAAAGACATACAGGACAAGTAGCAAAGACGATATGCTTGGACTACTGCAGTGTGTATGTGTGAGCGGAGGGAGAGTTGGAGCGAGAGTGGTTGTGGAGTGTGTGTGTGTGCATTTGTGTGTGTGTGTGTGTGTGTGTGTCAGGGACAGCGAGAGAGAGACAGAGATGTGTGTTTGTTTGGGGCCAGACTCCCTCCTTCTCAGTGAAGGAGGATTAGGCTCGTCGGCAGTGTGTGCACCAACTGAGCCGGCTCCTCTCTTCGCCACTACACACTCCAGCAATCAGGCAGGCTGCCAAACAAACAGATGAAGTCAACAGAGAGACGTTTCCTTGTGTCTTCTGAGATGTGACTGCAACAGATGCAACGCTGACACTGCCGCTTGACACAGTGTGACAGCCTACTGTGTGTACACAGCCGGCTCCACTTTGACTTATTTTGAAGGAGGAGGCGGAGGAGGCAGAGGAGGAGAGAGGGAGGGGGGAGGAGGGGGGGATGACACTATGCACATGATCACACACAAGATAATGTTTGTCAGCAGCAACAGCGGTGTCACTATGTAAGAGAGAAGAGAGAGACAAAAGACAACGGGGGTTGATTTCACGGTGCAGTCGTGTTGAGTGTGCAGTCCTCAGAAGATTTCCACATGAGGGGGAACTTCGCAGTCAGTTTTTCGAGGTGCAGGCTTTGATTTGCACTGTGCATGATTCAATCTCACCAGGTGAACCGTGGCCATTACACTGGGAAGGTCAAAATCCCATTACTTAAATGCAATTTTATCCATGATATTTCTTACAGGCCCTATCTCTCAATATATCTCCGTGTTGCCACCCAGACAGGCAGGCTGAAAGCACTGCATGCTGGTTAACGGAGTTCTTGGCTTGGAGCGGCTCTAGGGGAGGGAGTGAGGGAGTATCTGTATCCAGGTAATTATAGTCTGAGGGGGCACAGAGGCCCTCTGTGATTACACATCAGCCCTGTAATGGATTCAACACTTATAGACGGAGAGAGAGAGAGAGAGAGAGAGAGAGAGAGAGAGAGATAGAGAGAGAGGGAGAGAGAGAGAATGCCGCATTCCTCTCCTTCCCATTGCAAAGGCAAGGGACGGGCGGGCGAGGGAAGGCAAGGTGGGGTGGGGTAGGTAGGTATATCTGCAAGATGGATTACGTGGGGTTTGCCGAGTTCAACATTGACACAGATTCATCGTAAATCATTATGCCGGGGACCCGGAGTGATTTCTGCATTAGGAGCAGAAAATGGAGTTCAGCCAGTCAATGAGGGAGGGCATATTTCACATCAATCACCTCCACACTCTCATGTTACCAGGGCTTAAATCTCACTTATACTGTTACCAATAGGGTTCAATGGCTATGATGGCAATCAGCAAGACACTGCACTAACAATAGCCTACTGACTACACAGAGGACACTGCATGGGGCTCCCTTGCCATTTATCTAAAGTGAATTATATATGAATTGAAATAGGGAGATCTAAAAGATGATGTTGTATATCTTATAGGCACTAAAGAAGTTATCTAGGTTATAGGTCCGGTATGTTCCAGTAGAATTATGAAGGCCTATATTTCTAGTTGGTGGCTGTTCAAACGCACTTTAACTAATGTTAACTAACTTTCAAAGTGAGTCCCTCGAGCAAGTTTGTTCATATACATTATACATGGAGATTACTTTTTGGACTTGTCGTTGACAGGAACCAAACCAGCAACCCTTCAGCTACTGGGAGGTCACTCCAACAAAGCAAAATCCAGTGGGGCTAAATGCAAGTTCAGTAGGTCACGTTGCAAAATAGTTTCAAATGAGTCATTTTCCAGTTTATTGAAACAGCACACTCTACACAAAGTGATTCATTGAATTTGAATTACACAATTCATCACTTTACCAAGTTGCACAACACATCAAAACAGTGAAATCAAATTAAACACTTAAATGATCATTATGGGCAGTTTTAAAAACAATCATTTAATATGAGCTAAGCTACCCAACTGGTTCCAGTAATTGTTAGTGTTTTTAGAGCAGTGGTTCCCAAAGTGGGATCCGGGGACCCGCAGAGGGTCTTGGGATCTTTTGAGAGGGTCCACTGAAAAATATATTTACGGTTTAATTTGACTATTTCAATCACTAGAGGATAACACAGTAAGAAAATGTACAGGTTTGCACTGTTTTCTCCCCACCTACAGTATGGACAGTTATGCACCTACACATCATGGGAAAAAAGGTCCATGGGGGGGGAAAAAACATTAAATGGGGGTCTGTGGCCTAATGCAAAACTACCTTAAATCAATCTATCCACTTTAATCCACGTTTAATTTGTGGAATAGTTTAGGCTACCCAACTTTTAAGGCTGCCATAAGGATTAATTATATGAAATTCATAATAAGTAGTATCAAACTGATGTAATAAATGTGAGGATATGGCCTTTTCAGAAAAAAGAAACACAAATTAATGCTTTTGTATTTGATATTTTTCATATTTGATTTGTATTCATGTTGTTTTTTGGGGGGGACACATGTTCAGGGAGGGCTTTGTAAATTTTCCTGCCGCCAAGGGAAGCCAAGGGAGAGCAGAGAGTGGCTTCACTGGCTGTGAGTACTGCAGGAATCCGGATATGATGAAAATGTTTTAGACGAAACTATCCTCAGCAAACTACCGCCGCTGAGCGTCGAAGGCTTCGAGAGGAGTATTATTGTGATTTTTTTAATGCGACAACATCTGCATAAACGGAGGATTGGGACACATTGGCAACTTACTGAAAACTTTTTTTGTTGACGCAAATCACGCTTTCACCTAGTTTTTTTTCCCTCCCGGGGTCTCAGGAAAAGCGTTGGAGGAAGGAAGGATGGGAATAAGTCAGAGTTGAAGCAGGGGAGTTGTCATGTTTGAAAGGTAGGTTATACTTTATAAACACTTATCTCCGTTTTTATAAACGTACGTCTGCACGCGTGGGTCACGTTAGACGATAAGAAATGAGAGTTTCTAGGCAAAGTGAGCAGCATGTGGAGTCTCTCAGCAGTTTATGTAAAAAGCGAGAGAAGGGGGAAATTTCCACTAAGTTTTTTTTTTTTTTTTACTGCAGATCGACGTCACTTTCTCGGCGTGTGAATAAGCGAGACAGCTTCTCAACTTGAGTAATAACCTGCACGGTGTTAACTTGGTGTCTTGACGTCTGTGCGCTCATGATGAGACATTCATTTTCACACAGCGCTGAGGGCTGAGGAAAGGGAGGATCTCATTCTGCCGTGTGTGTCCCGACAAGACGCCTGTCTCATGTCCAAGGAGACCGTCCTTCTTCCGGATGGGCCGGCCGGGCCAGGGACGGGCCCTCACCAAGAGACAAGTCCTCTGCTGCCAGCCTCACACGGTAAGGGCCACACAGTGTAGGCCTGTGAGTCGATAGAGCATGTGAAATAATAAGTACAATGCTGTGGTTCCCAAAGTGGGGTCCGGGGATCCAACTGGGGTCCTGAGAGCCCCCCCCCTAGCAAAATGAGGAATACAATAATTTCACTGTTATTTCATATGATCGTAGGATAGTGAGAGAATCTTAAGGGAATGACTGTTTTGATTGGGTTTACTCACCATCAGTGTAAATGCTTGTCCAGTTTTGCTCCAAATCATATCTAACAACAGACAAAATCTTATTAAAAGTGTATCTATTTACACTTTTAATGTCCAAAATGTTTTCTGACTTGAAAAAAATTTGGGAATCCCCGCTATAATGAATGGCTTTTGTGCACAGGTGAAATTCCCTCTTGTGCATGTTGAGTCTGTTTCACTTTTGTTTCCCATGCTGCCACTGCACTGTTAATGAAACTGAGCTGTAAACACCAGAGTCATATTCCTTCCAGAAGTCATGTTCCTTGTTTGGTCAAGCATGGGAGGAAAACAACGCAAATATTAAATATAGAAAATGAGTCAATGAATGCATTAACAGTTTACTGGTGCTTGTCAACATTCATCAGTTTGCTTGGGACAATAACACCCTCGTCCTTGTAAATTATAGTCATGTGGTTTTAGTATACATCAGTATCTATGCTGCAGTGTTAGGCGTGATAATGTTTTTCCTTTTTTCCCCAATAAAGACTGAAGAAACGCCCTGGTGACTATTAACAGCAACCACAGCCAATTATAGTTTTTAATTAACTTTCTAGTTGCCCGTAAGATTATCACATGTAAAATAAGCTTACACCCCCTCCCACCCCCCCTTTTTCATTTTTCTTCAAACAAGCAATGAACCGTTCACCATCCTATTTATACCAAGCATCATTATGGCACTGTCAAAAAATAGCAAAGTAGGACAAAGTAAGCAATCACTGGGGCTGGTGGATTGCGAATGGATTTTCGCTGGACCTTCAAAGGCGCTCTCAGTTAAGACTGGATTTCCCTTCTCTGGGGACTGTGGATGTACTGAGAATAGACCAATTTATTTCTAACTGTGATCACTAAATACCGCGATGCATCACACAGTACTGCTGCTAACGCAACTGCCGCTACTGTAGGCAATGGTGCATCGATCTCAGCAGTCACACCCGGGCTAAAGATTCACCATATATCAGCCCCAAGCTGAGATTGTGCCATATCTATCTAGAGCTACTGGCCTGCGCCGTCCATTCCACTCCCCCATCCATCATTGCTTACAAAACAGAGAGCGTTGCAGCAGTGGAACAAACGCATCAATACGTCCAGCTGTGGTAAACGTGACTGTCATGTTTTGCTGAATCATTCTTCACAGTTTTTGCTTGATGTGCACTAGGAAACTACACCAATAGAGCCTAAACCTACGCAACTGCAAGACTTGGCATACTGAAACCTCAGCCAGGATCTATGAGCAGGCATCTGGCACCAAACCAATGAATAAAGTCATTGTGGAAGGTTTATTTACTGAACAAAGCAGCAGTGTGCAATGAGTAGAGCGTCAGCAAGTCCTTGTGTCAAGAAGCCAAAAGACACGGTTTAGAGAGATGAGTGAAACTGTCTCTCTTGTTTTTGCACAGCTATCAGGCCGAGGGTTTTTGCAATGCCTACATACTTTTTCCAATTTAGATGAATGCTGCCTTTATGGCAGTAAAAGAAGCTTGGCAGGTAGAGCGCACCCGGGAGCAGAAGGAGAGAAAATGAGATCCAGAACTCTGGCAAGGCCTTTACCTGAACCGCCCCACCATGTTGTGCAGCCATTTGCCAAAGTCCTGTGTTTTATCTGGCAAAAATAGGCAGCGCGGCCTCTGGCTCGTCTAGCTGTCCCTGATATTTCGTCCACCGAGGCTGACCCTGCGCTAAGAGTTTACATCTGTTTTTGGAGGAATAGCTGTAATATACCTTAATTTAGAACAGTTGAGCTCTTAATGGGATAACATTAAAATAAACAACCAAAGCACTCTCTGTTAGTTTCTCTCTCTCTCTCTAACACATACACGCAGTCACTATGCAGCATAATATTTTGCTGCTAAACGCGTGTGTGACTGTTTTTCCTTCTTCGCTCATGTTTAACATTGCATGCTTGTGATCCTAGATGCTTGTGACAGCGAATCATCAGGAAGATCAGCGTCTCCCAGGGAGCCATCCACTGAAGGACGAAGTCACGTGACCGAGGAGAAGCCTAATTATTGCGAGCCTGTAAAAAGTAAGTTTTAACGACCTGGGAAAGCTGTGGGCGGACAGCAGGATATCACCGTCTTATTTTAATGATAAACAACAATGAGCAGTTTAACTGGACAGATTGAAGAAGCCTATGTAGCTGGCATAGTCAGATGGTTGAGTTCAACTAGGTCTTTAGCAATGTTTTATTCAACATTTGTGCGGTTATAGTTTCATAACTTTCTTATGAACAGGCTTCAACCATCAAGATGGCAGTTATGATTTTTGTTATGACAGTCGGACAGGATACATGCACGAAGGCGGGGTCGGTGGGCCAACTAAAATATTAGCTTCAGCGTTTCCAAATAAAATAATATCAAGATAGCACTGAGGTCTCGTGGCATGGTCTTGGCCAGTGAGTGGTAACATGCGTGCGCTCTCATTCTAGCATAATGACCAAGACTTGGCTTGTCTCTCCACTTTGCTTCTCCTTCCAACCCTCAGCCCTGTGTTGTGGGAGTGAGGAAATCCTGTTTGTGGCTCTGGCACTGACTGTCTCAACGCACTGATTGCAGTTTAGCCACAATGTTTTTACCCCATACCAAACATTTACCTATTGGAGGGGAATTGTGCCAGTCCTCAGAAGTGCTTTTCTGCTGAACAGTGTCGGTGTTTTCAGTGTCATTCAGCTGTTTTTAACAGCCTAAGTTAACATTGCAGTGAAGTTATGCAACAACATTATTAAAGATGAGGAAGGGTGTGTTATACTGTATTTACTGTATGTCTGTGGACATTTCTCAGGTTGATCATTAGGTATGTCACTACCAAATCTATCATACCATACCAATACTTTAGGATACAGTGGCCTTTTATAATTCAAAGAAAATTTGATTAGGCTACTTCTTTCTGCATCTTATTGCATTTTGTCTTTTTTCCTGTGAAAATGATAGGGGAAACTAGTCTTTTTTTGATGGGAAAGTTCTCACCATTTTTTCTTTTTTTTTTTTTGAGTCAACGGAAAAGTATTTGTCACACCCATTTCCACAAGCCCCATTGTAACTCTGTGAAATAATAGAAACAACCTGTTCAGTCCAGAATGTTTTGCTAACAACTTCATGTTGTGCTCCTAATTCAGTCACATTGTTTTTGGCTAATGTCATTACACTGGGAAAGTATGGCAAACAATAATTTGGCATTGGAATGCTTGAGCTTTAGGCTCTTGGTTGCAGGTCTCATTAAGTCTAGATGCACTGTTGTTCAGTTAAATGACTTGACACTGTGCTATAGATTGCAGGTCACAAAAGGCAGCTGCCTAAAAGCCTTGTGTGTTTTATTGTTCCTAAGAAGAGTGAGAGGTGTCAAGCGAGGCTAATGGCAGCTGATTGCTTCCATCCATGTAAGTGCCTAGCTGTAATAAGGATTGTGTTTGCATTTGACACAACAGCTCTTTTGTTTCTAGGTTGTTAACTTTTCCAGGGCGCCTTTTCCTGCCTTTTTTTGGTTGTCGGCTTAATGACTTGCCAGTGGCTTGTTTACTGAAGCAGCGAGGAAAAGAGATTTGGTTGCAAAAAAAAAGATTTTCTGTCAAGAGGTCTTTCTAGCTTGGCAGGTGTGTGGAGTATTGCACTTCTGGAGGGAGGCATGCTTTTCTTTCATCTCAGCAGATAAGCCCCTGTGACAACAGTTTTGCGTTGTAATTGATGTCACCCCCCCACAGACTGGCTGGTAAGGGAATTTGAAAGGGAGGAAGATATGCTACTTCTCCTTTGAGAGAGTTACAAGAACATAAAGTAGTCACTTCAAATAAAGGCAAAACCCCAAATTTGTGTTATGATAATCTTTGTGAAGTTTTTTTTTTTACATCAGTGTCTGTTTGAGGTAAATGAAAGTAAGTTGGAAATCCTTGCATTTAGAGGGATTCCATTTAGCCTCTTTGTGTCATAGACCAGGCAATCTCACTGTGGATTCGTTTGTTGAGCTGACCAATCAGATTGCTTGCTGGCAGGGGTAATTGAGAGCCTTCTTCACTGCAGAAACAGGAAATCAATAAGAAATCATCTGCCTGCACACATCCTGCCCCTCGCTGTTTTCCTCCCCCCACTGTCCGATTTAGAGCTTGTGTATGCCAGTGATTTTTGTATCATAACAAGAGGAAGCCTATTCTAATGTTGTGATAACACCACAGATTTTATTTCAGTAATGACAAGGTTGTTTTGACAGTATTGTCGTTTTAGGCAAAGAGCTTCTCTTACAAACAGGAAAGTAAACATGGCAGTAGTTCCATAATCATTTAAAACTGTTCTTCTTCACACGGAGCACAACATTTGTTTGCATGAGAGACACAGTTAACACAATGTCTAAATCCCGCCACACAACTGCAAAAACTGCGGCTTAAAATTTAAAGTGTGACCTAAAAAGCTGGCATGGAGTGTACTTAAAAGAGTATGTTATTTAGGATTTCTTTCTGTGCTTTAGCACCAATGTTTCCATTATTTGGGTCATGGTGTCATCCTTGTGTCTGAGTGCGCTGAGGCTCGAAGGAACCAGACCTGTAAGTAAAATGGGAAATTATTACCATCAATTGAAAGTCCTATTCTAAAACCCAGATGGCTGGTAAAAAAAGTAACTGGTTATTTTGGGAATTTACCAACCACTATGTCTTGTTAGACAAAAATGTAAAATCGCTGTCCTTCCTGTAAGGCCTTTGTCAGTGAACGGTCCTCCATGGCTGCACCATCCTGGGGGAGGAGGGAGAATCTCGTGGGGGAGACAGACATTCCTCAAGAGACCTCTCTGGGTTTTCAAGCAGCTGATATCTCCTGCAAACAGGGCCTTGGCTCTCTAGTCCCTGCCTCGAAATAAATTGCCACGACCCAACACCAGTTTTAGGCATTTAATCGTCACATTATTCACCGGATTGTCAAATACTTTTTTAAACGCTTCTGTGGTGGATAAAGATGACCTTACTAGCTGCTGAAGAACAAGTCTTTTTTTTTTATCTCAGGGAAATTCTGTAGTGAGGAAGGAAGGTCAAATAACATGGCTCTCTTTTTGAAAAGAAAGACATTAGGCTGGCCTTTGTGTGAATCCCTGATGGGGCTCTTTAGCGGCAAACCTTCAAGGTTATTACCTGGGTGCAGAATTGACCTTTTGGAAGTGAATATGTGACACTTGAGAAATGCACTAAAAATGGATTGTTTAATGGATGAGTATCACATAATTGCATCTGTCTTGCAAAAAGATGCCTTGATAGTGCAACAATTACAATTATATGCACAACCATATAGTGTTATGATACTATCAAGTTTATATTTAAATGGCGTAGCTATGAATTTGTCTAACATAAAACAAAGGGCAAATGCATCATCATCATCCTCATCATTGTCGTAATACTTTTGCTGCACAACAAGTATTGAATCAAACGTCTCAAACTAAAACCGTACTCAAACCATACTTGTCCTCATCAATATTCCAAAGTCAACTCAGTAACTCGTAAGTTTTTTTTAACCACATGCCAGGTTTTTCCTAGGATGTTTTTTTCAGTTAAAGGAACGGCATGATGATTGTTGTTATGCAAGATTCATATCTTTATTGTAATCCTCAGACCCCTGTCTCCGCAGAAATAATGTGTCTGAAGCACAGACCTATTATAAATCGAGCCGTAATTTTCAAGTGATTACTTACCAGTGGGTCATGGAATCAAAAACTGTATAAATAGGGTGAAATGCTAGTGCAGGGGTTGATTAAAATGGCCATTGTAATTCTACCTCTGTTGTAATTATTTTCTCATTGTCTTGGTGCAGATAGATTTCATATGGGAAATTTCAAGTATGCTAATTAGCATATTTTACCCGAAGTGCCCAAGTCTATTCACTGTGATTTTTATTTTATTTTTTCAAAAAAGATTCAAAATACTTGAGCCAAATGATTAGATATGCATAGCTCAATTTATGGACTAAACTCTTTTGAGTGCTTATGCCGGACATAAAGCAATATAGGGATGTTGATTGTGGAGGAAGACAATGGCTTTTTTCTGCATCAGAGGACAATTTGGGTATTCAAAGTAATCTATCCAAGTCATTTTGGTGACACTTGACCTTTGTGTCTATATCCCTGTTATGCAGCACACAAGTGAATAGTTAAATTCTGGCAACTGTAGGTTGTTATCTTGTAATATTATTTTCTATAATTCACAGAACAGAGACAGCTGAAATAATAATTTAGTTTCCTTTATTTCCTTGTTTAACCTGTCTGTTTAGCACAGGTAAGGCAGGTACAATACACTCACAGTAGCGATATACCTTTCCACTTCCAGCTCCAGCTCCTGTTTACCGCCTCTCCAACCAACCACACACAAGACAGTGTTGGTGCCTCTCACAAGCCAGTCAGAGAGAAAAAAGAAAAACATCAGCCACTTCAAATGAGAGCAGCGCAGGGGGGATTACTTGGCCTCTAACAGGGTTTTGGCTCCAACATTAAGGTTAAAACCCTTTTCTATTACTGAGATCTCTGCTGATGTTACCCCCGCCAGCGCTGACCCCCTCGAGCTTCCAGCTCCTTGCCCCCTTCATGTTTGCAGGTTCAGTGCCTCTCTGCTAGGTCATTCTGTCAGGCCCCCTGATCAGCGGAGGGTGACCGGGGACCAGGAGCTGGCTCCCATCCAGACACACAGACAGCCACAGCTGACACAGGCCCCAGCTAGTGCGATCCACCCCCTCCCCTCTCCCGGGCTAGAGCTAAAATCGATACGGCCGTCTCCGCGTTTAAAAAGCCACTCAGAGGCAGACGAGCACCCCTGTCCCAAAGGCTGATCTCCCAGCTTAAGGCCTTGATTGGCACCCTGAAGACGCGAGGCGCTGACCCACAGCTGTCCCATTAGCAGAGGGTTAATGCTGAGATTGATACTGAGCAAATAAAGGAACTAGGTCTGGGGGTATTTTGATAGACTGTCTATCCCCTCCCTGACCCGGAGACAGACCTCAGCTGTATTCTGGCTTTTAGGGAGTGGTAGTGCTAACTGTCAGATCTTCATCTCTGGCTCCCAAAGTGACTGGGTTGGTGTAACGCATAGAACTGGAGGCCCGGCAGATGCACATTGCATTTTGTGTGTGTGTGTGTGTGTGTGTGTGTGTGGTTGTCTGTATGTCTGCATGTCTGTGTGTGCCTGCCTGTGTGTGTGTAAGCACGCATGTGCGCATGTGCATGTCTGCGCGCCTGCCGTTGAATTTCAAACAAGCGAGTTTCCTGTGGAACTTCTACTTCAGCAAGGAGATTTTGAAACCGGCGGAATATTTGAGTCATCGATGTAACTGAAACTGAAAATACCCCTATTCCCTCCCTCTCTCCCTCCCTCCCTGCCTCCCTCTCCTCCCCTCCCGTTCACTCCTTCTCTGTTGCTCCGTTTTTGTTTTGAGTCGTCAGTGAGGAGAGGGTGGAGCACGTTTTTGGAGTATGGAGCCTGGCAGCTCCCTCAGGCCTGCTCTGAGTCACGTCATAATTGATCTTTCTAGAAATTGTGGTAGCTAGCTGTGTAAAGCCTAAATCCGTGCAAGATGTGCAGCTTTTTAAAGATACTGCAATCGCAGATTTGGCCGTCTTTTTACTGCATTCCTTCTCCCCTCTCGGATGGAAAGAAACAGACAAGGGGAGAATGAAGGCATTTGACAAAGCTTAATGCGGAAACAGGCTTGTGCAAATTCATCTCAGAAATGAGGAGAGAGAGAAAAGGCGCCATTTAGTGTCTCTCACAGCAGCCAGGTTGTAAGGCTTTGAATGCCCTTGATGTCTTGCGTTCTGCTACATTAGTACCACTCAAATTAGCACCGTGCCAAATTCCACACAACAGCGAAGAGACAAGAAGAAGAAGAGAGACTTCAATGGCCAAAGCTGGGTGGGGGGGGGGGTGTGTGTGTGTGAATGACTTCCCCTCAACGTGATTCATATAAGAGAAAATGGCATCTCATTGGGAGTTTTAATGATTTAGATAGCAGTCAGACATATTAATCTGGGAAAATGTTCCGTTTTGAAATCAAAGGATAATTGATGATCCCCCCCCCCCCTCCCTCCCCCCATACACACACACACACACACTCCCCCTCACCCACCTCCCACGCCAAGTGCGCTGAAAGGTTCAGGTCGTCAAATCAAGCTCTTGTCTTTCAAGTTGCCTTCGCCACTGTAAAATGTAATTAAGCAGAACAAGGTCCGAGGGGGTTATTTTTTCCACTCAATCAGCAGCAAAATTGACAAATTTGAAATTAGTAAATCCCTGACGCCTCGCTTCCCTCATTGTCGGGAGGGAGGGAGGGAGAGGGGGGGTGGTGGCGGGGGGTGGGGGGGCAGAGAGGAGGAGTAGGAGGAGGTTGGAAATAATATTAAACGCTCTCTTCAAGTGTCACTTCCCTTCAGCAGGTTGGAGGAGCCAAATTTGAATGACCGTCACAGAGAATTAAAAGGTGTGGGGAGAAAATAAAAGTGTGTCGCCACCAAAAATCTAGCTGAGCAATACTGACTGACTGTTCATCACATATTGGCAAAAAATCCTGGATTGGGAGGGGTGGGGGTGGGGGTGGGGGGTGGTGAAGAAAATGAGACATGAACAAAAGTGTGATGTTCCCTGCTGAAATGAGATGCTACACAATATGATCAGCAGAGGCGGATGAAGACAGCTAATAGAGCTGAGAGTTCTGTCACATGGCAAGTCGCTGCCACTGATAGGGTACCAATATCTCACACACACACACACACACACACACACACACACACACACACACACCGCATGTCACTCTTGCTGATGGGGCTCTCATATCAGAACAGGTAATTTAGCTCTCCTTAACAGTCCCAGATGGCCCATCATCATCATCATCATCATCATCATCCCCGCCCCATCATCATCAACATCATCTACCTTGGATAAATATAACACTGCGTGTGTGTATGTGTGGTGGGAGGGGTTTATGTGGGTTGTGAGTGATCTGACAGGGCCAGGATTGCTGTGCGATATACAGAGTCCCATTTTTTTTTTCATCACTTCTATTGGAACAGGTGACATTTTTGTTAGCCCATGTCAGCTGGCCGTCCAGCCTGTAAAAACGCTCAAGACAAGGCTGCGGACTTTGCATAGCGCCCACATCTTCACACTACGTTATTCTAACTTCTAATCAAACCTTCATTCATGGTTTCCTGTTGACATAGCCCATTCACTCTCATTTGACACTGTAGAAATCCGCGTTATATTGATACTAATCACAGTTGAGATAGGGTGGGGGGGGGGGTTTGTTGTGATGGGACACTTGAATGATGAGCCTCCAGTTGCTCGTCCGTTCCTTCCAACGCGTCCTTCCAGACAATAAAGGAAGTCCTTGTCCCGGAGTTTGGAAGGTCAAACGGTAAACGAGGCTTTGATATGCCCAAGGAAAATTTCAATCAGAGCCCTTTGTAATAACATTCATCGTGCTATTTTCTTCTTCCCCCTCTCTCTCTCTCCCTCTCTCTCCCTCTCTCTCCCTCTCTCTCTCTCTGCAGTATAATTCCCCTGGTTTTGCGTCTATAAATATGGACAGGGAAGATGTATAATTTCTAATGAGAAAATATATCCCTTTGGATTGAAAGGCAGGGGCTGTTCCAACCGCTGCTGTTTGTTAGGAGGAGAGACGATACCTCAGGCTGTTTTGGGAGGGGGGGGGGGGGGGGGGGGTTGTGACGGGAGCCCGGCTAGGTCATTGCACATTTACAAATTAGCATTTCAATCAGGCAGGTACATGGCCAGCCGAGCAGAAAATATACATGTTTTTCTAATGCGAGGCGCGAAAAGATAAACAAAACACTAGCCGTGTTAGAGGAATTAGCATTTCAGAGCTAACTGCCACTGTGTGTTTTGCCCGTTGCTGTTTGTGACTCACAACTAAGAATAAAGGTGCTTTTTTTCTCTCGTATCCTATTCAGTGTGCTTTAACCCACAAACTCGTAGCATTGTGTAATAACGGTTATTAGGAGATGAATACAAGATCTGGATCGGGGTGTTTATTTGGCTGACATGATGTGACATTTGAATAACTGTATGCTCCTTATGATGGGCATTCTAATAAGCCTAGGCAAACACCTTTCCACTCTCTCTCTCTCTCCCTCTCTCTCTCTGTCTCAGGGGCATTAATATTAAAAAGGACTGAGCCTTAGAAACACAGAGCTTGTGGTTGTTCAATCCGCTCCCTGCCTTACCTGTGACTCTCCGCGTAGCAATGTGCAAATGAGAATCTCCACGCTGCCCTGTTTGACCTCTGTGTTATATTTTCATGTTCTCGACTATTTTAGAATTCTTGTTTATACAGCTCTGTTTCAGTTGACATGCATGCATGCATATTTCTTCCTGGTAGGTCTGCCTGTGTGTGTGTGTGTGTACATTTGTGTGTATGTGTGCATCTGTGTGTTCCAGTAGGCTTGTGATATATATATACTCCTTCTCTGTGTGTCTTTGGGGTGCAATTTCCAGTTCCCTCCTGTAGGACCTATTTTCCTTGACAAAAACGGAGGTGTTTATATACTCAGTTTTACATACAGAGCGATCCCCCGCGCAGCTCCGGCGCTCTCCAGGCACTCCGGTGCTCGGTCCCTGTGTGGCGCAGCCACTGAAGACTCGGTGACAAATGGCAATTATATTTGTGTGTTCTTCATGAATCCATCAAACACTGGCCTTTTAAAAATGCTCCCCAGATATTTGAGGCTGTCAGCTACTAGTAGCTGGGACCAAATTGGGATGCTGCTTAGACAGTCAAGAACCACTCACCCCCTAGTTTCCCCTGTGATGTGTGTGACAGCGTGTGTAGGGGAATACCATGTTTTATTCAACTACAAATGTACACTCTCAACAGTTGTTGATGTGCTAGAAATAGGGCGGTTACAAGTCCAATTTGAAGTGTGTGTGTGTATGTGTGTCCATCCCTTCCTCCAAAACATGGTGTTTTAATGCAACCTGTCAGGCTGTGTGCATTCAGTTATCTCAGGACACCTACCCGGCACTACAAGCTGGTGGTAAACCGCACAACTCCTCAATTTTAATCGCTTATGATTTTTTCAAACTTGCTGGGAGTTGTTCCTATCAAAATTTGATGCAGGCTGTGTTTCGTGGTGTGGTATAGGAACACTGCAGATATAGTGCATCTATATTTATCCACTAGTGTTAATCATCAGGCAAGCTGATATTTGCATTTTTCAGTTGAAGCCTCAGATGAGGAATCATATACAGTAAGTGTTAAAACAAATCACAGGAGTAATCACATTTCAGTTTTACATTTAGTTATCTTAAGACTTTCAATTTTGTGAAACTTCATAGTAAAAGGCTGTAGAGGTATAGTAACATTCACAATCCAAGTGGTCGACTAATACAGCAAAAATGTACAATGTTCAAAACATTTCACAGTGGACTTTGAGACATTTTCTGGCTTTTCCTGGTTACACACAATTTTTTGGGCAGATGTTAATCTGTATTGTACATATCTTTACAGTATACAGTGGGAAATCAAATGCCAGACCATATGGCAAATGTTTTCCTTTTACCGCACTGCAGAGCCGTGAAACTTTTTGATGCCCCAGCTTTAACTTTACCAGTGTAGCACAATTCCAACAAGGTCTACTGTATTCCTGCTTTCTCCCATTATGTCTTCATTTGTCTCACGGTGACTGTACGAGTCCGTCATTGCCATCTTTGACAGTATCATCATTATCATGATCAATGATTATGAATATTACTCCCCTCTGTCCATTCATCTCAGTCACCGTGTTCATCAGGATAAAAATAAAGACTGTGTGTGTGATGGTGTGTGTCCAGGAACCTGCTGCTGAAGCGCACTGCTCTGCAGACTTGCGCTTGAACCACTTTTTAGGCCCTGCAGTGTGTCGGAAACCCGAGTCGCCGCTTATGTGCTCTGGGTTTTACGTGGTGGTTTCCTAATAACTATTTATACTTGGGTAAATTGAAAGCTTGACTTTCTCAAAAGGAAAGGTAATTATGCTTCCCAGACTTACTTTGGCCTTGTCGCGCGCCTATGTGTGTGTTTGTGTGCCTCTGTGTGTGTGAGCCCATGTGGTTAGCTCCCTTAACCTAAATGGGGGAAAAAAGACAGCGTTACTACGCAAGCAACTGAGGGAAATTGAGTTTTTGTGTAACTGTCATCCTTTACACAGGAGTTTGGTGCCATAAAGGCCTGCATGTAGTGTATTCACTTCACAATACTCAAAGGAATCGGGGGGTGGGAGGGTGGGGGGTGTGTCATCACAAGTGATTGCAATTTGGACCAGTAAAACAAAGCTTTATCAATAAATATGAATAAGTACTGTTCATTAACTGTGTAAATAGATACATTTAAGAGAACTATATACGTTCAAATATTTATATCAACCAAATTTAATAAATAAACATAAAGCACACACTACTAGGAATGTAACAATTTACAACATGGGGAAAACACTAAAAACACCAGTATGGTCCCCTATATGTTTTCTTTTTGTCCTTCATTTCTCTAGCTCTTGCAAAGTTTGCGTTCGTGGTCCAAAGCACACAATCTTTCTTGGTGGCCTTTCTTGATTCAAAGAATCAGCTGCTTTTTTGAAATTCTCTCATTTTGTTTGTAATGAAAAAAATAGATGTAGGGTAACTTATCTGATAGGATGCCAAACCGTGTTTCACCCTTTTCTCACTCTGTGTGTGTTTAATTAGTCCACATTGAGAAAGAGGGGGAAGGGCTTATTGTCTACTGGTCTGTGCATCGCAAAATTACTGTCATACCACCATCTCTCTATAATGTCATGCCAATTTGACAAACTTGAGATTTAAAAAAAATTCAAAAAAATAGGTAAAGCCTATGTATGGAAAACCTGCTGTGGTGTGTGTGCATGTGTGGATATTACCTTCCTCATGAAAAACAGTTTGCCAAGCATTGAAGAAAAGAATGGTGAAAAAATACACAGAGCATGGATTAGGTAGGAGTGAAACATCGGTAGCGAGTTGCAACTGTCAAGGGTAAAACTGAGGAACAACAGCAAAACTAGCCTGCTCTGAGTCTCCTTGTTAGCAATCCTTAGTCTCCCCCACAATGTCATGGGCAGGCTGCAAGGCTTTTGTCTTTTGGAGAGGAAGATCCATCAACCTGGTCTTAAATCACTGCATAATGAATTCTCTCTTGCGCTGTCCAATTGTCTAATTCAAATTGCATGGAATCCTGATCCCTAAAGTCTATATTTGTTTATTGAAGCAGCATGCAGACCCCTGAATGAGGAGAAGGCAAAGCTTAGTGTCTGTATTTAATTGCGTTGTTTTACATCCACATTCACGTCCGGCCTCTCCCAGGGTGATGTGTTGTTAAAAAGCACAAGGCCCGATTCCCACACTCTCTCCCTCTCTTGTTAACTGTAATTGCACTTGTTGGTGAGCTGACAGAGAAGAAAAAAAAAATTGAGATGGAAAGAAAAGACTAGCATCATATTCTGTTCCGCGTTTGCATCCACTTTGGAAAGTTTGTTGGTTTTTGGACAGCTGCACACCACTTTTATCAATCCATGTTTGGTGTCATTGCCCGCGGTTATTTCCACGACTCGTAGATAGGGCTAATGGCAAAATCCAGAGTTTGTTGGAGAAGATACATTATATTCAATGTATCTACAGAATGCATAGACAAGACAAAATGAATAAGTACGGTTCGCGCAGATAGACTTAAAAAGGGATGAATAATTCACAAAATCTCAATAAGTTAACCATGCAGAGGCACGCGCACACGCACATCGGCTCTGATGTGGAAGGAAGGTAATGTGGGAGCAACTCCCAGTAGAGCTGAATGTGCAGGTGTTCCTCTCAGTAAAATGCCACCTCCTTTGCTCGCTCACATCCCTTGCTTTCTTTCTTATCAGACAGGTCGCTGTCTCCTGACTTTCTGTGGCTGTCACACATACACTTAGATAGACTATTTGAGGCCATCTCTGAGCTTTGAGAGGAAAGGAAATCATTACTGTTGCAGAGACAGCAGCTATTTTGTATATGCACAGTATCATAGGCTCTGTTTCTCTTCTTCCTGGATTAATCTCTTTCTTTTTCTCGTTCTCTCACACTTTCTCAACTCACCTGGGTACTGCTCCCGCAAATGCCTGTCTGCCTACAGCAGTGGCTTTTGTGATCCTGTCACATATGAGGCTCCTATATTCTCCTGCTTCTCTCTGTCATTTCTGTTTGAAATGTTTGCCATATAATCGATATTATGATGTTAGGAAATGGTGGCAAGATGTGATTTAGTTTCAAAATTTGCAGGTTCGCTTTAGCTGAGAACGGTATATCTCCATTACTGTGCTCGCTCAGTTTGTGAGAATTGAACATCACAAACTCCAGCTATAGTGGATAAAATATGTGAAGAGCGTGCTGTGGAGAGTGCAGACCAACTTCTCTGAAGTCGAAGTAAAGTTACCGTGTCGAGCATTTACCCAAATCCTTTGCCAGCTTAAAAGTAGAAATACCTGGTTAAAGTAGTGAAGTCCTGTATTCACTATTCGAGTAAAACAATGAAGTATTTTCAATTAAATCTACCTTAGTATTCCAAGTAAAGTGCCCATTCCTTATAATGATCTTGATGATCAGTGTTTGGGACTCTTCTGTCCTCTGCATTAACCTCTAAAGTTGTAGTAATGAATGAGTAGCAGCTTTGATTGCTTACTCTTACTATACATTTGGGTTTGAAATTTGATACTGCATACATTTTGTGAGCCTGACTGTCAAAGTTCAGTCATTGTATTCATTTTTATTTGATTGTATTATATTCAGAACCTTTGAATGCAGTTTTAGCAGTTAGATAAATGTTTCAGCTAAAATGGAGCAGTATTCCATTGAACTTCATGCACCTCAAACGTACTCAAAGTACCTAAGATCACGCTCCTCCTTCATGTCTCCTGCTTCCAGCTCAACCTCAGTCTGCGTCTCAGCCAGCGCCCTCGGAGCCTGCCGAGGGAGACGCTGCCAGGGACCAAAATGGCCTTCGCCACAACAGCGCTGGCACGCCCCCGCTGAGTAACGGCAACGGAATCCACCCTGGCATCGGCGGGGTCGGGGCCACGCGCACATGCTCCTGCGGTGCCAACGTCAGCGTGGGTGCCATGGGCGGGACGGGCCCCGGCACGAGGACGACGGCGACGGCGACGACAGAGCAGCCCAGGAAGCAGCCGTCCACGCCTGTGTCGCAGAAGATGCAGAGGAAGCTGAGGTCCAGCTTGTCTGTCAACAGCGACAGCAGCCGACGCAGCAAAGGCAGCTCCACCGGCTCGCAGAAACCTCCATTACCTGAGGGTGAGTACCCACACACAAGTTAAAAGACAAAGTAAAAGAGGGTGCAAACCTACACACACACACACACACAGACACAGATATTCTAACTAACCCTTGTTTGCTGGCATGCTTCTATCTGTGCATTCCACTGTCTATTGGTCATAAATTCATTTCATGTACAGTCACACAGTGCAATGAGCTCACCATCACCCCCTTGCCAATTCCTTTCCCTAACACTCTGAAAAAGGTGCGTGTATTTCCCAGTTGAAGTGACTGTTCCAAGATAAGATATCGACACAAAATTCTTACCTTCTCTCACCTTTTTAATGACGGGAGTGCAGACGCCCTTTCATATTATTCACGTCTAGCAAATGATAACTTGTCCTGCTCCTGTGGCTTTTATTTGCCTTAACAACAACTCATAGAGTCCCTTTGCCATGCGGGGAAGCCGTCACTTTGTCAGGTGTAAGGCCGAGGTGAGTCTGGTAATGAAGGCGATCGGGTGGTCCATTACCATCGGGCGGATAGGTGCGACTGTCTAACAAGGCCTAAGAGCGCAGGGGGCCCATTAAGTGTCGTGGCCAGCCCGCTATGGGCCCCTCACGGCCCCTCACACCTCTCTGGGACCTTTCCTGCTCCCCCGCCATCCCGTCAGCACCGCCTCGGCCCTCATTAACAGCGCCCCATCGCATACCTCCTCCTCTGTATGTGTGCATGTGGGCGTTCGGTTGGTTTCTTCAGAGGAGAGGGACGCTCTGTACTAATTCATCCAACCTGAGGCCTCTGTTGCTTTGTCTTTTTATGTGGGCTTTTACTCCAAGGCTAGGCAGAAAAATAAGATGTGATGATATGTGTTATTGAAAAAGCTTCATTGGGCAGGCTGAGATATAACTTGAGAAAAGGAGAAAACAGGGCTGTCGGATCTTTATTTGATGGAGGTTTACCTGAAATATGCAACATATTGAGTTCTCGGTTAATAAGGCAAGTAGGCTGGCAGATACATCCATAGTACCTTGTGAATAAAGGCGGGATGCATCCACCAGAGATATTCTACAGGCATCATGTTTTCAACATCTTAATTGGCAAAGAAGAGCAGAGAGAGTGAAAAGAAAAAAAAAAAACAACAGCAGCCCAATAAGTCTGTCTCATTATGGCTTTTGTGTTGCTTATTTGCAGACGCGTGCTCTCTGAATCAATATGTTCGCTCTCAAGTATTTATTTCCCCCCGGAAAACAGCCAAGCTGTTGTGTTTGAATGTTTACACGGATTAACATAATCTGTTTGCCTGTGAAATTAGCCTCCTAAACAGCCCCCTGAACACAGGAAATAAAAGGCGTTAGCTAGCAGGAGCTAGCTCTGGGGATTCTGCCGCTCCCTGTGTTTCTTGGCACGCGGCATTGGCACCGCAACCAATCTGTGATAACACTCCAGCTTCTGAGGAGTCGTTTACCGCATCGCTTTTGTTCGGCGGTTGGGGGGGGGGTCGTCTCAGCTCTTTTGTGATTCAGTTTGTGTATTTTCTTTTCTTGGGTGTGTGTAATCAATTAAGGTCTCTGAGCTACTTTAGCCTCATTTAGAGACTATTAGGGACAAGGCCGCGAGTGCTGTGAAATGTTCCTCTCTTTGCCTAAGCTTTATACCTGTATGTGTGTGTGTGTGTGTGTGTATGTGTGTTTACGTGTGTGTGTTGGTGGAAGCTCTTAACACTGACTTTTCCCTCAGTCATACATTATAGACTGGCTTGCTGTAAACTGCATGCGGTAGACCTCCACTTTGTAGCCCATATCCTCTGCCCTCTTTACGTGTTATGTGTGCCTTCTGTGCATTCCCTCGGCCTCTGAGGCTTCCTCTGCTCAGTCTCTCTCTCTCTCTCTCTTTATCTTTTTCTGTCTCTCTATCTCTCCCTCCCTCTCTCCCTCTTTGTGAGTTTGAATGTTTTGCACAGCTTGCCGCTCTGAGGCCCATCCAGCTTGTTTTGTGTCATGCCGCTCCCTTTTTTTTGATGTTAGCTTTCCAGATGTCTCAGACTATTTCCTCAGAGGCGCTGGACGCTGTTTTTGGCCCCGCGGATTCTGGGCATCATCGCCGCTCGCTGACGTTAAACAGGAGCAATGTCAATGTGCACTGTTGTCTTCTCCTGTCTGTTGGTTGGTCTCGCTCTGTCTCTCTGTCTGCCTGTCTGTCTCCCTCTCCCTCTCCCTCTCTCCCTCTCTCTCTCTTCGTGGAGATGTGCCTTGCGTCCAGCCCTCTTGTGTACAGTACACGACCCCCCCCTCTTTCCCCTCCTCCTCGTCGGGTTCTCTAAGATCCAGACTAATCGCTGGTGTTGAATTATACATCCAAGTGAATAGCTGAGATGGCCGGCTGCTGCTTAATGCCTATGTACTGTGTTTATATCGTATTCACAGTCTACTGTTATGTTCTGATCGCTGGCGTGGCTATACCCTCTGGGTCCTTCAAAGTTTGTTAGGCTGAACTTTGAGGTTTTCTGCATTGAGCTGTGGCCACGCAGCAGCAGTTTTGCTCTCATTGGCTTTGTGTAGCATTTATATGACAATACACTACAAGGAATGCCAGTGTAGAACTTGTCATGAATTTTGTTTTTGTGTACCGGCACGAAACAATCCACGATGATCTGCTACGTAGCAATTTACTGCATATCAGAGTCAGATGCTAAAATGTGAAGTATTTATTCTCATGCGTCTCCCATCTCACTGCCAGTGTTATGGCCTCAGATAAGGATAATAAGATGCATTCAAACTTCAGGCAGACTCACAGGCACACACGCGCGCACACACACTTGCTCGTTTCATGTTCCCCTCTCTATCTTGTTTGTATCACAGTCAGCTAGTGCTTCTGGTCAGCTCTGCAGCCCTGAGCACTGAAAAAAGAGGAAAAAAAAAATCCCCCTCTACTTTGATTAATCAAACATGAGCATCCAGCGGTCTTCAGCTTGCCTTTCCATGCCGTCCTCCACACTCTCCTCCTTTCGCTTTCCCTCCAACCCAATCAGTAACGGCCCCTCCTGACAGCTCAAGATGGGCTGATGAAAGTTATGCAAATGTGCCCTGTTTGTAATGCTATTTTTCTGCATCCATCTACATCATGTCTTTTTAACACTCCAAAGTAGCGGCACTGTGCTTGGCCTTGGTTCGAAAAGCAGGTAGCTGCAAGGAGTGTATGCGGGCGCCCTTATTGAATGTGATCTTGTACGATTTAGTGATTTAGATACAGCTGCATAAGTTCATGTGGTGCGGCTTGATGACAACAGAAATAGTGTAGATAAATTCATCTCTCTTTAGATTTCCAACTCACTTCACCTATTAATGAGCGTTACCATGTATATGTGCATGTGCAATCACAGCTCTGTATTAGTTATTTATCTCACTTTTGTGTACTAACCACTTGTGCATGTGCTTTATTGTATCCCGCACCAAACTATGTAAAGAGTTCTATTCCAAATTGAGCTATTCACCATTTGGAAAAAGTGACATCTACTCTTACAAAATTATTGATTATGATTATGGTTTTTAGAGGAGTGCAAGTAAATTAAGTCTTTGGTTGATAAAACTCCTTTACAAACTGGATCCTCTATATTTAAGAGAGATTCGATGATGAATTCCATGTAATGATTTTTTCCATAATGGATTTATAGCGTTCGGGAATAGAACTCTTGTACACCACATCCTGTACTTACATAGCATTATTAAGATACTCTGCCTGTGGAAGTTTCTAAGCGGCATAGTAAAAGCTGAATTTTTCCTTTTTCATTATCTGTCCAAATAGACCTAGTAAGCAAATGCAACATGTAACTAATCATTAGGAATTCAGCCATTCAGAAACAGATTTGAATGGTTAATGGGCCCATTGGTAATTTAAAGGGGAACTCTTCATGGCTGTGAAACAACAAACTGAAACTTGCCACCAGCCACATAAGAAGAGGGGCTACGGGGAGGTTAAATGTTAATCAGTGATGTGAGCATTGGCAGCATTAACACACCAATTTGCCGGGGAGAGATCTTTGGACTTTGCTAATCATCTTTATGTGATAAAGCCAGCGAGTTTGCATGATAATGCCACAATTATTTAACAGTCCGCTAATCAAAACTGCAGGAGAGGAATTCATTTCTTTGAATTTCCCTGATTCCCTTTAGCCCCCCTGCCTGGCTAGCCCTCACCCTTTACTGCCACATACCCAGTCTATTCCACCTGTATCCACCTGCCAAGCATGCAATATTCACACACACACACACACACACACACACACACACACACACACACACACACATGCACACACGCACACAGTGCCCTCAGGAGTGTTTTATTATGCAGACTTTTTGGTCAAATTCTCAAATTTCCACTGGTATACTGTAATGAAAATAGTGCGAAGGTGAACATTGTCTTCAGGAACATTTTTCCTTACATGGATTCGAGTTATGAGGCTCAATTCCCTGCACCACACAGGGCTGCACTAGTGTTCATGCCCTCATCCTCTCCACTAATCTACTTCTAAAAAGGTTCAGACAAAGTCACTTCAGCAATAACGATACCACTGCAACATATACAGTATTGGCTCCAGTCTGATTTTAGACTGAATCACTTCTCTGAGCTATACAGTGCATGAAGAGATCAGCAAAGTCCTAGATTTTATAGCCAGATTCTGTCATGTACAATGACCTGTCAGTGCTCTTGTCTCCTGGATAGTGCCATTTTTTAAATTATTTTATTTTTAATCACTTTTTTTACCATTTCTTTTCAGTGTAGCTCTAGAACAGATGATTATGTCACTGTATTTTGTGGATTTGTGTGCTTTTCTTCACGTACACCCCTTTTATTTTATTCATATTATCATATTTATTTCACCTCACCGCTCGTCGCACCCTGGATGGTTTTATCGGGGACCCAGACTGCTGTGTCCACTGCATCCTGGCCTGCCTGTTCTGCGAGTTCCTGACTCTTTGCAACATGGTGGTGGCCCAGGCGTCGTGCGGCACCTGCACATCAGAGGCCTGCTGCTGCTGCTGCTGCGGCGACGACATGGGCGACGACTGCAACTGCCCCTGCGATATGGACTGCGGCATCATGGACGCCTGCTGCGAGTCCTCCGATTGCCTGGAAATCTGTATGGAGTGCTGCGGCATCTGCTTCCCCACATAGGGAGGCCCCTGCTGGGGTGGAACTGGGTGGCTCTGCCGGGGGAGCTGGACCCCGGATGGAAGGACGAATGGACACTGCTGCTGCTGCTGCTGCTGCGGTCGATTTGAATCCAGCAGCAAGCAGACAGAGAGAGAGAGGCGGTGTGTGTGTGTGTGTGTGTGTGTGTGTGTGTGTATGCCGTTTCTGAAGTGTGTGTGATGACTGTTGAGCATGTGGAGGCGTGGAGTGGTTGGTGGAGTGTGTGTGTGTGTGTGTGCGCATGCAGTAAGCCTACTCAGAAAGATCTATTCGGACACTGGGCCTCTCCACCAAAACCGGCTTAGCAGGGGCCAGAAGAAACTCCAGACACGCTCTAGTCTTAAACCGCAAAATATAAACTTTTTATTTGAACATGTCAATTAAGTTGTTCATGTTGACAAGTATTCTAACCATTGCTTAAAAAGTATTATGATAGACTGCCTTAGAGATGATTTTATCGTCACCATTTCAGGAATACTGTCCAACTGATATCTTATCTTGCCTTATCTTTGTCATTTTGACGACCGATATGTTGCATACACAATGATAACATTTATTCTGTTTTAATTGTCATTGCAGTTGTTTCTTTGATGCTCATAAAAAAAAAACAACTGAGGTTGCAGTTTTGCTCAGTACTGTATGACACTGTAAAAGGTTTATGTGACAGTTCATATGGTCTTAGTTGCATACTGTAGTTCTGCAACACAGATTTTCACTTACGCACCGTCTACTGTAGCTTTGTAGGACCGTACAAAAAAAACATGTGAAACAGGAAAGATGAATCAGGACATAACATCATCTGTTAGTTTCTGAAACCAGAGATTAGGTAAAGAATGTGCCTGATTTGGGGACACGATGTAGTTGGTTTTCTATTTCAAGGGTTCTTGGGAATTCAAGTGGCCTATTATTACTGACAAAACTGCACAAAATTGCTGATGAGCTGATAATTATTTGCCAAGTTTGTTACTAAGTGCTGGAAATGTCTATGAACAAATGTTACCAAAGAATCTCATCTCGCGCTTCATGATTTGGCAGTATTTGAAGCCTTGGATTTACTGGAAATACAGTGGAAATACTCACTTTCTTTAATTCATTGGGTTCTGACTAGAAATAAAATGTGTACAGCTTATTTCTTTTTTTCTATGACAGTCCTCCTCAAGTGTTAACCATCAATGATTAGGCTTTGTCAATTACATATGGTACAAGTCTTTTCTGTGATGCTATTTTACATACAATGTATCTTTGATACTGTGTAAGTATGACTTGTTGAACTGCACTCTTTCAAGAAGGCCGTGTTAAGGAATTAAAATATGGTGACCCTGGTTGCCATATAAGCGGCTTTCGGGTATCAAGCCCAGTGACTCACAATACAAAAAGGAATCATGAACTGTCGGGTTGAAATGGTAAACTAATGCAGGGTAAAGGCAGTTTTCTTCTCCTTTTTTTCCATTCCTTAATTCTGTGTATCTCGAGATGAGTTTGTGGTGAATCACCAGCGGAGTCATTTTCTTGTCTTGGAGATCCGCTTTGATGTTGTTTAAGTGATGATACTTAATGCTGGCCCTCATTAGCACTGCTTGCTAAATGGTAACAAAAAAATGTCCCTTCCTCACGCCAACAAAGATAATGTGCTGTCAAGTACAGCTCCTCTTAATGGCGGATTGTGATTGTGCAGAAGGAGGTTGGATAGGCACCTCTGCAGCAGATAATGTGTAAGAAATTAAACCTCATTCTCATGTTTTATGATTAACTCAAGCCACAAGTTTGTTACAGGCTAAAGAGTGTAAAGAAAACACTATATAGATAATGTGAAGAATTTATCTAAAAGAAATAGTGGATACATGTAGCTAGTTCTCCTCCTATACTGTATTGTTATGTTTTTTTTATTCTGTGCCTTACACTTGATCTTAATCTTCTTATTACTGTCATGATGCATCCTTTCTCTACTTTGAGTCCACAACTCATTTTTATCAGTTGTTGTACATTATCTCCAAGCTCCGAAAAATCATTTTTGAAAATAAAACATTACAAAGAAAGCAATGCTTATTTTGTTTTGCTACCCGGCATAATTATTTCATCTTAACAGCATTGCACCTTGCCAAATCCAGCCAATACAGGACTTCACCTGGAAAGACGTTTCCCTGTACAGGTAAAGAGGTTATATCCCTCTCCACCCCATTCCCAGCTTGTCTGACAACTTTCCAGCTCAAAAACCGACGTACGGTGACTGCCACCGATCATTTTCCCAATCAAAATGGAGTTGACCTGTGCAGCATGAGAATCATGGTGGAACTGCACAGCTATGTTTGTTTCAACTGACAGGAATCAGTTGTGACACCAACTCTGTGCCCTGTAAACCACTAATGTGCTGGAAAGGCTTGTGTGGGAAAATGCTGAATTGTTGGTCAGGTCACTAGAGGGGAAGGGGGGGGTGGGGGGGACTTTTAAATTTTTCATCAAGCTTTTAAAACAATAAATGTGGCATCCTTCGTTCTTCATTACTTTCACTGTAGCGGAAGCCACAGTGGTGGTCCTAGTAGACATCGCTCATCCTGCATTAGCAGTGCAGCAGAGGTTCTTGAATTTTTTCACAGTAGAACAACAGTGTGTTACAACGCAAAACTTGCATCTCTCAAATGACTGCTTCTCAGACTATTCCTTGTGTCTTCTGATCGGCATAAAGAGAACATGGTCTCATTTTTCCTCTTGGGGGGGAAACAACAGTGCAGCCAGTGCGCTATAAAAAAGTGTGATTTTTCATGATGGCCACATCTGTCGCCTCTCTGTGTTGTTCAGTCGCCGTCCTCTGGTCCTCCCTCCATTAGAGAGGGTGCTCACGTAGCGGCAGCGGCGGCAGCACTAACATGGAAACATGGCCGACAACACTCAGCGAGGCCATCAGGGAGCAGGGACCTCCCGCTGCCTGGAACAGCAGCCTGACCTTCAGCCGACACCACCCCCTGTTAACCCCTCAATTAACCTCCACACCGGCCCACCTGCTGCAGCGGAGGAGAGGAAGACACCACCCCCCCCTCCCCTCCTCCTCTTCCCCATTCTATCTGTATTTCCTTTTATCATTTTCTGCCTGGATACACCCTGCCCCCAGGAAATTACCATCTTATTTCACTAATGCGTTCGGAAAAATATCACCGTCCAGAAAGTCTCTAATCACATAGGAGTTCTTATTGTTTTTTTCTTCTTTCACTCTTTTCAACTTTTATATAGGAGGCTGAGGGTTGGAAATATTAAAACTCCAGGTAAAGTGTGCGATGACCTTTTCACAAAGTCGTCCACCTTTCCACTCCTCTAATCAATCCCCCTCTGTTCGCTCGCTGTGTGTCTGGATTGTAATGTCACAATTAGGACGGCTCCATTGTTTCTGTTTGCCGTCTGGGGAGAAATTCAGCACTTCTCTGATCGCAAGGTCACTTCTCTTACAATATTAAATAAGTCATTAGAGTGTGGCAGTGGCTACCTCCTCCATTCATCCATCCATCCATCCATCCATCCGGCCATCCGTCCCTCCCTCCCTCCCCTCTTCCTCACCCAACCATGCTCAATTGGATGGGACAGAACTCTTTTTCACTCAGAAAATGAACGTCTCCTGCCCTCGGCCATGAGAACAAATTACTGCTTTTGCTGTTGCTTTATATGGTGAAAGAAAAAAAAGCAGATGGCATACTCTAATGGTGTTTTGGTTGCTTCATTTTCATATTAGAGGTAGACCTGAGAGCTGTATATTGATAAGATTATAACAATACTATAATTGTATGTAATATGAGCAATTAGACAGGACAAGAGGGGGTGGCAGTAATGTGTGACAGTTTTCTTTATGCACAGTGTGTTTTGTTCCAGACAGAACGCCAATGGTTCTTTTTATTGTGCAGCAGAATATTGTACAGAAGGTGTTTGCGTGTGCTTATTTTTCCCCAGTCCTCTGTGCATCCATAGGATCCATAATAGCCATCATTACCTGGTAATTAGCATCGAGGTGGATCATTTTGATATATTGATTATATGGCATTGTGAGCGCTAAAGGATAATTACAAGGATATTAGAATTGTCTGCATCTACGCAACTATTTTCACATTATAAACACATCTGAAAATTACATGCACTGTTGTTCATTATGACATGTCTTATAATTGGTTGTGAACCTTGTATGAGTTATACACTTGTCCCAAATAGTGTTGTTGCTTGTAGAGTATTATAGTACATACTGTATAGCATCGACTGATTAAACTTTTTATAACGCGTTGTTGATGTGCTTTTAATGCGATGCCTTACAATGCCTTGCAAGTAACACTTAAAATAATGTGTTAGCCGTTTCCTCGGCAGAAAGCAGCACTGCCGACATGGAACTGTGTGCAGAACGCGCCGCCATGTCCTTTCTTCCCCTCCTCACTCGTCTCAAAGTTTGAAAGGACTTGACCTCTCTGTTTAGACTTGTGGCATGGCATTAAAATATGATGAGAGGATCTTTCAGAGGGCTGTGCTCGGAAAAAAAAAGAAAAAAAAAAAAAGAAGAGAGTTCAAGTAATGTCACTTTCAATTAATCTCCTCAGGTAGTGGCCCCATTAGCCCTCTCACACGTGGGCCTGGTTTACAATGCAAATAGGGTCATTACCTGAGGACTCTAATTGACTTTGACACGGGGCCGGAGAAGCCTGCCTTCCTACACTGCATGCTGTTTGTTTGTGTATTATTACTCTCAAAAAAATGATTGATGTGCCTGCCAACATGAAAATCATGATAAAATTGTGCCAACAGTGACAGAATGCTTATGAGATGTGAGCAAATGTCAAGTTTTGTTTATTTTATTTCCAGCTACAAGGAAGTTGGGGATGTCTGTTAAAATTTGTATACTGTAATTGTTATCTGTCATATGCTATATGTTTTTATTTTCATGTACTGAATGCAGCAACACTCAAAAATTACATCAATCTCAGAACAGAGACTCGGCAGTGGAGCGGAAATGATTTCCAGGTGAAAGATGTGTATTCTTTGTTCCTCTCTCTTCTTAGAGTAACAATGTCTCATTGTACTCATACCTTAAATATTTAAAGACCCCCTTTTGCTAAAGCTTTGCTGTGGTACAAGGGCCTCTGACTGCTTCTAATCTCCTTGTTACCTGGAGGCGTCGCCACGGCGATGTAAAGACAACACGCGGCGGTTAGCGAGATCACGAGACGGGAGCCCAAAAACCCGAGGATGGAGCACGGCGAGGTTCAAAGTTTCTGTCGTGCGTTGCGCCCTGAGAAGACGGTGCTGACAACACCTGCCTGAGAGAAAGAAAGAAAGAAAGCAATGAAAGGAGAGAAGACAGACACATTGAGATGTTTTCAAATCATTTCTTTTCTCCCCCCACCTTTGCAGAAAACATCCCCTCCTCCCTCTCATCCCCCCCAGTTCAGACGCCGTTGCATCTTAAACTGTGCATGTAAATGGAATATTTTTGTTGAGGCTCAGGTTTCCTCTGTGTGTTTGTGTGCTTGTGTTCAGGCAGGTTTCATGCTTGCGTGCGCGTGTTTTAGGGCTTGATAACAGAGGCAGGGGTCTTGGGCCTGTAAATAAGACATCAGCCTAAAGTTGCACACTTTCAACTTTTCTATTTTTCCTCCGCGCCCCTCCGTCTGAAAGGCAATGGACCGTGGGAGAGGCAAATTGAGAGGGACGTGAGGACCAGGGATGCCTGTTTATTTGCTTGTACACGCTCCTTGAGCTATAAATTAGATGTCACCATTGTTACATGTCATTTGCTGATGTGGACGTGTTGCGGTCTCCCAAGCAGCGCTTTTGATTGTTTGTTCTTAACATCACTTAAATGAACGAGGGCCCCACTGGCCTCCAGTCATCTGAATCTCATCTGTGATTGGCAGGTTGTTTGGCAGGCATGCTTGTTCTATTATCGTATCTCTGAGTATTTACAACCACGTAGCACTGCCTAGGGATGCACGACGGTGACAAAAAATCATATTACAATGTTTTTGTGTTATTGTGACAGCGGTATGAATAGCGGTACATGATGTAAAAATATCTTCTTCAACATAGTTTCTTTTTCAGTGCTTAAAAAAAGTGCCAAAAAATTGTGGGCAAAATTATTTATTGCTTACAATTTGCTCAGTTTGAATGAAAATAAATTCTAGTGTTCAGCGTGATTTTTTTTCCAGGGATCCACACACTGGAAAACATTGCTTAGGAACTTATACTTGACTCTTTCCCTCTGAGAAAAATTGCAGCCTCTTGCGATTTGGACAATACAACAATCGATATTGCGACTTTTTTGGTTTATTGCCAAGTTTAACAGTTAACTGATGCAGACACCAGAGAACAGCATGACAGGTTGGTTGTTCTCAAGCATGGTACTCTCTGTGTATCACCCTGTTCATGCTCTGTTCAATACCTTTTGACATCAACAGTGAATATCAAATTATTATTAGTATTATTAGTGAATATCATATTTATTTTTCACAGCTAGACAGCCAAAAAAAAAAAAATGCACAACAAGTTGAGCATAAACATGAACACAAACAGTAACCTTTTTGCTCACTGTGGATTGACAAGGGATGTTTACAGAGCCAAGATTTTGTGTGTGTGTTTGTGTGTGTGTGTGTGTCTGCAACTCTCCTTAACCCCACTCTTGAGTCAAACAGCCAAACTGCCCCACCCAGACTGGGAGTAAAGAGAGAGAGAGCACCCAGTAGCTTACCTCCCTCCATGCAGAAAGAAAACACGGGCTGATCGAGGTCTTAATAATACCAGCCATTGTGGCAAATATATAGGACTCAACTTTCCGCTTGGAGCAGCCTCTTCACATTGAGTTAACATGACTGACAGGCAAAACGTCCTACACACACACACACACACACACACACACACACACAGGCCGGCACACACACAAACATGCTGGCACAAACACGCTCGTAACTGCATAGACAAAAGCACAAGATCAAACAAACAGCAATGTTTTTGCACAGTCTGCTCAGGCAAAGTCAAAGCAGTTGTTTCTGCTGTTCTTCATATAAATAAACAACCACGGTTTTAATTGTTTGTCAGATCCACTGGATTGTTTTCCTGCGATATGTCTCCTCTGAACAGTGACTCTGTAGTAAGGCTTGTCTCTACAAGGCATTGCGCTTCCATAAAAGACAACAGCACAGTGGTGATAAATAAATCCCCCATACTGTGGGATGCATCGCCTCAATGTGTTTATTTGCCTGTCAGGCTTCCTTAATTGTTTCATCTGCTGTGAATAAACACATCTCCTGTTGCATCTTTGTTTACACTCCATTCAGCAACAAACTGCTGCCGTGGTGACAGTTTGTTTGTGATGGTGTGCAGTCTGCAGACTACAGGAAGGTAACAAGGCCTGGTGTTTTGTATGCATGCCGCAGGGAATTTTATATGTGGGGAAAGTTTACAGGTGTGCATCGACAACACCTGCTCGCATCCTCATCCGGGGGAGAAATCCATTTGGCGTAAATTAACATGTACTTAATTCAAGGGTTCATTCCAGTATAACTGCTGCACTGTGCGATGCCTGCTACTACCCACACACTGATGTGATGTTTTTTTGCACTTTTCAACTTAAAGTTTAAGTTCATTTCATTTGCCGAATTAATTTTGGTACGGATGAAAAACTGATTTGTCATTTCCAGCAAATAATACACAGAACAAACCTGAACACAACAGACAGACAATGCAAAGTCCAACACCACAGTATAATGTACATTCAAGTCCACAGAATCATGTACACTAGTATACCTTCAAGTCACAAAACACAACATGTAACTTTGGAAAAGTGGAGTGTAATGGCAGGGCATTAGGTGGGAGGGGAAATGGCCATTTTCTTTGCATACTTGATGTTGCATCTGGTGTGAGTAAAGTCTAGAGGTGGAAGGTGGCAGTCTGGGGTTTTGGGATTTTTCCCGGATGCCCATTTTCTTTATCATTGCAGGAATGAACCAGTAATTTCTGTCGTAATTCTGATGTATTTTGCATGAAAATGTCATACTCTACCTATAAAAACACTCCCATGTAATCAAGCGTTGGTTTACTTTAACACGGCTCATAATGCTCATAACACATATCTTAGTATTCCAAGTTACATATTCCATTTATTGTATTGAAGCCAAACATGAATAGTTCATCGGCGCTTATTAATACTGTATGTTTGCCCTTCTTTAACGGCAAAGTCCTGGGGAGCCACCTAAACAAGGCAGCTCCCTGTATTTGAAGCCATCTCAAAGCAGTCGTAGTTGCCTCTTTGAGAGAGATGGAGAGAGAGCGCCAGGCAGAGAACAAGTGAGGAGGAGGAGGTTTCAGATCGGAGATGCCACAGCTCATATGTTGCAAGGTGATGAAGTGCTGATATCTGCCCTTAAAGAATATGTGCCCTGCGGACATGTACGAGATTTATGTGTCTTTCTCCTTTTTTTCTCCACCCCATCCCTCAAAATTCAAACGTGCCGCAACAAAAGGGGTTTGAAATATTCTCAGCCCCCGAAAGAATATTCATGATGATTCCGCTTGCAGGTTAAAAATGTATATGCAAATGCAGGCTACATTAGAGCATGCACAGGTTGTTAATAAATTAACACGTGGCAGAAATAATTCAGTTTAGCGTGATGATTCTTGGGTGCGAGCTGTCAGCTGTCGCATTGTTCCGGATGGAACGTGAGGCTGAGATGGCAACACGAGCAGTGAACTGTGATGTTTTAGTGTACCTAGCTCCTCAGTCTCAGCACTCTGACACAATAACTGCCTTTTGCTCGCCTGGCTCCACTTTTTTTCATTCTGGAAGAACAAAGGGTTTAATTAAGGATGACTTTTAAAGAGAGGTTGACACTATGCTTCTGCGCACACATACACACACTCACACACACACAAACACCTCAGAAGGGGGTTTATGTGTGAATATATTTGCCTTAGGGCAGATGCTGTGTTTAAGCACAAGGTGCATCTTTACTGTAACTTAAATTACTGTCTGTGTGAGCATCTCTCAATACATTTCCCTTCCAAAACACCTTCAAAAACATTGATAATCACTACTCAGAAGACCAAAGAATCTCCTGCGGTGTATTTGGGAAGAGGAGTTGGAGAGAGATAGTATGTGGTGTGTTTCTGCTCTGGTTGCTGTGGTTGCTAAGCCCCTGATTGTAGGAAGGCATCTTGACGTTCCAGGCAGGGATGGTGTGTGACGCGTGGCACTTCCTCTCTTCCTCTCTTTGCCTCATCCCAGAGATTTGCATAGCAGGAACCCAGGGAGCTGACACTCTGTTTATGTAGCTCAAGGTGCAGGGGATATGTGAGGTGTCAAGTGACTCACAGTCAAGTTTTTAATAAGCGCCATTTGTTCAATCTGCTGTTTAAACACTCCCGTCGCCTCTCTCTATATCCTTAAAGACTGTATGCCCCACTATCTTTTAATTAAGTCCCGGGCTAATGTGCCACTTAATTGACTAATCGGAGAGATTTTGTTTTCTCTAATTTACTTGAAAAACCATCGCCAGCTAAGCTTTTTATATCGGTGTGATGAGGACGGATACTTAGTGGATGCCTCAGAAGTGAGTGCGAGGGTAGAGGGAGTTCTTGATGGGGAGAGAAACAAAGTAGCGTTAACTCCTTCTAATTCCCATTAGCTTTGACAGAAGGCTGATAGCTAACTAGGCCATCATGCCATTCTTGCCACGGCATATTTTTTTTTCTACAGGTATGCATGTGGATCTGCAAACGAACGACTCGGAATTTGCACAGAGTATGTGATTGCGCATTGCAAATTTGGATCTGTCTTACACAAAACAATTGTGTTATTTTCTCCGGTTGAATTTCCCATATAAGTGCCATGCATTGCCGTGTATGCTATTCAGGGAGAGATGTCTTCAGCAGCAGGTTATGAGGAGGGAAGGAGAGGCCTATTCTCTGCTACAGGCTGGTGAAACAAAAGGCTAATTCAACAGTAAATTTTTCCAGCAGCTTCGCCAAAAACTCGGGAGGGAACATTCAGCAATGGCCTGGGATTCCATTCACTCTTCCAGTAAGGTGTGTGTGTGTGTGTGTGTGTGTGTGTGTGTGTGTGTCTGTGTATGTTTGTACTTAATACATTAGACAGTAGATATTAAAATAAGGGGGAAGTGTCACAAATCTGGAATATTTTGGATGTCTCATGATGTGTCTTTTGAGTATTGTGACCTAGCGGGTGGAGAGACAGTCCCATATCCGGATGGACACAGGTGTAATCCCCACAACAGCTATGTGTTCCACTGAGGTGTCACACTGAACCCCTCCCTGCACCCTTACCTGCTCAGGTTAAGAACACCAGCTAGATGCCTAAAGTTTAAATGTAAAAAGGTAGAGAAATGTGGTGAAATGCTGCAGCCAGTTGCCATCAGATTATCATGTGGACAAGAGCAGCAGGCCCAGGAGGAAATGCAGGGCCGGCCTCGTTGTCATGTCACCGCATGCAGGACCTGTGATTGAATGGAAAAGTAGCGTCAGAGCGGGGTGATAGGACAGCAGAGTGAAAGGCCTGTAAACAATGAGTCACCCTGCTAGCTAGCTAGGGAGGGGAGGGAAGGCAAGGAAAGGGAAGGAAGGCAGCCAAATCTAGTCTGTGTGTGTTTGTATGTGTGTGTGTGTGAGTGTGTGTAAGAGAGAGTGAGAGAGAGCCTTGAGAATCTGTGCAGCCACAGACAATCAGGCCTCTGTCAGAAAGTCCCGGATTTAACTCTCTTGTTGACAGACATGTGCGGACACACGCGCGCACACACACATACACACAGACACACACACACACACACACACACACACACACACACACACACACACATACAGAACATATACAGTACATCATATACATACACACACTTACCCATACAGTAGACATGCAGAGATAGAAATACAATCTCACTTAGTACCACGCAATATCCACAAGCAATCCCTCACTATATTCATACACACATCATATGCAAACACAACAACACACACACACATACACACACCCAAATCCAATAAATAATTAAATCTCCAGTGGCTGCCCTCAGAACTACAGTGATACATTAATTGGGCAAAATTAGCATGAATTAAAGCAAATAAGTGTAACATGTAATTTATTACTTATCAAGCGTAGTTTAGCAGAGGAAGGCTCCGATTTCCCCCAAGATTGCTTTAACAGCTATAATGCATTTCTTAATTTACTCTGTGGAAAATCAATTTTTTTCAGAGTTCATTAGGCACCAATATGTTACAATGCTGCTCCCCTGAGCACCCCGGCTACAAAAAACATTATGCAAATTCCTGCCAGTGCATCTGTATGTAAATAGCAACCAAGGCCAGAGTCAATTCTCCGTGGGAAGCTTTGTTAGCGGGCCCTTTGTTTCAAAGCCTGAGCCTTGTTCATGATAGTCTGGAAATTAGGAAATGGCTGCACGTCATCGGCAAAAGCAAACATCCACGCTCTTCCTCTCTCTGACTGTACCTGATTGATTCTTGTATACTTTCACCAAAGTTTATTTGACAAATCCGGCCCGTGTGCCCGTTCCCCTTTGCCGTGTGTTTATTCCCCTGTATTTTTGCTTGTTTGTGGTGTGTAACGTTATACTTTTCCAGTTGGCGTGGTATAATCAAAGCGTGTTGCGAGGGTTGAATGGGGTGCTTTCTTTTTTTGCTGGCTGGGAAGGGAGGACAGGGCATCTGCACGAGTGGAGTCCACCGCTCTGCCTCCACCCTGGGACCAAACCATGCCCCGAACTGCAAAAACCCCCCTTTAAAATGGGAAGCTCGTGTCATAAAGCAGTCATGGAAGCCACAAAATAAGCCCGCCAAGCTCTCAGTTGATCATCGGTTTACACTCAAATATGCACTTTTCCATCCCTGAGGTATAATGTTTATGTACCCTCATGGGACTCTCAGGCTGAAAGTCCAATTGAATTTCTCAGCAGAGACCATTCACTGTATTTACCAGCACAATACAGTTGTCCATAAATAGACTTTTAACCTTATTTTACCAGTCAAGTTGACAAATTACACAGTGTTATTTGCAGTAATAGCCTGGAGGAGGTTTTGGAAGTTGTGGGAGGGTTACATATGTACATGTATAGATAGACGCTCATTTGGGAGATTTCTAGTATGATCACAGTTTATTGCTAGGCACTGGAACATTTGCGGGTATAGTACCCTGCACTTTGGTCGTTGATGAGAAAGAGATGAATGGGATTCAGATGGGCTTGTTTCTACCACAAGGTTTCTGCCACCTCATAAACAACTGCGCTGTATTAGAACAAAACAGCGACATTTTCTTTGTAGTAGAGTCAATACACAGCTGTCGATGAAACGAGACGCTTGAGATGGGGATCGTGCAAACTACAATATGGTGGCCTTGCAGTTATGCTGTTGTGCAGAAAAATAGTGCTCAGTCTGCAAATAATTTGAATGGAGCCATTGTTTCTTTGGCTTCGTGTCAGTAGGACACAGTAGTCAGATGTAGCATGTCACATGTTTGACTTGGTTACATGCCAGACTTTATTGTGTTGCTCAATTTTGGGTGTCTGCCCCTGTGTGTCTGTCTTCCTCTTTCTGTCCATTTGTGTGTTTCTTTTTTGGTCCCTCTCTCTCTGTCTAGTTTTATGAAAGATCGGTTTTACCCCATATTTATCAACTGATAGGAATTTGGACTCCCACTCTCTCTCTCTCTCTCTCTCTCTCTCTCTCTCTCTCTCTCTCTCCCTCCCTCTCTCTCTCCCTATTTCTCTCTCTGTCTCACCCTCACCCTTCTTTTATTCTCTATAAAATCTGTTGCTACACTGCAACCAAAACAGCGATTCACCTGCTTGACTTGCTTGGACTCTTTCCATGAAGTAATTCTCACAAAGCCCATAGGCCACACCGGCCATATGGCGCTACATGGTCTGATAGATTGTACTACATCGCATACAACCAAGATGGTGACTTGAACGGGAACTAATTAGCACAATCTCTGAAAATTCCCATTTAATCTGAATTTCAATTAATTGGGTTCTGTATTTTAGAAGACTGCTTTAAAGGAAGTCGCTCCATTAGGTTCATAATACAAGCTGGGTTTCATTGGAGCATATTAATCATATGAGCAGATGTCGTCGGCAGCAATGTTACATTATGTAATGACAAAAGTAAATATATTGAAATATTCTTTGATCCTATCGCTGTGGGTACACATACATTACATGGCTACATCTTGTATTTTTATGCTGTTTTTTTTCATTGTGTGTTAAAGTGAGGTGATACTGTATTGACCTCGTACTGAAAAGAATACAGAATCAATCATAGAGACAGGGACTCTTTTCATGTTATAAATAATTTTTTTATGCAGTGGCTTTGACACAAACTGCCTCTCTAAGGTCTTTAAGTTCTCCAAGTTGAAGTTTATTATTTACCTTGCCCTAATAACACATTCAGTTCTGTAATTGGGTGTCACCTGCACACACAGCGGGGAAGTGGTGTCACTGCCGAGCCACCCTTGACATACACACACACACACACACACACACATACATGTCCTGGCTTACATTCCCAACAGGCAGCTCTGGCAGGTCACGCACTTTAATGGCAGGAAATGTGACAGGAAAACACACACACACACATACACACTCCAGCATTTCGACTAGACTTCCTCAAAACCAGTGTCACTGACAACTGAAACACGGCAATACTCTGAGACTCGGTGAGTATTAGACTGCCAGCGTGTGTCACTTCCTCTTTATCCTCGCCATTTGCCATCCTCCTATTGCAATATGTCTGTGCGGAATATTGGTTGTGAAAAGGATTCAGGTTTGGTGCACATTGGTGGTTTCATCAGATTGATGAAAATCAGAATTTGTCTCTCATGTGTAACACTGACAGAACTTTGTCATCAATTTGTCAGTTTTGCAATGATTTCTGTTTGAAGAGTTCTATTCCAAAATGCTATATCGTATATTTGTTTTGAAAAAAAGAAAAAAAAAAAGAAAAAAAAAATTCTTGAAATTAATCATTCAACATGTCCTAAGTATAGAAGATTCAGTCTGTAGTGTTAGCATTTTGTGAACTAGGAACATAAGTTGCCTAATTGCTTGAGCTACTTGAGTTACATAATTTGATTTAAATTTTGTGCTGTAATTTATTTTGGAAGAGTAGGTGTCACTTTGTTGAGACGGTGGATATCCCAGTCCGGCATCAAACTCCTCATTTAATTCATTTTCCTATCTGTTTCACTTAATGCTTGAGATTGAGCAAGTATAATTGTTTGTAATTCATATTGCTTGTTTATAGTGTCTTCATGTTTCTATCTTGTGCCCCCATCTCTATGTGTTTCACTTATATTGGGCTGTTTTCAGTTCCACACTTACTGATGCTTCATTACAGTTCATATTCAGGCAGGTAGTGACTTTCTATCACTATATTTCTGGCCTTTCTTCTTAAGTTTATCCATTATACCAGGACCATATTGTACCTGTACCAGGCTTACTATTGGCCCTCTTTACTTTCTCATGGGGATATTGAACCCTTGCAGCACCCTTTAAAAGTGAACTAATATCAAATGTGATTGGGTGCCTTTCAGTACCAGCACATTTATAGCATACCTGTACCATACTGAACTGTGCACAGATCATAATGGCTTAGTACACTTATGCTATGGAATAAAACATTAGAAACTCTTGAACCCGTTTTAGTAATACAATATAGGCCCGGTTTTGAGCGCACCTCCTCAGTATTGCTGCTTTTCTCACAACGTCACCAGCGACAGAGACGAGCTGCTTTCCTGCCTCGCATCCCAACAGGCTCACGTCTCATCGTACACAACTTGCTGCTCTATGTATGTTTGTGTTTAGCAGTGTTGGTATATCACATCTCCTTGTTTGAATTAGCGGCACCCGTAACCGCTCCCACTGGGAAACATCAAGCATTAAATGCCATTCCCCGGCATGCTTGTTTGGCTAATTTACGCTCAAATGAATGTCATCCCTCGTCTCCAGGTGGTCCTTTCTGCCACGTCTCTGTGTACGAGCCGGCACTGCTTTTGATGGCTCCACCTGAGAGATTTGCCCAAATGTGTCTGATTTTTCCCCACAGTGGTTCCCACTGTTTCCGCTCTGGGCTTGTTTACCAGTAAATGTTTTTGTGATTCCCCTAAGCAACTCGAGTGTCTTTTATTTTTTTTCGTTTTCCTCTCTACTTTGTTTTTCTTTTTTGCAAGGAATGCGGCATTTTTTTTTATTTAGTTTAGGTTTTTCTTTCTTTCTCCCCTCTCCAAAATGGCTGGGCGGGCTCTCAGTAAACAAAGTCTAGTTCCCATTAACCTCTGGTTCCCTCTGAGAAATCCACAAACAGGTCGAGTGCAGCAACGACCTCAAACAAACTGTACACACACATACACACCACACATACACACGCACAGACACACACACATGCACTCATGTCCTGGAGAACAATATGGAAATAGCTGTCCTTCCTCCCTTCCCATGCTTAGCCCTGGTGCTCTAGCCGTCTGTTTTGCCTAATTGCTTTAACACTAGCCTGGCATGCTAATTGCACTGGGCCCCCTGTCACCACATCATTTACATGGCCTGCTTGATTTGAAATTTAATCTGCTTGAAGGGTTTGTGTTTCATGCTCACTTTAAATCCTAATGCTCTGTGGGATTGCAGGCGGTTTGCATTATTGAGACTGTAAAATAAATCCTTGTGTGTTTGTTTGGCGACAACATGCTTCACACAAAGTCTTCAGTTAACGCGATCGGACACTTTTTTCAGAATTGATTACAATTTAGACTTTCTGATTTACAGTTCCACTTGTAAAAGTTACTCTGTTGCAAAATAAAACTTTGTATTGCCACTTCGGTTTCACTCAATGATGAAATCAAAGAGGAAAATTGATGAGACGGTGGGCAGTGCCGTGTCTGGACGCTGGGCAGAGGAAACTCGCGGACGAGATGGGATCACATGGTGCGTTGGCTGGCCTTTCTACTGCAGATGGCCTTTTTGATGTGGAGCTGAAAGAGAGTTAGACAGACAGAGACAGAGAGGGCTTATACAGTGTGGTGAACTCACATAGCGCAATTCAATCAAAGGCCAAAAGCTATTTCAATTTCTGAGAGGTTGGGTCGATCCCGGTTCTATACAGTGTTTTCTCCACCTGTCCTCCACTGAACCATAGCTTATAGGACGACACCTTGACAGGCTTGATCTACAGTAGTTTTATTGTCATCTTCAATGGAACATGACCTTTGATTAAATGAAATAAGTCATGTACAGTAGCGAGTGAAGTCTTAGGCAAAAACATGTAGAACGTCTAAGAGACATGCTCCTCTTCTCTTCTCTTCTCTTCTCTTCTCTTCTCTTCTCTTCTCTTCTCTTCTCTTCTCTTCTCTCCTCTCCTCTCCTCTCCTCTCCTCTCCTCTCCTCTCTCCTCCCTAACACCCAGAACTAGCAGAATAATGAAGGTATTGTGATCAGCTAAGCTCTCCAGATTCCTCCAACCCCTACGGTGCTTTCTGGAAAACGGAGAGCGCTGTCAGCGGTGCAGCTAACGGACCGCGGGGAGACAGAAAGAACGGGAGTGCCGCTCGTATTGGAAACAGCACGTTGATGCTGAATGGCTCGGTGGGGGTAGTTGGGTAGGTTGCGGCGGGCCCGTACGAGTATGTGTGTACGTCTGTGCGCATGTGTTTGTGGACAAGCATTCCTGCGTGTGCGTGTCCTCGGCTCAACCCTGCCCCTTACGTAAGCCGAAGCTGAATGGACAGGGGAGATACAGCGGCGGCCAAGCTCTGCCCCTGCCGCACCGCACCGCTCTAAACGTTTGCCCTTTCCCCAGACTGGGCGCCTGTCCCAGCCATGATTAGGCTCACTCGTGGTGCTTTTATTGGGAGTAATTTTTGGAGATCCGGCCCATGTTCCCAACTGTCACCTTTCATAAGGCGAGCGGGAGTGGGCACGGCGACTTCGCTGTGACCTCGCTGAGTACAGTCGAACTCTGAAGGAGGCCTCGCAACTGTGGAGCAGTCAAATAAAGGAGTGCTCATTAGCCTCAGCGAGGAAAACAGGCTACATTCACACACAGACACACACACACACACACACACAGGCAGGGGTTATTTATGTGAGGACAGAGCTACAGATGAACTGGATTGTGGTATTGTGCTCTTTGGGAAATTAAAGCTTTTTTTTTTTGGCTTCTTATTTTTTTTTCTCCCGATACAAGTTCAACCAAACAGAGAGAATACAGCCGATATTAAGTCAATTATAAATATTTATAATCTACACATTTTAAAAATCCTGTCAATCACGAAGATGTGGAGGATAAGCTCACAGCAGCTGGATGGTCCGGATGCGATTTGCATGCCACAGAAAGCCTCAGCTTGCCATCCCCGTTTTGTTTTTGACTTTGCATGCGTGCTTGTTCTCAGCGCAGATTAAATATAGAAGTTTTGTTCTCGCTGAGGATAGATATTTTTTTTTTCCCCCACTCACACACATACACATACACATACACATACACACACATACACACTGACACACACACAACACACAGAGCCAGTGTTGACGCCTGATGCTGATGGCGATTCATTATTGAAAAGGAAATCGTCTCAATATGACTGGAGTTTGTTATGGGGAGCTTTGTTCTTGTCATCCATATTGCAGGGCGTCTTTGTCAGTCAGCACTGTGAGATCTTTTTCTTCTTTCTGTGTGTTTGTGTGTATGTGTGTGTGTGTGATACAGAGAGAGAGAGAGAGAGAGAGAGAGAGGGAGAGCGAGAGAGAGACAGTTTTCCACCCTCTGTAGTGTTTGTCAGTGTTACTGTCCTAATAACTAACTGCCTTTTTTTTCAGTTGATAGAAAACTGAGATAAATGTAGATAGGGTGTGTGTGTGTGTGTGTGTGTGTGTGTGTGAGTGTGTGTGTGGGTGTATGCACAGTGGGTGCATGGGTTCAGTAAAGCCAAGCAGTTGGTCTTTGATAACATCTGCTCAGTGTCTCTGCTTGGCTGACAATCGCAGACAGTGTTGGCCCCACTTGAAGCAGAATAACCTCTTTAAAGGGGCATATTTTTCTGCTGTTCTTCCATTGCCTTGTTTTGATACAGTACAGACACATTGACAATACTGCTAGTTGGTTTGTCTGTCTCTAGAATTACTTGATGCAGCTCACAAGCAACTTTTTTGTCACTTACTTAAGTCGTTTCTGGCTTAGTTAGCTTCTGAGGTGTGCAGTTCTAGCAACTTTATCTATAAGTTGCAGCATGTTGCAAACTTTGTAACTTTGTGCAAGCAGTTGGACGCAGCAGCAACAAAGTTTCATGAAAGGGATACCTCATACCAAATTACAACCTGCAACTGCTTCCAGAAATCTAGTAACGCCATCTCCCAAAGTAGCATTCGGGCTCTTCATCAATAAGCGTCTTGATTGTCACTGTAGCTCAGCATCCACTTGACTCCCTAACAAGCCGTACAGTTTATTCAGAGGCCGGGACGTGTCTGTGCATGAGTGTTTGTGTTTGTGCGCGGGCGTGTATGCTTGTGTATGCGGGTGAAATGGCGAAGTGGCCCCTCATAAGAGTGCTTGTTGTGTGGCATTCTCTCTTGATTTCATGCTTTGCTGATGGAAAATTAGGCCCCGGCGTATCGCTGCGTGAAGAGGAGGTGTAGGAGGAGGAGGAGGAGGAGGAGGAGGAGGAGGAGTGGTGATGGCTGCTGTTATTGCCTCAGGACACTCTCCCCGACAACAAGAAAACTAGAGCGATGAGGAGGGAGGGAGGCTGTGTCACTGGCTGCTAATGCACTCTAAACAAGACGATGAGACACGGAATCCCCAACGCGACGCCAAGGAGCCTCAGAAAAAAACATCTCTCTCTCTCTTTCTCTCTCTCTCTCCCTCTATCACTTTCCCCATCTTTTTTTCCCTCGCATTGTTGTAAAGTGCAGTTATGAGTCTGGCATTTTAAAACATTTTAAATGTATTCCGCCTTTTTTTTGTGTGGTGGTTTTGAATGGCATGTTGAAGTGTTGAAGAGTTCATTTGCATTCTTTGTCTATTTTTTTTCCCTGTCTGTTGCCCAATGAAGCTCTGAGGATAAAGTGCTTAAAGGACTGCAGGCACTTCACTTGAGTTGTTTGGTTGTTCAAAGATACGCCACAGTACACCGCTAGTTGAAATGCAGCTCAGCCCACTGTCAGAAGTGTGAGGAGCATTTTGAGGCAAAAAAAAAAAAAATGTTCTAATCCCACAATGTTATGTAAGTGGAATAAGAGCCTATATTGTAGGCTGCCTGTGTTCATCATGTCACAAAGATCAAACATCATGCAAACGATTATAAAACTTGTCTTTGATACATTATAAAGTAAAAAAAAAATAAAGTTTTCAGAGACCTCCTCTGTCGTTGTTTGCCACTACACCAGTTTTCTGACTGGTGTATGCAATCCGTAGTCCATTCCAGGTTATTGGTTTTATCCAAAAGCTCTTCTATTTTACTGTTAGTTTAGACTGAGCTTAATCAATCTTTAAGTGAGGTAATTTTTGTTTTTGAGCATTGCCCTGCACATGAGAAGATTCCAGGTTCTGTGATGCTTTTACCTATCAGTCTGATAAAAGTGTGTGTGTGTCATGGTGTGTGTGGGGGGTTACTGTGGTGTAAAAAAACCCTGGTGTCTTTATGCAGCGTTGTCCGGTGATCCTCTATCAGTGACCACAGAAGAAAGGATAGAAGTCCTATCATCTGGTGGTCTTTGTCCTCCCTGTGGGAACACTAACCTCCCAGTCACTGTGTTCATTGTGGTCATGGAACAATCCACTACATATGGACTGCATTCCTGTCTGTGTATGATTGTGTGTGTATGTGCGTGCGTGTGCTCGTCTCCTGGTGAGTAGAAAATATTACATACCCTATACTGCTGTTCCACCAGCCACTGGCCCCTATGCTTGGCCTCCAATATTATGTAACATTGTGGTTTTTCCCGACTGTGCGACTTGTCCTGGAAAAACTATATGCATCCGCTACGGTGGCATTTAACTAGTTCTGTAATCCCATATGTCTTCTGTGGTCTGTGTGTTTTGTCGCTCTCTTTCATATGCTGAGTTTGGGCTACAAATATCCGTGTTTCCCACAGGTTGTCAGCTTCGATGGCGTCAGGAGGGGGTTATTGACGGTTTGTTATTGACAAGCCCAGGAAGTAACTTAAATCTCTCAATCTAGTATAAACTAATGGCATTGCAACATTACCAGACTATTATACTTCCATCTGATTATTGAGGCTAAGTTTAAAATTTTCTATCCGTTCACTTTGTGGCGGCGCAGACACACCGGGACTTGAAGGAGCACAGATGCACTGGGTCATAGGTGGTTGATGTGGTTTACTAACATGCTTTTGGTGCATGGCAGCATTCAATCCTGTTTGAAAATGACATTGATAAACTGCCAGCTTCATGCATCATGGCACCTTGAATGAATCTGAAGCAACAATATACTTGGTGGGATGTCCAAACATTAAGATTATATGGGAAACACTGAATATAAGTTCTGATAATGAGCATTTTCAGAAGAACTACAAGCACTTTGTGGTAACATGAACAACCACTGTGATATGGACATATTACTCAGCAGTTCACTCACTTGACTGAAACACTTTGAGCTTTTGGGGCTCTGCACTCTGAGCGGTGGTCAGCGAGCTCTTTCCCGGCTCAAAGGGAAAACCTGTTTACTCCTCCAAGCAACAAGCAGGGGAGCAGATGAGAGCGGAGCGAGGGAGGAGAGCAGAGAGAGAGGGAGAGAGAGCGCAAGAGGGGCGCGGCGGGGTCTCGGTGTAAAAATATCCACAACACCTGGGACCGCTCAGCGCTGTGACGCACACAACAGAAAGCTGGCAGTGGAGACCGGGACACACCGGCCACGTCTGGACCGGCTTCCCATGAGGGAGCGGCCTGACAGAGCTAACTGCTCTTACTGGTCTGGACTGGATTTGACCTGGGATGTGACTTCTGGACTGGTGACAGGAGCTGGCCCTGGAGGAGTGGGTAGGCCTGCTGGTTGGTGGGTCAGGGCTGAGCAATTTTCTCCTCAAGGGATGGGAGGATATGAGAGGGAGGAAAGAAAGAGAGAGAGCGCTGGCATAGATATATTGCAGAAAGGTGAATTTATCAATAGGTCATCTCCTATCTTTTCCTCCTGTCTCCAAAATAATGTAATCGAAGTTAGAGCAAGTTTAGGATCCTAAATTAGCAATCAGAAAGGTGTTCGGTCCAGCCCTGCGCTTCCCCTCTGCAGCAATCAGTGAAACTCTAATATTCTATTTCCACAAAGTAATCACTGAGGAAGTTAGGGGAATCTAACTCATTCCAACCCATCTGAGTCCACAGATAAATCAATATTCACAGACGGAGCCTAATATTTGGCGTGGGATGAGACTTTTTTGTATGATCTCATAAGCAAATGGTGCTGGAAAAGGACTTTTGAAGACGAGGGGGGGGGGGGGAAAGACATTCGAACCTCAAAGGCACATTCCACCACTCTGAGCCAAGACTTAATTACAATGACCTTACAACAGGGCAGTAGCCTAAAGCCTCGCACTCAGGCTAACCCAGCACCCCCCACCAGCGCACAATACACCCCCTGCCGCCATCAGACCTGATAAATGAGTTCTTTTCCTTGATTGCTGCATCAGGGCCGAGAGCGAGAATTGGGGAGGGAATGAAAAAGAGAGAGAGAGAGAGAGAGAGAGAGAGAGAGAGAGGAGTGGTAGAGACTGGCATGGAGAGAGGAACAGGGGAGCAGGGGAGAGAGTGAACGAGAAACAAATAACAGTACAGTGCCGCTGCTGATAACCCCGCAGACTGCAGCAGGGGCAATGGCCTGATTTTAGTATCTCTCCGAAGCCTGGGTGAACGACTGTCTTTCAGTACAGACTTACTTTCTTTTGTCAATATATAAGCCTGTATCCTAGACTGAGAAATGGATGTAATAACCCAAATCCAGTTTGTTCAATACACAAGAACTTGAGTAAACACACACACACCTAATCGCACTTTCACATTGTCATTGTCAGGTGGAAACCTCAAATTTTCATGTTGTAACTTAAATTGAAGGAATACATGGACTGCTATGGGTTGAGAAAACTCTAATTTAGGTTTATGAAAACCTTTCAATCCCCATTGGATAAACTGAGGAATGCATGGTGATTAAGTTAAAAACAAGGCTGCTTTTCTTCGTTCCGGGAAAGTTGACGTTTTGGAGATACAAGGTTTTCACCTGACATCAGCGATACACCCATACACACTCATGCAGCCATTGTTACTCTCTGTGTCATCAGTTGTATCACCGCCAATGAGGCGATGAACAAGGCCAGCTCTGTAAACCTGATACTCATGTTCAACAACTGATGCTCAGTCAAAACTCTGTGTGAACTTCATTCACACTCACTGAAACTCATTTGTTTTGTTTTTTTACCAGGGGGTGAATTACGGGTGGAGAGAGACAGGCAGGCATACTGTACATACGCGTACACACACACACACACACCACACACATACGCACACACCTTGACAGACTCTCAACATTTGCAATTTGCATTCCCCACTCTCCGTCACTCGCTATTTCTAAGAGTCACTGGCTGCCACGAGTTGAACTTGGTTTTTGATTAAGTGTTTGTAGGTAGCGCCTCGGGCCTCGTCTCTCATAGATAAGAAGCAGTAATCCTGGTGTGTGTGTGTGTGTGTGTTATTGTGTGTTTTCTAGAGGATTCCGTGGCTGTCTGTCGCAGGACCGGGAAACAGTTTTAAAATTCAAGAATTTAATTTGGCTATTTTTTTTTCCCCTGCTGGAAAATGAAGTGTCATTAAGTTCCTCTCCCCTCTCCTATTTTTTAAATGAGCTTTTAAATGAGGCCCTTTTCCCTTAATCACTATCAGATTTCTAATGACAAAACAAATCAGAATTTAGCACAGGCACTTAATCTAACTCATCATCTGTATTTAAGGAAAAAAAAAATCTGATAAGTAGCTTTTTTTCTTTCTCTCAAAGAGGATCCCTCTCCCAAAAAAGCCCTTTTAGGAAGTGTTCTCATGTTTGACAGCATGCCAGTCTTAACGAAGGGGAAATGCCGAGTTCCCTTTAATAGATCTATATTCATTTTCAAATGAGTTGATTAGCCAGCACAATGTCATTGGATTCAGGGGCCCATTACACATTTATGATGGTAAA